>NC_069502.1:33637184-33944684 GCF_027579735.1 Bombina bombina
CAGGGTTATTCTGTGTCACACACACACTCGGTACAGGGCTATTCTGTGTCACACTCAGTACAGGGCTATTCTGTGTCACACTCAGTACAGGGCTATTCTGGGTCACACTCAGTACAGGGCTATTCTGTGTCACACTCAGTACAGGGCTATTCTGTGTCACACTCAGTACAGGGCTGTTCTGTGTCACACTCACACACTCAGTACAGGGCTGTTCTGTGTCTCACACTCACACACTCAGTACAGGGCTGTTCTGTGTCTCACACTCGCACACTCAGTACAGGGCTGTTGTGTGTCTCACACTCGCACACTCAGTACAGGGCTGTTGTGTGTCTCACACTCGCACACTCAGTACAGGGCTGTTCTGTGTCTCACACTCACACACTCAGTACAGGGCTATTCTGTGTCACACTCAGTACAGGGCTATTCTGTGTCACACTCAGTACAGGGCTATTTGTGTCACACTCAGTACAGGGCTATTCTGTGTCTCACACTCACACACTCAGTACAGGGCTGTTCTGTGTCTCACACTCACACACTCAGTACAGGGCTGTTCTGTGTCTTACACTCACACACTCAGTACAGGGCTGTTCTGTGTCTTACACTCACACACTCAGTACAGGGCTGTTCTGTGTCTCACACTCACACACTCAGTACAGGGCTGTTCTGTGTCTCACACTCACACACTCAGTACAGGGCTGTTCTGTGTCTCACACTCACACACACACACACACACACACACAGTACAGGGTTATTCTGTGTCTCACACTCACACACTCAGTACAGGGCTGTTCTGTGTCTCACACACTCACACACACACACAGTACAGGGTTATTCTGTGTCACACACACACACACACACACACACACACACACACACACACACACTCAGTACAGGGTTATTCTGTGTCTCACTCACACACACACTCAGTACAGGGTTATTCTGTGTCACACACACACACACACACACACACACACAGTACAGGGTTATTCTGTGTCACACACACACACACACACACACACACACACACACACACACACACACACACACTCAGTACAGGACTATTCTGTGTCACACTCACACTCAGTACAGGGCTATTCTGTGTCACACTCGGTACTGGGCTATTCTGTGTCACACTCAGTACAGGGCTATTCTGTGTCACACTCACACACTCTGTACAGGGCTGTTCTGTGTCACACTCACACACTCAGTACAGGGCTGTTCTGTGTCACACAGACAGTACATGGCTATTCTCTGTCACTCACACTCAGTACAGGGCTATTCTGTGTCTCACACACACACACACACAGTACAGGGTTATTCTGTGTCACACACACACACAGTACAGGGCTATTCTGTGTCTCACTCACACACACACTCAGTACAGGGTTATTCTGTGTCACACACACACTCAGTACAGGGCTATGCTGTGTCACACACACACACTCAGTACAGGACTATTCTGTGTCACACTCACACTCAGTACAGGGCTATTCTGTGTCACACTCACACACTCAGTACAGGACTATTCTGTGTCACACTCACACACTCAGTACAGGACTATTCTGTGTCACACTCACACTCTGTACAGGGCTGTTCTGTGTCACACTCACACACTCAGTACAGGGCTGTTCTGTGTCTCACACTCACACACTCAGTACAGGGCTATTCTGTGTCACACAGACAGTACAGGGCTATTCTCTGTCACTCACACTCAGTACAGGGCTATTCTGTGTCACACACACACACACACACACACACACAGAGTACAGGGTTATTCTGTGTCACACACACACACACACACACACACACACAGTACAGGGTTATTCTGTGTCACACACACACACGCACACACACACACACACAGTACAGGGTTATTCTGTGTCACACACACACACGCACACACACACACACAGTACAGGGTTATTCTGTGTCACACACACACACGCACACACACACACTCAGTACAGGGTTGTTCTGTGTCACATACACACACACACACACACACACACACACACACACACACACACACACACACACACAGTACAGGGTTATTCTGTGTCACACACACACACACACACACAGTACAGGGTTATTCTGTGTCACACACACACACACACACACAGTACAGGGTTATTCTGTGTCACACACACACACACACTCAGTACAGGGTTATTCTGTGTCACACACACACTCAGTACAGGGCTATACTGTGTCACACACACACACTCAGTACAGGACTATTCTGTGTCACACTCACACTCAGTACAGGGCTATTCTGTGTCACACTCAGTACAGGGCTATTCTGTGTCACACTCAGTACAGGGCTATTCTGTGTCACACTCAGTACAGGGCTATTCTGTGTCACACTCAGTACAGGGCTATTCTGTGTCACACTCACACACTCAGTACAGGGCTGTTCTGTGTCACACTCACACACTCAGTACAGGGCTGTTCTGTGTCACACTCACACACTCAGTACAGGACTGTTCTGTGTCTCACACTCACACACTCAGTACAGGGCTGTTCTGTGTCTCACACTCACACACTCAGTACAGGGCTGTTCTGTGTCACACTCACACACTCAGTACAGGGCTGTTCTGTGTCTCACACTCGCACACTCAGTACAGGGCTGGTCTGTGTCTCACACTCGCACACTCAGTACAGGGCTGTTCTGTGTCTCACACTCGCACACTCAGTACAGGGCTATTCTGTGTCACACTCAGTATAGGGCTATTCTGTGTCTCACACACACACACACACACAGTACAGGGTTATTCTGTGTCACACACACACACACACACACACTCACACACACACTCAGTACAGGGTTATTCTGTGTCACACACACACTCAGTACAGGGCTATGCTGTGTCACACACACACACTCAGTACAGGGCTATGCTGTGTCACACACACACACTCAGTACAGGGCTATTCTGTGTCACACTCAGTACAGGGCTATTCTGTGTCACACTCAGTACAGGGCTATTCTGTGTCACACTCAGTACAGGGCTATTCTGTGTCACACTCAGTACAGGGCTATTCTGTGTCACACACACACACTCAGTACAGGGCTATTCTGTGTCACACACACACACTCAGTACAGGGCTATTCTGTGTCACACTCAGTACAGGGCTATTCTGTGTCACACTCAGTACAGGGCTATTCTGTGTCACACTCAGTACAGGGCTATTCTGTGTCACACTCACACACTCAGTACAGGGCTATTCTGTGTCACACTCACACACTCAGTACAGGGCTGTTCTGTGTCACACTCACACACTCAGTACAGGGCTGTTCTGTGTCACACTCACACACTCAGTACAGGACTGTTCTGTGTCTCACACTCACACACTCAGTACAGGGCTGTTCTGTGTCTCACACTCACACACTCAGTACAGGGCTGTTCTGTGTCACACTCACACACTCAGTACAGGGCTGTTCTGTGTCTCACACTCGCACACTCAGTACAGGGCTGTTCTGTGTCTCACACTCGCACACTCAGTACAGGGCTGTTCTGTGTCTCACACTCACACACTCAGTACAGGGCTATTCTGTGTCACACTCAGTATAGGGCTATTCTGTGTCTCACACACACACACACACACACACACAGTACAGGGTTATTCTGTGTCACACACACACACACACACACACACACACACACACACACACACAGTACAGGGCTATTCTGTGTCTCACTCACACACACACTCAGTACAGGGTTATTCTGTGTCACACACACACTCAGTACAGGGCTATGCTGTGTCACACACACACACTCAGTACAGGGCTATGCTGTGTCACACACACACACTCAGTACAGGGCTATTCTGTGTCACACTCAGTACAGGGCTATTCTGTGTCACACTCAGTACAGGGCTATTCTGTGTCACACTCAGTACAGGGCTATTCTGTGTCACACTCAGTACAGGGCTATTCTGTGTCACACTCAGTACAGGGCTATTCTGTGTCACACTCAGTACAGGGCTATTCTGTGTCACACTCAGTACAGGGCTATTCTGTGTCACACTCAGTACAGGGCTATTCTGTGTCACACTCAGTACAGGGCTATTCTGTGTCACACTCAGTACAGGGCTGTTCTGTGTCACACTCAGTACAGGGCTGTTCTGTGTCACACTCACACACTCAGTACAGGGCTGTTCTGTGTCTCACACTCACACACTCAGTACAGGGCTGTTCTGTGTCTCACACACTCAGTACAGGGCTGTTCTGTGTCTTACACTCACACACTCAGTACAGGGCTGTTCTGTGTCACACACACACACTCCGTACAGGGCTATTCTGTGTAGCACACACACTCAGTACAGGGCTATTCTGTTTCTCACACACACACACTCAGTACAGGGCTATTCTGTGTCACACACACACACACACTCACTACAGGGCTATTCTGTGTCACACACACACACACACACACTCTGTACAGGGCTATTTTGTGTCACACACACACTCAGTACAGGGCTATTCTGTGTAACACACACACTCAGTACAGGGCTATTCTGTGTCACACACACACTCACTACAGGGCTATTCTGTGTCACTCACACACACACACTCACTACAGGGCTATTCTGTGTCACACACACACACACACACACTCTGTACAGGGCTATTTTGTGTCACACACACACTCAGTACAGGGCTATTCTGTGTAACACACACACTCAGTACAGGGCTATTCTGTGTCACACACACACTCAGTACAGGGCTATTCTGTGTAACACACACACTCACTACAGGGCTGTTCTGTGTCTCACACTCACACACTCAGTACAGGGCTATTCTGTGTCACACACACACTCAGTACAGGGCTGTTCTGTGTCTCACACTCACACACTCAGTACAGGGCTATTCTGTGTCACACAGACAGTACAGGGCTATTCTCTGTCACTCACACTCAGTACAGGGCTGTTCTGTGTCACACTCACACACTCAGTACAGGACTGTTCTGTGTCTCACACTCACACACTCAGTACAGGGCTGTTCTGTGTCTCACACTCACACACTCAGTACAGGGCTGTTCTGTGTCACACTCACACACTCAGTACAGGGCTGTTCTGTGTCTCACACTTGCACACTCAGTACAGGGCTGTTCTGTGTCTCACACTCGCACACTCAGTACAGGGCTGTTCTGTGTCTCACACTCACACACTCAGTACAGGGCTATTCTGTGTCACACTCAGTACAGGGCTATTCTGTGTCTCACACACACACACACAGTACAGGGTTATTCTGTGTCACACACACACACACACACACACACACACACACACACACACACACACACACACAGTACAGGGCTATTCTGTGTCTCACTCACACACACACTCAGTACAGGGTTATTCTGTGTCACACACACACACTCAGTACAGGGCTATGCTGTGTCACACACACACACTCAGTACAGGGCTATTCTGTGTCACACTCACACTCAGTACAGGGCTATTCTGTGTCACACTCAGTACAGGGCTATTCTGTGTCACACTCAGTACAGGGCTATTCTGTGTCACACTCAGTACAGGGCTATTCTAGCACACACACTCAGTACAGGGCTATTCTGTTTCTCACACACACACACTCAGTACAGGGCTATTCTGTGTCACACACACTACAGGGCTATTCTGTGTCACTCACACACACACACTCACTACAGGGCTATTCTGTGTCACACACACACACACACACACACTCTGTACAGGGCTATTTTGTGTCACACACACACTCAGTACAGGGCTATTCTGTGTCACACACACACTCAGTACAGGGCTATTCTGTGTCACACTCACACACTCAGTACAGGGCTGTTCTGTGTCTCACACTCACACACTCAGTACAGGGCTATTCTGTGTCACTCACACTCAGTACAGGGCTATTCTGTGTCTCACACACACACACACACACACACAGTACAGGGTTATTCTGTGTCACACACACACACACACACACACACAGTACAGGGTTATTCTGTGTCACACACACACACACACACACACACACTCAGTACAGGGTTATTCTGTGTCACACACACACTCAGTACAGGGCTATGCTGTGTCACACACACACACTCAGTACAGGACTATTCTGTGTCACACTCACACTCAGTACAGGGCTATTCTGTGTCACACTCAGTACAGGGCTATTCTGTGTCACACTCAGTACAGGGCTATTCTGTGTCACACTCAGTACAGGGCTATTCTGTGTCACACTCAGTACAGGGCTATTCTGTGTCACACTCAGTACAGGGCTATTCTGTGTCACACTCACACACTCAGTACAGGGCTATTCTGTGTCACACTCACACACTCAGTACAGGGCTGTTCTGTGTCACACTCACACACTCAGTACAGGGCTGTTCTGTGTCACACTCACACACTCAGTACAGGGCTGTTCTGTGTCTCACACTCACACACTCAGTACAGGGCTGTTCTGTGTCTCACACACTCAGTACAGGGCTGTTCTGTGTCTCACACTCGCACACTCAGTACAGGGCTGTTCTGTGTCTCACACTCGCACACTCAGTACAGGGCTGTTCTGTGTCTCACACTCACACACTCAGTACAGGGCTATTCTGTGTCACACTCAGTACAGGGCTATTCTGTGTCACACTCACACACTCAGTACAGGGCTGTTCTGTGTCACACTCACACACTCAGTACAGGGCTGTTCTGTGTCACACTCACACACTCAGTACAGGGCTGTTCTGTGTCACACTCACACACTCAGTACAGGGCTGTTCTGTGTCACACTCACACACTCAGTACAGGGCTGTTCTGTGTCTCACACTCACACACTCAGTACAGGGCTGTTCTGTGTCTCACACTCACACACTCAGTACAGGGCTGTTCTGTGTCTCACACTCACACACTCAGTACAGGGCTGTTCTGTGTCTCACACTCACACACTCAGTACAGGGCTGTTCTGTGTCTCACACTCACACACTCAGTACAGGGCTGTTCTGTGTCTCACACTCACACACTCAGTACAGGGCTGTTCTGTGTCTCACACTCACACACTCAGTACAGGGCTGTTCTGTGTCTCACACTCACACTCAGTACAGGGTTATTCTGTGTCTCACACTCACACACACACAGTACAGGGTTATTCTGTGTCTCACTCACACACACACTCAGTACAGGGTTATTCTGTGTCACACACACACACACACACACACACACACACAGTACAGGGTTATTCTGTGTCACACACACACTCAGTACAGGGTTATTCTGTGTCACACACACACACACACACACACACACACACAGTACAGGGTTATTCTGTGTCACACACACACACACACACACACACACACACACTCAGTACAGGACTATTCTGTGTCACACTCACACACTCAGTACAGGGCTGTTCTGTGTCTCACACTCACACACTCAGTACAGGGCTATTCTGTGTCACTCACACTCAGTACAGGGCTATTCTGTGTGTCACACACACACACACACACACACACAGTACAGGGTTATTCTGTGTCACACACACACACACACTCACACTCAGTACAGGGCTATTCTGTGTCACACACACACACACACACACACACACACACACACACACACACACACACACTCAGTACAGGGTTATTCTGTGTCACACACACACTCAGTACAGGGCTATGCTGTGTCACACACACACACTCAGTACAGGACTATTCTGTGTCACACTCACACTCAGTACAGGGCTATTCTGTGTCACACTCAGTACAGGGCTATTCTGTGTCACACTCAGTACAGGGCTATTCTGTGTCACACTCAGTTCAGGGCTATTCTGTGTCACACTCAGTACAGGGCTATTCTGTGTCACACTCAGTACAGGGCTATTCTGTGTCACACTCACACACTCAGTACAGGGCTATTCTGTGTCACACTCACACACTCAGTACAGGGCTGTTCTGTGTCACACTCACACACTCAGTACAGGGCTATTCTCTGTCACTCACACTCAGTACAGGGCTGTTCTGTGTCTCACACTCACACACTCAGTACAGGGCTGTTCTGTGTCTCACACACTCAGTACAGGGCTGTTCTGTGTCTCACACTCGCACACTCAGTACAGGGCTGTTCTGTGTCTCACACTCGCACACTCAGTACAGGGCTGTTCTGTGTCTCACACTCACACACTCAGTACAGGGCTATTCTGTGTCACACTCAGTACAGGGCTATTCTGTGTCACACTCAGTACAGGGCTATTCTGTGTCACACTCAGTACAGGGCTATTCTGTGTCACACTCACACACTCAGTACAGGGCTGTTCTGTGTCTCACACTCACACACTCAGTACAGGGCTGTTCTGTGTCTCACACTCACACACTCAGTACAGGGCTGTTCTGTGTCTCACACTCACACACTCAGTACAGGGCTGTTCTGTGTCTCACACTCACACACTCAGTACAGGGCTGTTCTGTGTCTCACACTCACACACTCAGTACAGGGCTGTTCTGTGTCTCACACTCACACACTCAGTACAGGGCTGTTCTGTGTCTCACACTCACACACTCAGTACAGGGCTGTTCTGTGTCTCACACTCACACACTCAGTACAGGGCTGTTCTGTGTCTCACACTCACACACACACACACACACAGTACAGGGTTATTCTGTGTCTCACACTCAGACACTAAGTACAGGGCTGTTCTGTGTCTCACACTCACACACTCAGTACAGGGCTGTTCTGTGTCTCACACTCACACACTCGCACACACACACAGTACAGGGTTATTCTGTGTCACACACACACACACACACACACTCAGTACAGGGTTATTCTGTGTCTCACTCACACACACACTCAGTACAGGGTTATTCTGTGTCACACACACACACACAGTACAGGGTTATTCTGTGTCACACACACACACACACACACACACACACACACACACACACACACACAGTACAGGGCTATTCTGTGTCTCACTCACACACACACTCAGTACAGGGTTATTCTGTGTCACACACACACTCAGTACAGGGCTATGCTGTGTCACACACAAACACTCAGTACAGGACTATTCTGTGTCACACTCAGTACAGGGCTATTCTGTGTCACACCCAGTACAGGGCTATTCTGGGTCACACTCAGTACAGGGCTATTCTGTGTCACACTCAGTACAGGGCTATTCTGTGTCACACTCAGTACAGGGCTGTTCTGTGTCACACTCACACACTCAGTACAGGGCTGTTCTGTGTCTCACACTCACACACTCAGTACAGGGCTGTTCTGTGTCTCACACTCGCACACTCAGTACAGGGCTGTTGTGTGTCTCACACTCGCACACTCAGTACAGGGCTGTTCTGTGTCTCACACTCACACCTAGTACAGGGCTATTCTGTGTCACACTCAGTACAGGGCTATTTGTGTCACACTCAGTACAGGGCTATTCTGTGTCTCACACTCACACACTCAGTACAGGGCTGTTCTGTGTCTCACACTCACACACTCAGTACAGGGCTGTTCTGTGTCTCACACTCACACACTCAGTACAGGGCTTTTCTGTGTCTCACACTCACACACTCAGTACAGGGCTGTTCTGTGTCTCACACTCACACACTCAGTACAGGGCTGTTCTGTGTCTCACACACACACACACACACACACACACACACACACACACACACACACACACACACACACACAGTACAGGGTTATTCTGTGTCTCACACTCACACACTCAGTACAGGGCTGTTCTGTGTCTCACACTCACACACTCACACACACAGTACAGGGTTATTCTGTGTCACACACACACACACACACACACACACACTCAGTACAGGGTTATTCTGTGTCTCACTCACACACACACTCAGTACAGGGTTATTCTGTGTCACACACACACACACACACACACAGTACAGGGTTATTCTGTGTCACACACACACACACACACTCAGTACAGGACTATTCTGTGTCACACTCACACTCAGTACAGGGCTATTCTGTGTCACACTCAGTACAGGGCTATTCTGTGTCACACTCACACACTCTGTACAGGGCTGTTCTGTGTCACACTCACACACTCAGTACAGGGCTGTTCTGTGTCTCACACTCACACACTCAGTACAGGGCTATTCTGTGTCACACAGACAGTACATGGCTATTCTCTGTCACTCACACTCAGTACAGGGCTATTCTGTGTCTCACACACACACACACAGTACAGGGTTATTCTGTGTCACACACACACTCAGTACAGGGCTATGCTGTGTCACACACACACACTCAGTACAGGACTATTCTGTGTCACACTCACACTCAGTACAGGGCTATTCTGTGTCACACTCACACACTCAGTACAGGACTATTCTGTGTCACACTCACACTCTGTACAGGGCTGTTCTGTGTCACACTCACACACTCAGTACAGGGCTGTTCTGTGTCTCACACTCACACACTCAGTACAGGGCTATTCTGTGTCACACAGACAGTACAGGGCTATTCTCTGTCACTCACACTCAGTACAGGGCTATTCTGTGTCTCTCACACACACACACACAGTACAGGGTTATTCTGTGTCACACACACACACACACACACACACACACACACACACACACACACACACAGTACAGGGTTATTCTGTGTCACACACACACTCAGTACAGGGCTATGCTGTGTCACACACACACACTCAGTACAGGACTATTCTGTGTCACACTCACACTCAGTACAGGGCTATTCTGTGTCACACTCAGTACAGGGCTATTCTGTGTCACACTCAGTACAGGGCTATTCTGTGTCACACTCAGTACAGGGCTATTCTGTGTCACACTCAGTACAGGGCTATTCTGTGTCACACTCACACACTCAGTACAGGGCTATTCTGTGTCACACTCACACACTCAGTACAGGGCTGTTCTGTGTCACACTCACACACTCAGTACAGGGCTGTTCTGTGTCACACTCACACACTCAGTACAGGGCTGTTCTGTGTCACACTCACACACTCAGTACAGGGCTATTCTGTGTCACACTCACACACTCAGTACAGGGCTGTTCTGTGTCACACTCACACACTCAGTACAGGGCTGTTCTGTGTCACACTCACACACTCAGTACAGGGCTGTTCTGTGTCTCACACTCGCACACTCAGTACAGGGCTGTTCTGTGTCTCACACTCGCACACTCAGTACAGGGCTGTTCTGTGTCTCACACTCACACACTCAGTACAGGGCTATTCTGTGTCACACTCAGTACAGGGCTATTCTGTGTCACACTCACACACTCAGTACAGGGCTGTTCTGTGTCTCACACTCGCACACTCAGTACAGGGCTGTTCTGTGTCTCACACTCGCACACTCAGTACAGGGCTGTTCTGTGTCTCACACTCACACACTCAGTACAGGGCTATTCTGTGTCACACTCAGTACAGGGCTATTCTGTGTCACACTCACACACTCAGTACAGGGCTGTTCTGTGTCACACTCACACACTCAGTACAGGGCTGTTCTGTGTCACACTCACACACTCAGTACATGGCTGTTCTGTGTCTCACACTCACACACTCAGTACAGGGCTGTTCTGTGTCTCACACTCACACACTCAGTACAGGGCTATTCTGTGTCACACTCAGTACAGGGCTATTCTGTGTCACACTCAGTACAGGGCTATTCTGTGTCACACTCACACACTCAGTACAGGGCTGTTGTGTGTCTCACACTCACACACTCAGTACAGGGCTGTTGTGTGTCTCACACTCACACACTCAGTACAGGGCTGTTCTGTGTCTCACACTCACACACTCAGTACAGGGCTGTTGTGTGTCTCACACTCACACACTCAGTACAGGGCTATTCTGTGTCACACTCAGTACAGGGCTATTTGTGTCACACTCAGTACAGGGCTATTCTGTGTCTCACACTCACACACTCAGTACAGGGCTGTTCTGTGTCTCACACTCACACACTCAGTACAGGGCTGTTCTGTGTCTTACACTCACACACTCAGTACAGGGCTGTTCTGTGTCTCACACTCACACACTCAGTACAGGGCTGTTCTGTGTCTCACACTCACACACTCAGTACAGGGCTGTTCTGTGTCTCACACTCACACACACACACACACACACACAGTACAGGGTTATTCTGTGTCTCACACTCACACACTCAGTACAGGGCTGTTCTGTGTCTTACACTCACACACTCAGTACAGGGCTGTTCTGTGTCTCACACTCACACACTCAGTACAGGGCTGTTCTGTGTCTCACACTCACACACTCAGTACAGGGCTGTTCTGTGTCTCACACTCACACACTCAGTACAGGGCTGTTCTGTGTCTCACACTCACACTCAGTACAGGGTTATTCTGTGTCACACACACACACACACACACACACACACACACACACACACACACACACACACACACACACACACACACACAGTATAGGGTTATTCTGTGTCACACACACACACACACACACACACACACACACAGTACAGGGTTATTCTGTGTCACACACACACACTCAGTACAGGGCTATGCTGTGTCACACACACACACACACACACACTCAGTACAGGACTATTCTGTGTCACACTCACACTCAGTACAGGGCTATTCTGTGTCACACTCGGTACAGGGCTATTCTGTGTCACACTCAGTACAGGGCTATTCTGTGTCACACTCAGTACAGGGCTATTCTGTGTCACACTCACACACTCTGTACAGGGCTGTTCTGTGTCACACTCACACACTCAGTACAGGGCTGTTCTGTGTCTCACACTCACACACTCAGTACAGGGCTATTCTGTGTCACACAGACAGTACATGGCTATTCTCTGTCACTCACACTCAGTACAGGGTTATTCTGTGTCACACACACACACACACACACACACACACACAGTACAGGGCTATTCTGTGTCTCACTCACACACACACTCAGTACAGGGCTATTCTGTGTCACACACACACTCAGTAGAGGGCTATGCTGTGTCACACACACACACTCAGTACAGGACTATTCTGTGTCACACTCACACTCAGTACAGGGCTATTCTGTGTCACACTCAGTACCGGGCTATTCTGTGTCACACTCAGTACCGGGCTATTGTGTGTCACACTCAGTACAGGGCTATTCTGTGTCACACTCAGTACAGGGCTATTCTGTGTCACACTCAGTACAGGGCTATTCTGTGTCACACTCAGTACAGGGCTATTCTGTGTCACACTCAGTACAGGGCTATTCTGTGTCACACTCACACACTCAGTACAGGGCTACTCTGTGTCACACTCAGTACAGGGCTATTTGTGTCACACTCAGTACAGGGCTATTCTGTGTCTCACACTCACACACTCAGTACAGGGCTGTTCTGTGTCTCACACTCACACACTCAGTACAGGGCTGTTCTGTGTCTTACACTCACACACTCAGTACAGGGCTGTTCTGTGTCTCACACTCACACACTCAGTACAGGGCTGTTCTGTGTCTCACACTCACACACTCAGTACAGGGCTGTTCTGTGTCTCACACTCACACACTCAGTACAGGGCTGTTCTGTGTCTCACACTCACACACTCACACACACACACAGTACAGGGTTATTCTGTGTCACACACACACACACACACACACACACACACTCAGTACAGGGTTATTCTGTGTCTCACTCACACACACACTCAGTACAGGGTTATTCTGTGTCACACACACACACACACACACACACACACACACACACACACACACAGTGTACAGGGTTATTCTGTGTCTCACACACACACACACACACACACACACACACACACACACACACACACACACACTCAGTACAGGACTATTCTGTGTCACACTCACACTCAGTACAGGGCTATTCTGTGTCACACTCGGTACAGGGCTATTCTGTGTCACACTCAGTACAGGGCTATTCTGTGTCACACTCAGTACAGGGCTATTCTGTGTCACACTCACACACTCTGTACAGGGCTGTTCTGTGTCACACTCACACACTCAGTACAGGGCTGTTCTGTGTCTCACACTCACACACTCAGTACAGGGCTATTCTGTGTCACACAGACAGTACATGGCTATTCTCTGTCACTCACACTCAGTACAGGGCTATTCTGTGTCTCACACACACACACACACAGTACAGGGTTATTCTGTGTCACACACACACACAGTACAGGGCTATTCTGTGTCTCACTCACACACACACTCAGTACAGGGTTATTCTGTGTCACACACACACTCAGTACAGGGCTATGCTGTGTCACACACACACACTCAGTACAGGACTATTCTGTGTCACACTCACACTCAGTACAGGGCTATTCTGTGTCACACTCACACACTCAGTACAGGACTATTCTGTGTCACACTCACACTCAGTACAGGGCTGTTCTGTGTCTCACACTCACACACACACACACACACACACACACACACAGTACAGGGTTATTCTGTGTCTCACACTCAGACACTCAGTACAGGGCTGTTCTGTGTCTCACACTCACACACTCAGTACAGGGCTGTTCTGTGTCTCACACTCACACTCAGTACAGGGTTATTCTGTGTCACACACACACACACACACACAGTATAGGGTTATTCTGTGTCACACACACACACACACACACACACACACACACACTCAGTACAGGGCTGTTCTGTGTCTCACACTCACACTCAGTACAGGGTTATTCTGTGTCACACACACACACACACACACACACACACACAGTATAGGGTTATTCTGTGTCACACACACACACACACACACACACACACACACACACACACACACACACACAGTACAGGGTTATTCTGTGTCACACACACACACACACACACACACACACACAGTACAGGGTTATTCTGTGTCACACACACACACACACACACACACACACACACACACACACACACACACACACACACACACACACAGTACAGGGTTATTCTGTGTCACACACACACACACACACACACACACACACACACTCAGTACAGGGCTATTCTGTGTCACACTCGGTACAGGGCTATTCTGTGTCACACTCAGTACAGGGCTATTCTGTGTCACACTCAGTACAGGGCTATTCTGTGTCACACTCACACACTCTGTACAGGGCTGTTCTGTGTCACACTCACACACTCAGTACAGGGCTATTCTGTGTCACACAGACAGTACATGGCTATTCTCTGTCACTCACACTCAGTACAGGGTTATTCTGTGTCACACACACACACACACACACACACACAGTACAGGGCTATTCTGTGTCTCACTCACACACACACTCAGTACAGGGCTATTCTGTGTCACACACACACTCAGTAGAGGGCTATGCTGTGTCACACACACACACTCAGTACAGGACTATTCTGTGTCACACTCACACTCAGTACAGGGCTATTCTGTGTCACACTCAGTACCGGGCTATTCTGTGTCACACTCAGTACAGGGCTATTCTGTGTCACACTCAGTACAGGGCTATTCTGTGTCACACTCAGTACAGGGCTATTCTGTGTCACACTCAGTACAGGGCTATTCTGTATCACACTCAGTACAGGGCTATTCTGTGTCACACTCAGTACAGGGCTATTCTGTGTCACACTCAGTACAGGGCTATTCTGTGTCACACTCAGTACAGGGCTATTCTGTGTCACACTCACACACTCAGTACAGGGCTATTCTGTGTCACACTCACACACTCAGTACAGGGCTATTCTGTGTCACACTCAGTACAGGGCTATTTGTGTCACACTCAGTACAGGGCTATTCTGTGTCTCACACTCACACACTCAGTACAGGGCTGTTCTGTGTCTCACACTCACACACTCAGTACAGGGCTGTTCTGTGTCTTACACTCACACACTCAGTACAGGGCTGTTCTGTGTCTCACACTCACACACTCAGTACAGGGCTGTTCTGTGTCTCACACTCACACACTCAGTACAGGGCTGTTCTGTGTCTCACACTCACACACTCAGTACAGGGCTGTTCTGTGTCTCACACTCACACACACACTCACACACACACACAGTACAGGGTTATTCTGTGTCACACACACACACACACACACACACACACACACACACACACACACACACTCAGTACAGGGCTGTTCTGTGTCTCACACTCACACACACACACACACACACACTCAGTACAGGGTTATTCTGTGTCTCACACTCACACACTCAGTACAGGGCTGTTCTGTGTCTCACACTCACACACTCAGTACAGGGCTGTTCTGTGTCTCACACTCACACACTCACACACACACACAGTACAGGGTTATTCTGTGTCACACACACACACACACACACTCAGTACAGGGTTATTCTGTGTCTCACTCACACACACACTCAGTACAGGGTTATTCTGTGTCACACACACACACACACACACTCAGTACAGGACTATTCTGTGTCACACTCACACTCAGTACAGGGCTATTCTGTGTCACACTCGGTACAGGGTTATTCTGTGTCACACTCAGTACAGGGCTATTCTGTGTCACACTCAGTACAGGGCTATTCTGTGTCACACTCACACACTCTGTACAGGGCTGTTCTGTGTCACACTCACACACTCAGTACAGGGCTGTTCTGTGTCTCACACTCACACACTCAGTACAGGGCTATTCTGTGTCACACAGACAGTACATGGCTATTCTCTGTCACTCACACTCAGTACAGGGCTATTCTGTGTCTCACACACACACACACAGTACAGGGTTATTCTGTGTCAAACACACACACAGTACAGGGCTATTCTGTGTCTCACTCACACACACACTCAGTACAGGGTTATTCTGTGTCACACACACACTCAGTACAGGGCTATGCTGTGTCACACACACACACACTCAGTACAGGACTATTCTGTGTCACACTCACACTCAGTACAGGGCTATTCTGTGTCACACTCACACACTCAGTACAGGACTATTCTGTGTCACACTCACACTCTGTACAGGGCTATTCTGTGTGTCACACACACACACACACACAGTACAGGGTTATTCTGTGTCACACACACACACACACACACACACACACACAGTACAGGGTTATTCTGTGTCACACACACACACACACACACACACACACACACACACACACACACACACACAGTACAGGGTTATTCTGTGTCACACACACACACACACAGTACAGGGTTATTCTGTGTCACACACACACACACACACACACACACACACACACACAGTACAGGGTTATTCTGTGTCACACACACACACACACACACTCAGTACAGGGTTATTCTGTGTCACACACACACACACACACTCAGTACAGGGTTATTCTGTGTCACACACACACACACACACACAGTACAGTGTTATTCTGTGTCACACACACACACACACACACACACACACACACAGTACAGGGTTATTCTGTGTCACACACACACACACACACTCAGTACAGGGTTATTCTGTGTCACACACACACTCAGTACAGGGCTATGCTGTGTCACACTCACACTCAGTACAGGGCTATTCTGTGTCACACTCGGTACAGGGCTATTCTGTGTCACACTCAGTACAGGGCTATTCTGTGTCACACTCAGTACAGGGCTATTCTGTGTCACACTCAGTACAGGGCTATTCTGTGTCACACTCAGTACAGGGCTATTCTGTGTCACACTCAGTACAGGGCTATTCTGTGTCACACTCAGTACAGGGCTATTCTGTGTCACACTCACACACTCAGTACAGGGCTGTTCTGTGTCACACTCACACACTCAGTACAGGGCTGTTCTGTGTCACACTCACACACTCAGTACAGGACTGTTCTGTGTCTCACACTCACACACTCAGTACAGGGCTGTTCTGTGTCTCACACTCACACACTCAGTACAGGGCTGTTCTGTGTCACACTCACACACTCAGTACAGGGCTGTTCTGTGTCTCACACTCGCACACTCAGTACAGGGCTGTTCTGTGTCTCACACTCGCACACTCAGTACAGGGCTGTTCTGTGTCTCACACTCACACACTCAGTACAGGGCTATTCTGTGTCACACTCAGTACAGGGCTATTCTGTGTCACACACACACACACACACACACACACACACACACACACACACACACACACACACACAGTACAGGGTTATTCTGTGTCACACACACACACACACACACTCAGTACAGGGCTATTCTGTGTCACACTCAGTACAGGGCTATTCTGTGTCACACACACACACACACACACACACACACACACACACACACACACACACACACACACACACACACAGTACAGGGCTATTCTGTGTCTCACTCACACACACACTCAGTACAGGGTTATTCTGTGTCACACACACACTCAGTACAGGGCTATGCTGTGTCACACACAAACACTCAGTACAGGGCTATTCTGTGTCACACAGACAGTACAGGGCTATTCTCTGTCACTCACACTCAGTACAGGGCTGTTCTGTGTCACACTCACACACTCAGTACAGGACTGTTCTGTGTCTCACACTCACACACTCAGTACAGGGCTGTTCTGTGTCTCACACTCACACACTCAGTACAGGGCTGTTCTGTGTCACACTCACACACTCAGTACAGGGCTGTTCTGTGTCTCACACTCGCACACTCAGTACAGGGCTGTTCTGTGTCTCACACTCGCACACTCAGTACAGGGCTGTTCTGTGTCTCACACTCACACACTCAGTACAGGGCTATTCTGTGTCACACTCAGTACAGGGCTATTCTGTGTCACACACACACACACACACACACACACACACACACACACACACACACACACACACACACACAGTACAGGGTTATTCTGTGTCACACACACACACACACACACTCAGTACAGGGCTATTCTGTGTCACACTCAGTACAGGGCTATTCTGTGTCACACACACACACACACACACACACACACACACACACACACACACACACACACACACACACACACACAGTACAGGGCTATTCTGTGTCTCACTCACACACACACTCAGTACAGGGTTATTCTGTGTCACACACACACTCAGTACAGGGCTATGCTGTGTCACACACAAACACTCAGTACAGGGCTATTCTGTGTCACACTCACACTCAGTACAGGGCTATTCTGTGTCACACTCAGTACAGGGCTATTCTGTGTCACACTCAGTAGAGGGCTATTCTGTGTCACACTCAGTAGAGGGCTATTCTGTGTCACACTCAGTACAGGGCTGTTCTGTGTCACACTCAGTACAGGGCTGTTCTGTGTCACACTCACACACTCAGTACAGGGCTGTTCTGTGTCTCACACTCACACACTCAGTACAGGGCTGTTCTGTGTCTCACACACTCAGTACAGGGCTGTTCTGTGTCACACACACACACTCCGTACAGGGCTATTCTGTGTAGCACACACACTCAGTACAGGGCTATTCTGTTTCTCACACACACACACTCAGTACAGGGCTATTCTGTGTCACACACACTACAGGGCTATTCTGTGTCACTCACACACACACACTCACTACAGGGCTATTCTGTGTCACACACACACACACACACACACTCTGTACAGGGCTATTTTGTGTCACACACACACTCAGTACAGGGCTATTCTGTGTCACACACACACTCAGTACAGGGCTATTCTGTGTCACACTCACACACTCAGTACAGGGCTGTTCTGTGTCTCACACTCACACACTCAGTACAGGGCTATTCTGTGTCACACAGACAGTACAGGGCTATTCTCTGTCACTCACACTCAGTACAGGGCTGTTCTGTGTCACACTCACACACTCAGTACAGGACTGTTCTGTGTCTCACACTCACACACTCAGTACAGGGCTGTTCTGTGTCTCACACTCACACACTCAGTACAGGGCTGTTCTGTGTCACACTCACACACTCAGTACAGGGCTGTTCTGTGTCTCACACTCGCACACTCAGTACAGGGCTGTTCTGTGTCTCACACTCGCACACTCAGTACAGGGCTGTTCTGTGTCACACTCAGTACAGGGCTATTCTGTGTCTCACACACACACACACAGTACAGGGTTATTCTGTGTCACACACACACACACACACACACACACACAGTACAGGGCTATTCTGTGTCTCACTCACACACACACTCAGTACAGGGTTATTCTGTGTCACACACACACTCAGTACAGGGCTATGCTGTGTCACACACACACACACACACTCAGTACAGGGCTATTCTGTGTCACACTCAGTACAGGGCTATTCTGTGTCACACTCAGTACAGGGCTATTCTAGCACACACACTCAGTACAGGGCTATTCTGTTTCTCACACACACACACTCAGTACAGGGCTATTCTGTGTCACACACACTACAGGGCTATTCTGTGTCACTCACACACACACACTCACTACAGGGCTATTCTGTGTCACACACACACACACACACTCTGTACAGGGCTATTTTGTGTCACACACACACTCAGTACAGGGCTATTTTGTGTCACACACACACTCAGTACAGGGCTATTCTGTGTCACACACACACTCAGTACAGGGCTATTCTGTGTCACACTCACACACTCAGTACAGGGCTGTTCTGTGTCTCACACTCACACACTCAGTACAGGGCTATTCTGTGTCACACAGACAGTACAGGGCTATTCTCTGTCACTCACACTCAGTACAGGGCTATTCTGTGTCTCACACACACACACACACACACAGTACAGGGTTATTCTGTGTCACACACACACACACACACACACACACACACACACACACACACACACACACAGTACAGGGTTATTCTGTGTCTCACTCACACACACACTCAGTACAGGGTTATTCTGTGTCACACACACACTCAGTACAGGGCTATGCTGTGTCACACACACACACTCAGTACAGGACTATTCTGTGTCACACTCACACTCAGTACAGAGCTATTCTGTGTCACACTCAGTACAGGGCTATTCTGTGTCACACTCAGTACAGGGCTATTCTGTGTCACACTCAGTACAGGGCTATTCTGTGTCACACTCAGTACAGGGCTATTCTGTGTCACACTCAGTACAGGGCTATTCTGTGTCACACTCAGTACAGGGCTATTCTGTGTCACACTCAGTACAGGGCTATTCTGTGTCACACTCAGTACAGGGCTATTCTGTGTCACACTCAGTACAGGGCTATTCTGTGTCACACTCAGTACAGGGCTATTCTGTGTCACACTCACACACTCAGTACAGGGCTATTCTGTGTCACACTCACACACTCAGTACAGGGCTGTTCTGTGTCACACTCACACACTCAGTACAGGGCTGTTCTGTGTCACACTCACACACTCAGTACAGGGCTGTTCTGTGTCTCACACTCACACACTCAGTACAGGGCTGTTCTGTGTCTCACACACTCAGTACAGGGCTGTTCTGTGTCTCACACTCGCACACTCAGTACAGGGCTGTTCTGTGTCTCACACTCGCACACTCAGTACAGGGCTGTTCTGTGTCTCACACTCACACACTCAGTACAGGGCTATTCTGTGTCACACTCAGTACAGGGCTATTCTGTGTCACACTCACACACTCAGTACAGGGCTATTCTGTGTCACACTCACACACTCAGTACAGGGCTGTTCTGTGTCACACTCACACACTCAGTACAGGGCTGTTCTGTGTCTCACACTCACACACTCAGTACAGGGCTGTTCTGTGTCTCACACTCACACACTCAGTACAGGGCTGTTCTGTGTCTCACACTCACACACTCAGTACAGGGCTGTTCTGTGTCTCACACTCACACACTCAGTACAGGGCTGTTCTGTGTCTCACACTCACACACTCAGTACAGGGCTGTTCTGTGTCTCACACTCACACACTCACACACTCACACACACACACACAGTACAGGGTTATTCTGTGTCACACACACACACACACACACACACTCAGTACAGGGTTATTCTGTGTCACACACACACACACACACACACACTCAGTACAGGGTTATTCTGTGTCTCACTCACACACACACTCAGTACAGGGTTATTCTGTGTCACACACACACACACACACACACAGTACAGGGTTATTCTGTGTCACACACACACACACACACACACACACACTCAGTACAGGACTATTCTGTGTCACACTCACACACTCAGTACAGGGCTGTTCTGTGTCTCACACTCACACACTCAGTACAGGGCTATTCTGTGTCACACAGACAGTACAGGGCTATTCTCTGTCACTCACACTCAGTACAGGGCTATTCTGTGTCTCACACACACACACACACACTCACACTCAGTACAGGGCTATTCTGTGTCACACACACACTCAGTACAGGGCTATGCTGTGTCACACACACACACTCAGTACAGGACTATTCTGTGTCACACTCACACTCAGTACAGGGCTATTCTGTGTCACACTCAGTACAGGGCTATTCTGTGTCACACTCAGTACAGGGCTATTCTGTGTCACACTCAGTACAGGGCTATTCTGTGTCACACTCAGTACAGGGCTATTCTGTGTCACACTCAGTACAGGGCTGTTCTGTGTCTCACACACTCAGTACAGGGCTGTTCTGTGTCTCACACTCGCACACTCAGTACAGGGCTGTTCTGTGTCTCACACTCGCACACTCAGTACAGGGCTGTTCTGTGTCACACACACACACACACACACACACACACACACAGTACAGGGTTATTCTGTGTCACACACACACACACACACACACACACACACACACACACACAGTACAGGGTTATTCTGTGTCACACACACACACACACACACACACACACTCAGTACAGGACTATTCTGTGTCACACTCACACTCAGTACAGGGCTATTCTGTGTCACACTCGGTACAGGGCTATTCTGTGTCACACTCAGTACAGGGCTATTCTGTGTCACACTCAGTACAGGGATATTCTGTGTCACACTCACACACTCTGTACAGGGCTGTTCTGTGTCACACTCACACACTCAGTACAGGGCTGTTCTGTGTCTCACACTCACACACTCAGTACAGGGCTATTCTGTGTCACACACACACTCAGTACATGGCTATTCTCTGTCACTCACACTCAGTACAGGGCTATTCTGTGTCTCACACACACACACACACAGTACAGGGTTATTCTGTGTCACACACACACACACACACACACACACACACACACACACACAGTACAGGGCTATTCTGTGTCTCACTCACACACACACTCAGTACAGGGTTATTCTGTGTCACACACACACACACTCAGTACAGGGCTATGCTGTGTCACACACAAACACTCAGTACAGGACTATTCTGTGTCACACTCAGTACAGGGCTATTCTGTGTCACACCCAGTACAGGGCTATTCTGGGTCACACTCAGTACAGGGCTATTCTGTGTCACACTCAGTACAGGGCTATTCTGTGTCACACTCAGTACAGGGCTGTTCTGTGTCACACTCACACACTCAGTACAGGGCTGTTCTGTGTCTCACACTCCCACACTCAGTACAGGGCTGTTGTGTGTCTCACACTCGCACACTCAGTACAGGGCTGTTCTGTGTCTCACACTCACACACTCAGTACAGGGCTATTCTGTGTCACACTCAGTACAGGGCTATTTGTGTCACACTCAGTACAGGGCTATTCTGTGTCTCACACTCACACACTCAGTACAGGGCTGTTCTGTGTCTCACACTCACACACTCAGTACAGGGCTGTTCTGTGTCTTACACTCACACACTCAGTACAGGGCTGTTCTGTGTCTCACACTCACACACTCAGTACAGGGCTGTTCTGTGTCTCACACTCACACACTCAGTACAGGGCTGTTCTGTGTCTCACACTCACACACACACACACACACACACAGTACAGGGTTATTCTGTGTCTCACACTCACACACTCAGTACAGGGCTGTTCTGTGTCTCACACTCACACACTCACACACACAGTACAGGGTTATTCTGTGTCTCACACACACACACACACACACACACACACACACACACACACTCAGTACAGGGTTATTCTGTGTCTCACTCACACACACACTCAGTACAGGGTTATTCTGTGTCACACACACACACACACACACACACACAGTACAGGGTTATTCTGTGTCACACACACACACACACACACTCAGTACAGGACTATTCTGTGTCACACTCACACTCAGTACAGGGCTATTCTGTGTCACACTCGGTACAGGGCTATTCTGTGTCACACTCAGTACAGGGCTATTCTGTGTCACACTAAGTACAGGGCTATTCTGTGTCACACTCACACACTCTGTACAGGGCTGTTCTGTGTCACACTCACACACTCAGTACAGGGCTGTTCTGTGTCTCACACTCACACACTCAGTACAGGGCTATTCTGTGTCACACAGACAGTACATGGCTATTCTCTGTCACTCACACTCAGTACAGGGCTATTCTGTGTCTCACACACACACACACAGTACAGGGTTATTCTGTGTCACACACACACTCAGTACAGGGCTATGCTGTGTCACACACACACACTCAGTACAGGACTATTCTGTGTCACACTCACACTCAGTACAGGGCTATTCTGTGTCACACTCACACACTCAGTACAGGACTATTCTGTGTCACACTCACACTCTGTACAGGGCTGTTCTGTGTCACACTCACACACTCAGTACAGGGCTGTTCTGTGTCTCACACTCACACACTCAGTACAGGGCTATTCTGTGTCACACAGACAGTACAGGGCTATTCTCTGTCACTCACACTCAGTACAGGGCTATTCTGTGTCTCTCATACACACACACACAGTACAGGGTTATTCTGTGTCACACACACACACACACACACACACACACACACACACACACTCAGTACAGGGTTATTCTGTGTCACACACACACACACACACACACACACACACACACACACACACACACACACACACACACACACAGTACAGGGTTATTCTGTGTCACACACACACACACACACACACACACACAGTACAGGGTTATTCTGTGTCACACACACACACACACACACACTCAGTACAGGGCTGTTCTGTGTCTCACACTCACACACTCAGTACAGGGCTGTTCTGTGTCTCACACTCGCACACTCAGTACAGGGCTGTTCTGTGTCTCACACTCACACACTCAGTACAGGGCTATTCTGTGTCACACTCAGTACAGGGCTATTCTGTGTCACACTCACACACTCAGTACAGGGCTGTTCTGTGTCTCACACTCGCACACTCAGTACAGGGCTGTTCTGTGTCTCACACTCGCACACTCAGTACAGGGCTGTTCTGTGTCTCACACTCACACACTCAGTACAGGGCTATTCTGTGTCACACTCAGTACAGGGCTATTCTGTGTCACACTCACACACTCAGTACAGGGCTATTCTGTGTCACACTCACACACTCAGTACAGGGCTGTTCTGTGTCACACTCACACACTCAGTACAGGGCTGTTCTGTGTCACACTCACACACTCAGTACAGGGCTGTTCTGTGTCTCACACTCACACACTCAGTACAGGGCTGTTCTGTGTCTCACACTCACACACTCAGTACAGGGCTATTCTGTGTCACACTCAGTACAGGGCTATTCTGTGTCACACTCAGTACAGGGCTATTCTGTGTCACACTCACACACTCAGTACAGGGCTGTTGTGTGTCTCACACTCGCACACTCAGTACAGGGCTGTTGTGTGTCTCACACTCACACACTCAGTACAGGGCTATTCTGTGTCACACTCAGTACAGGGCTATTTGTGTCACACTCAGTACAGGGCTATTCTGTGTCTCACACTCACACACTCAGTACAGGGCTGTTCTGTGTCTCACACTCACACACTCAGTACAGGGCTGTTCTGTGTCTTACACTCACACACTCAGTACAGGGCTGTTCTGTGTCTCACACTCACACACTCAGTACAGGGCTGTTCTGTGTCTCACACTCACACACTCAGTACAGGGCTGTTCTGTGTCTCACACTCACACACACACACACACACAGTACAGGGTTATTCTGTGTCACACACACACACACACACACACACACACAGTACAGGGCTATTCTGTGTCTCACTCACACACACACTCAGTACAGGGCTATTCTGTGTCACACACACACTCAGTAGAGGGCTATGCTGTGTCACACACACACACTCAGTACAGGACTATTCTGTGTCACACTCACACTCAGTACAGGGCTATTCTGTGTCACACTCAGTACCGGGCTATTCTGTGTCACACTCAGTACAGGGCTATTCTGTGTCACACTCAGTACAGGGCTATTCTGTGTCACACTCAGTACAGGGCTATTCTGTGTCACACTCAGTACAGGGCTATTCTGTGTCACACTCAGTACAGGGCTATTCTGTGTCACACTCAGTACAGGGCTATTCTGTGTCACACTCAGTACAGGGTTATTCTGTGTCACACTCAGTACAGGGCT
Organism: Bombina bombina; assembly: GCF_027579735.1. NCBI lineage: Eukaryota > Metazoa > Chordata > Amphibia > Anura > Bombinatoridae > Bombina > Bombina bombina. The sequence goes on from NC_069502.1 coordinate 33,663,627, forward strand.
ATTCTGTGTCACACTCAGTACAGGGCTATTCTGTGTCACACTCACACACTCAGTACAGGGCTATTCTGTGTCACACTCACACACTCAGTACAGGGCTATTCTGTGTCACACTCAGTACAGGGCTATTTGTGTCACACTCAGTACAGGGCTGTTCTGTGTCTCACACTCACACACTCAGTACAGGGCTGTTCTGTGTCTCACACTCACACACTCAGTACAGGGCTGTTCTGTGTCTCACACTCACACACTCAGTACAGGGCTGTTCTGTGTCTCACACTCACACACTCAGTACAGGGCTGTTCTGTGTCTCACACTCACTCACACACACACACACACACACACACAGTACAGGGTTATTCTGTGTCTCACACTCACACACTCAGTACAGGGCTGTTCTGTGTCTCACACTCACACACTCAGTACAGGGCTATTCTGTGTCACACTCAGTACAGGGCTATTTGTGTCACACTCAGTACAGGGCTATTCTGTGTCTCACACTCACACACTCAGTACAGGGCTGTTCTGTGTCTCACACTCACACACTCAGTACAGGGCTGTTCTGTGTCTTACACTCACACACTCAGTACAGGGCTGTTCTGTGTCTCACACTCACACACTCAGTACAGGGCTGTTCTGTGTCTCACACTCACACACTCAGTACAGGGCTGTTCTGTGTCTCACACTCACACACACACACACACACACACACACACACAGTACAGGGTTATTCTGTGTCTCACACTCAGACACTCAGTACAGGGCTGTTCTGTGTCTCACACTCACACACTCAGTACAGGGCTGTTCTGTGTCTCACACTCACACTCAGTACAGGGTTATTCTGTGTCACACACACACACACAGTATAGGGTTATTCTGTGTCACACACACACACACACACACACACTCAGTACAGGACTATTCTGTGTCACACTCACACTCAGTACAGGGCTATTCTGTGTCACACTCAGTACAGGGCTATTCTGTGTCACACTCAGTACAGGGCTATTCTGTGTCACACTCAGTACAGGGCTATTCTGTGTCACACTCAGTACAGGGCTATTCTGTGTCACACTCACACACTCTGTACAGGGCTGTTCTGTGTCACACTCACACACTCAGTACAGGGCTGTTCTGTGTCACACTCACACACTCTGTACAGGGCTGTTCTGTGTCTCACACTCACACACTCAGTACAGGGCTATTCTGTGTCACACAGACAGTACATGGCTATTCTCTGTCACTCACACTCAGTACAGGGTTATTCTGTGTCTCACACACACACACACACACACACACAGTACAGGGTTATTCTGTGTCTCACACACACACACACACACAGTACAGGGTTATTCTGTGTCACACACACACACACACACACACACACACACACACACACAGTACAGGGCTATTCTGTGTCTCACTCACACACACACTCAGTACAGGGCTATTCTGTGTCACACACACACTCAGTAGAGGGCTATGCTGTGTCACACACACACACTCAGTACAGGACTATTCTGTGTCACACTCACACTCAGTACAGGGCTATTCTGTGTCACACTCAGTACCGGGCTATTCTGTGTCACACTCAGTACAGGGCTATTCTGTGTCACACTCAGTACAGGGCTATTCTGTGTCACACTCAGTACAGGGCTATTCTGTGTCACACTCAGTACAGGGCTATTCTGTGTCACACTCAGTACAGGGCTATTCTGTGTCACACTCAGTACAGGGCTATTCTGTGTCACACTCAGTACAGGGTTATTCTGTGTCACACTCAGTACAGGGCTATTCTGTGTCACACTCAGTACAGGGCTATTCTGTGTCACACTCACACACTCAGTACAGGGCTATTCTGTGTCACACTCACACACTCAGTACAGGGCTATTCTGTGTCACACTCAGTACAGGGCTATTTGTGTCACACTCAGTACAGGGCTGTTCTGTGTCTCACACTCACACACTCAGTACAGGGCTGTTCTGTGTCTTACACTCACACACTCAGTACAGGGCTGTTCTGTGTCTCACACTCACACACTCAGTACAGGGCTGTTCTGTGTCTCACACTCACACACTCAGTACAGGGCTGTTCTGTGTCTCACACTCACACACTCAGTACAGGGCTGTTCTGTGTCTCACACTCACTCACACACACACACACACACACACACACACACACACACACACACAGTACAGGGTTATTCTGTGTCTCACACTCACACACTCAGTACAGGGCTGTTCTGTGTCTCACACTCACACACTCAGTACAGGGCTGTTCTGTGTCTCACACTCACACACTCACACACACACACACACAGTACAGGGTTATTCTGTGTCACACACACACACACACACACACACTCAGTACAGGGTTATTCTGTGTCTCACTCACACACACACTCAGTACAGGGTTATTCTGTGTCACACACACACACACACTCAGTACAGGACTATTCTGTGTCACACTCACACTCAGTACAGGGCTATTCTGTGTCACACTCGGTACAGGGCTATTCTGTGTCACACTCAGTACAGGGCTATTCTGTGTCACACTCAGTACAGGGCTATTCTGTGTCACACTCAGTACAGGGCTATTCTGTGTCACACTCAGTACAGGGCTATTCTGTGTCACACTCACACACTCTGTACAGGGCTGTTCTGTGTCACACTCACACACTCAGTACAGGGCTGTTCTGTGTCTCACACTCACACACTCAGTACAGGGCTATTCTGTGTCACACAGACAGTACATGGCTATTCTCTGTCACTCACACTCAGTACAGGGCTATTCTGTGTCTCACACACACACACTCAGTACAGGGCTATTCTGTGTCTCACACACACACACTCAGTACATGGCTATTCTTTGTCACTCACACTCAGTACAGGGTTATTCTGTGTCACACACACACACAGTACAGGGTTATTCTGTGTCACACACACACACAGTACAGGGCTATTCTGTGTCTCACTCACACACACACTCAGTACAGGGTTATTCTGTGTCACACACACACTCAGTACAGGGCTATGCTGTGTCACACACACACACTCAGTACAGGACTATTCTGTGTCACACTCACACACTCAGTACAGGACTATTCTGTGTCACACTCACACTCTGTACAGGGCTGTTCTGTGTCACACTCACACACTCAGTACAGGGCTGTTCTTTGTCACACAGACAGTACAGGGCTATTCTCTGTCACTCACACTCAGTACAGGGTTATTCTGTGTCTCACACTCAGACACTCAGTACAGGGCTGTTCTGTGTCTCACACTCACACACTCAGTACAGGGCTGTTCTGTGTCTCACACTCACACTCAGTACAGGGTTATTCTGTGTCACACACACACACACAGTATAGGGTTATTCTGTGTCACACACACACACACACACTCAGTACAGGACTATTCTGTGTCACACTCACACTCAGTACAGGGCTATTCTGTGTCACACTCGGTACAGGGCTATTCTGTGTCACACTCAGTACAGGGCTATTCTGTGTCACACTCAGTACAGGGCTATTCTGTGTCACACTCAGTACAGGGCTATTCTGTGTCACACTCACACACTCTGTACAGGGCTGTTCTGTGTCACACTCACACACTCAGTACAGGGCTGTTCTGTGTCACACTCACACACTCTGTACAGGGCTGTTCTGTGTCTCACACTCACACACTCAGTACAGGGCTATTCTGTGTCACACAGACAGTACATGGCTATTCTCTGTCACTCACACTCAGTACAGGGTTATTCTGTGTCTCACACACACACACACACAGTACAGGGTTATTCTGTGTCTCACACACACACACACACACACACACACACACACACACACACACAGTACAGGGTTATTCTGTGTCACACACACACACACACACACACACACACACACACACACACACACACACAGTACAGGGCTATTCTGTGTCTCACTCACACACACACTCAGTACAGGGCTATTCTGTGTCACACACACACTCAGTAGAGGGCTATGCTGTGTCACACACACACACTCAGTACAGGACTATTCTGTGTCACACTCACACTCAGTACAGGGCTATTCTGTGTCACACTCAGTACCGGGCTATTCTGTGTCACACTCAGTACAGGGCTATTCTGTGTCACACTCAGTACAGGGCTATTCTGTGTCACACTCAGTACAGGGCTATTCTGGGTCACACTCAGTACAGGGCTATTCTGTGTCACACTCAGTACAGGGCTATTCTGTGTCACACTCAGTACAGGGCTATTCTGTGTCACACTCAGTACAGGGCTATTCTGTGTCACACTCAGTACAGGGCTATTCTGTGTCACACTCAGTACAGGGTTATTCTGTGTCACACTCAGTACAGGGCTATTCTGTGTCACACTCAGTACAGGGCTATTCTGTGTCACACTCAGTACAGGGCTATTCTGTGTCACACTCGCACACTCAGTACAGGGCTATTCTGTGTCACACTCACACACTCAGTACAGGGCTATTCTGTGTCACACTCAGTACAGGGCTATTTGTGTCACACTCAGTACAGGGCTGTTCTGTGTCTCACACCCACACACTCAGTACAGGGCTGTTCTGTGTCTTACACTCACACACTCAGTACAGGGCTGTTCTGTGTCTCACACTCACACACTCAGTACAGGGCTGTTCTGTGTCTCACACTCACACACTCAGTACAGGGCTGTTCTGTGTCTCACACTCACACACTCAGTACAGGGCTGTTCTGTGTCTCACACTCACTCACACACACACACACACACACACACACACACACACACAGTACAGGGTTATTCTGTGTCTCACACTCACACACTCAGTACAGGGCTGTTCTGTGTCTCACACTCACACACTCAGTACAGGGCTGTTCTGTGTCTCACACTCACACACTCACACACACACACACACACACAGTACAGGGTTATTCTGTGTCACACACACACACACACACACACACACTCAGTACAGGGTTATTCTGTGTCTCACTCACACACACACTCAGTACAGGGTTATTCTGTGTCACACACACACACACACACAGTACAGGGTTATTCTGTGTCACACACACACACACACACACTCAGTACAGGACTATTCTGTGTCACACTCACACTCAGTACAGGGCTATTCTGTGTCACACTCGGTACAGGGCTATTCTGTGTCACACTCAGTACAGGGCTATTCTGTGTCACACTCAGTACAGGGCTATTCTGTGTCACACTCAGTACAGGGCTATTCTGTGTCACACTCACACACTCTGTACAGGGCTGTTCTGTGTCACACTCACACACTCAGTACAGGGCTGTTCTGTGTCTCACACTCACACACTCAGTACAGGGCTATTCTGTGTCACACAGACAGTACATGGCTATTCTCTGTCACTCACACTCAGTACAGGGCTATTCTGTGTCTCACACACACACACTCAGTACAGGGCTATTCTGTGTCTCACACACACACACTCAGTACATGGCTATTCTCTGTCACTCACACTCAGTACAGGGTTATTCTGTGTCACACACACACACAGTACAGGGTTATTCTGTGTCACACACACACACAGTACAGGGCTATTCTGTGTCTCACTCACACACACACTCAGTACAGGGTTATTCTGTGTCACACACACACTCAGTACAGGGCTATGCTGTGTCACACACACACACTCAGTACAGGACTATTCTGTGTCACACTCACACACTCAGTACAGGACTATTCTGTGTCACACTCACACTCTGTACAGGGCTGTTCTGTGTCACACTCACACACTCAGTACAGGGCTGTTCTGTGTCACACAGACAGTACAGGGCTATTCTCTGTCACTCACACTCAGTACAGGGCTATTCTGTGTCTCACACACACACACACACACACAGTACAGGGTTATTCTGTGTCACACACACACACACACACACACACAGTACAGGGTTATTCTGTGTCACACACACACACACACACACACACACACACAGTACAGGGTTATTCTGTGTCACACACACACACACACACACACACACAGTACAGGGTTATTCTGTGTCACACACACACACACACACACACACACACACACACACACACACACACACACACACACACACACAGTACAGGGTTATTCTGTGTCACACACACACACACTCACACACACAGTACAGGGTTATTCTGTGTCACACACACACACACACACACACACACACACACACACACACACACACAGTACAGGGTTATTCTGTGTCACACACACACACACACACACACACTCAGTACAGGGTTATTCTGTGTCACACACTCACTCAGTACAGGGCTATGCTGTGTCACACACACACACACTCAGTACAGGACTATTCTGTGTCACACTCACACTCAGTACAGGGCTATTCTGTGTCACACTCAGTACAGGGCTATTCTGTGTCACACACACACACAGTACAGGGTTATTCTGTGTCACACACACACACAGTACAGGGCTATTCTGTGTCTCACTCACACACACACTCAGTACAGGGTTATTCTGTGTCACACACACACTCAGTACAGGGCTATGCTGTGTCACACACACACACTCAGTACAGGGCTATGCTGTGTCACACACACACACTCAGTACAGGACTATTCTGTGTCACACTCACACACTCAGTACAGGACTATTCTGTGTCACACTCACACTCTGTACAGGGCTGTTCTGTGTCACACTCACACACTCAGTACAGGGCTGTTCTGTGTCACACAGACAGTACAGGGCTATTCTCTGTCACTCACACTCAGTACAGGGCTATTCTGTGTCTCTCACACACACACACACACACAGTACAGGGTTATTCTGTGTCACACACACACACACACACAGTACAGGGTTATTCTGTGTCACACACACACACACTCACACACACAGTACAGGGTTATTCTGTGTCACACACACACACACACACACACACACACACTCAGTACAGGGTTATTCTGTGTCACACACACACTCAGTACAGGGCTATGCTGTGTCACACACACACACACTCAGTACAGGACTATTCTGTGTCACACTCACACTCAGTACAGGGCTATTCTGTGTCACACTCAGTACAGGGCTATTCTGTGTCACACTCAGTACAGGGCTATTCTGTGTCACACTCACACACTCAGTACAGGGCTATTCTGTCTCACACTCACACACTCAGTACAGGGCTATTCTGTGTCACACTCAGTACAGGGCTATTTGTGTCACACTCAGTACAGGGCTATTCTGTGTCTCACACTCACACACTCAGTACAGGGCTGTTCTGTGTCTCACACTCACACACTCAGTACAGGGCTGTTCTGTGTCTTACACTCACACACTCAGTACAGGGCTGTTCTGTGTCTCACACTCACACACTCAGTACAGGGCTGTTCTGTGTCTCACACTCACACACTGTTACAGAAGCATTAGTTATTTTGTTGTGAAGAGCTTATTTCCCAGCAGCAATGCCTGAACCAGCAAGCCAGCGCCTAAGAAGGGCTCCAAGAAAACCGTAACAAGTATCATTTCATAAAGAGTTAACTCTTTTTTTTTTCAGCTTTTAGAAACTATTGCCTAAATACACATTTGCTGGCCTCAGCTCTAAGTTTAGGGATAACCAATCCCATTGTCTAATCACCTCTGGAGCCAGACTGCTAATTGATAAGATGAACTTGTAAACTTGTTATCTTAAGTACTGTAATCCTATTGTGGCCTGTCAAAGGACAGTGTTCTCTATCTAAATGTGTGATGGGGGATTTTGTGCTTCCCCCCCCTCTCCCCCTGGGAGTGCCCTGTGTACATGTAACCTTAATAAAAAGCAGGCTGGGCATCCCAGTCCTGAGTTCTTGTTTGACCCTCAATCGCAGCGTTGACTCGTTTTTGTGGGCAGAAGGGTATCCTAGCTGTACTGCAGCTAAGGGAGATTATTCTATATTTGCGAGACTCATATAGAATACTATGGAAAGCAGCTTCTCCCCTCTTTAGCAATAGGGATCCAGGCTACTAAGCGGTCCATCTCTCAGCGAGACTAAGGGTAACCGTAACATTTGGCGGCAGCGGCGGGATTTTCCTGGATTTCCTAGGAGAGGTACAGAACGGATGGAGAGCGCTTACGAAAAATTGAAGCGTACAACCCTAAAGGATTTACTTGAAAGCAGAGGGGGGTACGCCAGCAACCGGCCAAGGAGAGAGCTGATCGCAGAATTGACCGAACTGGATCAGAGCTTCACAATGGCGGAAACACCGACCACGATTAGTGACGAAAAAACCAGGATTGTTCGGGAAAGGCTCTCATTATACGGGCCGAACCCCTCCATGGAATTGGTACAGCAGTTGATGGCGGAGGCGGACGAGGATATACGAGAGACTCGAGCCCACGAACTCAACCTAGCGAACGCACACCGCAATGCTGAAGCCCCGCAGGTAATCATCCCTGTCGAAAATGCTGGGAGGCCCAAGATACCCTATGCGGCATTTCGACCCTTCCTAGAGAGCGAGACAGGGATTGATGAATATTTGGCGGACTTCGAAAGGCAATGTGCCCTGCACCAGATTCCCAACAGAGAGTGGCCCACGATATTGTCTGGGAAACTATCCGGGCGAGCCCTGGAAGCCTTTCGTACTCTGGGTGCTGAGGAAGTGACACAGTATGAGCTAGTTAAGGAGACACTGTTGCAACGGTACGCTGTAACTCCGGACACGTATCGCCGACAGTTTCGGGGCACGGAAAAGAAGCCTAACGATACCCATATGGAATGGGCGCACCGAATGCGGAGAGCGGCAAATCACTGGCTGAGCGGAAGTAAAGCGGTGACTGGGGAGGAAATTTTACAATTGTTTCTCTTAGAACATTTTTATAATGGCATGGAACAGCAAGGGAAGGAATGGCTGCGAGACAGGCGGCCTTCTACCTTAGAAGAAGCAGCCAAATTGGCCGATGAACATTATGACTCCCGTCTTCACGAACCCATGAACTACCGAGCTCCAGCACGGATCGAACCCAGAGAGGTTTACCGTGCACCCCCTCGTGCTGAATTCCGAGCCCCGGTGCCCACAGGGCCCGTCCGACACTCAGGACCACCCAATAACAGCTCTGAGCGTCCCAGACCGACTTGCCACCGATGCAAGCAACCAGGGCATTTCATGGCTAGCTGCCCCCTTAATACGCACCAGACACCCAGGAATTACAATTACCCCTCTGGGTCCTATCGTCCGGCCCGGGCCCTGTGTGTTAACCAAGAGGCCCCTATGGAGGGATATGTGGGGCCGCTTCACGAGGCAGACCCTGTATATGCTGCCTCAGATAACCGCCAGCACCATCGGCAGAGGGTATGGCTCGAGGGGCGATCTACCGAGGGATTGCGAGACACAGGGGCTACTATCACGCTGGTACAGAGTCATTTGGTGCCAGAGCACAAGCGATCCGGACAGACTGTGGCCGTTAGAGTGGCGGGGGGGGATGTGTACAAAATTCCAACAGCTAAAGTGCATCTTGATTGGGGAGCGGGGAAGGGGGCTGTGAACGTGGGCCTAATGGATAATTTACCTGCCGAAGTACTACTGGGCAACGATTTGGGCCCCATGACTTCTGCCTATGCTCCAGTATGCAACAACGAGGCGGACCCAGTGACTACACGGGCCCAAGCCCGGACGGAGCGAGAGCTCTCACCAGTGCGGGAGACACAGGTAAGACCTACCCCGACCTTGCCTGACAGGTTAGGCCCCATACCCTGGGACACCCCAGATGCTTTCGAGGCAGAGTCTAAGACTGACCCGACCTTACAAAAGTACCGGGAACGAGCAGAAACCGGAGGGGGCGGGGCAGATAACGAAACATTCTTATGGGAAAAAGGGAAACTATACCGCTGGACAGAGAAAAGGGGACAGCGTAGGCGACAGCTGGTAGTGCCCCACAAATACCGTCAAGAAATCCTCAAAATAGGCCACGACATCCCCTTAGCAGGCCACCTAGCCGTTACCCGTACCCTACACCGCATTACTCACACGTTCTTTTGGCCAGGGGTGCACGCTGACGTTAGAACTTACTGTAACACCTGCGATGTGTGTCAACGAGTAGGAAGGCGAGGCGATCACCCTAAAGCCCAGCTAGTAAATATGCCCATTGTAGAGGAACCCTTCAGCCGGGTTGCTATTGACCTAGTGGGACCACTGGCTACCCTTAGTCCCTCCGGTAAGCGATACATTCTTACTGTAGTGGACTACGCTACCAGGTACCCAGAGGCTGTCGCCCTATCCAACATACAAGCGGATACGGTAGCGAATGCACTAGTACAGGTGTTCTCCCGGGTAGGATTTCCAAAAGAAATCCTATCCGACCGAGGCACCCAATTTACGGCTGAATTGACCCAACAACTCTGGCAGGTTTGCAAAATTAAGTCCCTCCTGAGCTCCCCATACCACCCCCAGACGAACGGGCTGTGTGAGAGGTTCAATGGGACCCTCAAGCAAATGCTCAAGACGTTCACTCAGGAATACCGAGACTGGGAACGCTTCCTGCCGCACCTCCTATTTGCTTATCGGGAGGTGCCCCAGGAAACGACAGGGTTCTCTCCCTTCGAGTTGCTCTACGGAAGAAAGGTACGGGGACCCCTAAACCTGATCCGGGAGCACTGGGAGGGAGAGATGGAGGCTGACGGTGTCCCAATTGTGCCATACGTGCTGGAACTCAGGGACCGAATGGAGCAATTAGCCAAATCTGTGCGGGCTAATCTCCAGTTGGCCCAGAGAAGACAGAAAGTATGGTACGATCGGGGGGCCCGAAAGAGAATCTTCACCATAGGACAAAAGGTGTTAGTACTTAAGCCGGTGAAGACAGACAAATTGCAGGCGTCCTGGCAGGGTCCCTACCAGATCGTAGAGAAAAGGGGAGACACCACTTATGTGATAGCTAGCTGCCACGACAACAATCTTAGAAAGACATTCCATGTAAACATGCTCAAGGAATATTTTGAGCGACCAGAGAACGTGACGGCCGTATGTTGTTCCCCTCAGGAAGACCCCGACAGTTTACCCATTCCAGACCTATTAGAAAAGAGCCTCCCCACAGGTATAGTGGCGCAGGTTCAGATAGGGGACCGACTTAGCCCCACTGAAAGGGAGCAGCTCAACCAACTCCTCCAGTCCAAACACCTCACCTTCTCCCCGAAGCCAGGGTACACTACTTTAACCACCCACCAGGTAGATACTCCGGGACAAGCTCCCTTGCGCCAGGCTCCATACCGAATCCCCGAAGCAGTTAGGACAGGAATGAAGAAGGAGATCGATGAGATGCTCCAGCTCAGGGTAATTGAGCCCTCCGATAGTCCCTGGGCCTCCCCAGTTGTCTTGGTGCCCAAGAAAGATGGGACCACCCGGTTCTGCGTAGACTATCGGAGGCTCAATGAAAATACCGTGACGGACGCTTACCCTATGCCCAGGGTAGACGAGCTACTCGATCGTATAGCCAGGGGAAATTACCTGACCACTATTGACCTCTGCAAAGGTTACTGGCAGATTCCCCTGGCCCCGGAGGCTATCCCCAAGTCGGCATTCGTCACCCCATTCGGCTTATATCAGTTTAGGGTAATGCCGTTTGGGATGAAGAATGCCCCAGCTACATTCCAGCGCTTGGTGGATAGGCTCCTGGATGGCTTCCAGAGTTTTGCTTGCGCCTACCTGGACGACATAGCGATCCACAGTGAGTCCTGGGAGGACCACTTAGCTCATGTGGGAATGGTTCTGGATCAGATCCGGGCTGCTGGCCTGACTCTGAAGCCAGAAAAATGCCACTTTGGGATGGCCGAGGTACAGTACCTGGGTCACCGGGTGGGGTGTGGAAAGCAGAGACCAGAGCCGGCCAAAATAGAAGCTGTCGCCAATTGGCCCACCCCCATCACTAAGACTCAGGTCCTAGCCTTCCTGGGCACGGCAGGGTACTATAGACGGTTCGTACCAGACTACAGCACACTTGCCAAACCCCTGACTGACTTGACCAAGAAGAACTTACCTCGACAGGTCCTGTGGTCTCCCCACTGTGAAACGGCTTTCCAGGCTCTCAAAAATGCTCTAATTAACGCTCCTGTCTTGGCGGCCCCAGCCCTCAACAAACGTTTTATCGTCCATACAGATGCTTCCATGTTCGGGCTGGGAGCCGTCCTCAGCCAAGTAGGCGAAGATGGAGGGGAGCATCCAGTTGCCTACATCAGCCGGAAGCTCCTGCCCCGCGAAGTCAGCTATGCAGCGGTCGAAAAGGAGTGTTTGGCTTTGGTGTGGGCATTAAAGAAATTGACTCCCTATTTATATGGTCAGGAGTTCACTCTGGTCACCGACCATAACCCGTTGGTGTGGCTGAACCGGGTCTCTGGAGATAACGGCAGGCTATTACGTTGGAGCTTATCGTTGCAACCCTTCAATTTCACCATTACTTACAGACCTGGGAAACAGAATGGCAACGCCGACGGGTTGTCCAGACAAACCGACCTCAGCCCCGCATAACCAGCGGTCTGGACAGCCTTAGTCTGCCCCGAAAAGGGGTCAGACCGTGTCTGCCAGAGTGTTCCACAGAAAGGGAGCACTGTTACAGAAGCATTAGTTATTTTGTTGTGAAGAGCTTATTTCCCAGCAGCAATGCCTGAACCAGCAAGCCAGCGCCTAAGAAGGGCTCCAAGAAAACCGTAACAAGTATCATTTCATAAAGAGTTAACTCTTTTTTTTTTTCAGCTTTTAGAAACTATTGTCTAATCACCTCTGGAGCCAGACTGCTAATTGATAAGATGAACTTGTAAACTTGTTATCTTAAGTACTGTAATCCTATTGTGGCCTGTCAAAGGACAGTGTTCTCTATCTAAATGTGTGATGGGGGATTTTGTGCTTCCCCCCCTCTCCCCCTGGGAGTGCCCTGTGTACATGTAACCTTAATAAAAAGCAGGCTGGGCATCCCAGTCCTGAGTTCTTGTTTGACCCTCAATCGCAGCGTTGACTCGTTTTTGTGGGCAGAAGGGTATCCTAGCTGTACTGCAGCTAAGGGAGATTATTCTATATTTGCGAGACTCATAAAGAATACTATGGAAAGCAGCTTCTCCCCTCTTTAGCAATAGGGATCCAGGCTACTAAGCGGTCCATCTCTCAGCGAGACTAAGGGTAACCGTAACACACACTCAGTACAGGGCTGTTCTGTGTCTCACACTCACACACACACACACACACACACACACACAGTACAGGGTTATTCTGTGTCTCACACTCACACACTCAGTACAGGGCTGTTCTGTGTCTCACACTCACACACTCAGTACAGGGCTGTTCTGTGTCTCACACTCACACACTCTCACACACACACACACACACACACACACACACACACACACACACACAGTACAGGGTTATTCTGTGTCACACACACACACACACACACACTCAGTACAGGGTTATTCTGTGTCTCACTCACACACACACTCAGTACAGGGTTATTCTGTGTCACACACACACACACACACACACACACACACACACAGTACAGGGTTATTCTGTGTCACACACACACACACACACAATCAGTACAGGACTATTCTGTGTCACACTCAGTACAGGGCTATTCTGTGTCACACTCGGTACAGGGCTATTCTGTGTCACACTCAGTACAGGGCTATTCTGTGTCACACTCAGTACAGGGCTATTCTGTGTCACACTCACACACTCTGTACAGGGCTGTTCTGTGTCACACTCACACACTCAGTACAGGGCTGTTCTGTGTCTCACACTCACACACTCAGTACAGGGCTATTCTGTGTCACACAGACAGTACATGGCTATTCTCTGTCACTCACACTCAGTACAGGGCTATTCTGTGTCTCACACACACACACTCAGTACAGGGCTATTCTGTGTCACACAGACAGTACATGGCTATTCTCTGTCACTCACACACAGTACAGGGTTATTCTGTGTCACACACACACACAGTACAGGGCTATTCTGTGTCTCACTCACACACACACTCAGTACAGGGTTATTCTGTGTCACACACACACTCAGTACAGGGCTATGCTGTGTCACACACACACACTCAGTACAGGACTATTCTGTGTCACACTCACACTCAGTACAGGGCTATTCTGTGTCACACTCACACACTCAGTACAGGACTATTCTGTGTCACACTCACACTCTGTACAGGGCTGTTCTGTGTCACACTCACACACTCAGTACAGGGCTGTTCTGTGTCTCACACTCACACACTCAGTACAGGGCTATTCTGTGTCACACAGACAGTACAGGGCTATTCTCTGTCACTCACACTCAGTACAGGGCTATTCTGTGTCTCACACACACACACACACACAGTACAGGGTTATTCTGTGTCTCTCACACACACACACACACACACACACACAGTACAGGGTTATTCTGTGTCACACACACACACACACACAGTACAGGGTTATTCTGTGTCACACACACACACACACACACACACACACACACACACACACACACACACACACACACACACAGTACAGGGTTATTCTGTGTCACACACACACACACACACACACACACACAGTACAGGGTTATTCTGTGTCACACACACACACACACACTCAGTACAGGGTTATTCTGTGTCACACACACACTCAGTACAGGGCTATGCTGTGTCACACACACACACACACTCAGTACAGGACTATTCTGTGTCACACTCACACTCAGTACAGGGCTATTCTGTGTCACACTCAGTACAGGGCTATTCTGTGTCACACTCAGTACAGGGCTATTCTGTGTCACACTCACACACTCAGTACAGGGCTGTTCTGTGTCACACTCACACACTCAGTACAGGGCTGTTCTGTGTCACACTCACACACTCAGTACAGGGCTGTTCTGTGTCTCACACTCACACACTCAGTACAGGGCTGTTCTGTGTCACACTCACACACTCAGTACAGGGCTGTTCTGTGTCTCACACTCACACACTCAGTACAGGGCTGTTCTGTGTCTCACACTCACACACTCAGTACAGGGCTGTTCTGTGTCTCACACTCGCACACTCAGTACAGGGCTGTTGTGTGTCTCACACTCGCACACTCAGTACAGGGCTGTTGTGTGTCTCACACTCACACACTCAGTACAGGGCTATTCTGTGTCACACTCAGTACAGGGCTATTTGTGTCACACTCAGTACAGGGCTATTCTGTGTCTCACACTCACACACTCAGTACAGGGCTGTTCTGTGTCTCACACTCACACACTCAGTACAGGGCTGTTCTGTGTCTTACACTCACACACTCAGTACAGGGCTGTTCTGTGTCTCACACTCGCACACTCAGTACAGGGCTGTTGTGTGTCTCACACTCGCACACTCAGTACAGGGCTGTTGTGTGTCTCACACTCACACACTCAGTACAGGGCTATTCTGTGTCACACTCAGTACAGGGCTATTTGTGTCACACTCAGTACAGGGCTATTTGTGTCACACTCAGTACAGGGCTATTCTGTGTCTCACACTCACACACTCAGTACAGGGCTGTTCTGTGTCTCACACTCACACACTCAGTACAGGGCTGTTCTGTGTCTTACACTCACACACTCAGTACAGGGCTGTTCTGTGTCTCACACTCACACACTCAGTACAGGGCTGTTCTGTGTCTCACACTCACACACTCAGTACAGGGCTGTTCTGTGTCTCACACTTACTCACACACACACACACACACACACACACACACACACACACACACACACACACACACACACACACACACACAGTACAGGGTTATTCTGTGTCTCACACTCAGACACTCAGTACAGGGCTGTTCTGTGTCTCACACTCACACACTCAGTACAGGGCTGTTCTGTGTCTCACACTCACACTCAGTACAGGGTTATTCTGTGTCACACACACACACACACACAGTACAGGGTTATTCTGTGTCACACACACACACACACACACACACACACACAGAGTACAGGGTTATTCTGTGTCTCACTCACACACACACACACACACACACACACACAGTACAGGGTTATTCTGTGTCTCACTCACACACACACACACACACACACACACACACACACTCAGTACAGGACTATTCTGTGTCACACTCACACTCAGTACAGGGCTATTCTGTGTCACACTCGGTACAGGGCTATTCTGTGTCACACTCAGTACAGGGCTATTCTGTGTCACACTCAGTACAGGGCTATTCTGTGTCACACTCACACACTCTGTACAGGGCTGTTCTGTGTCACACTCACACACTCTGTACAGGGCTATTCTGTGTCACACTCACACACTCTGTACAGGGCTATTCTGTGTCTCACACTCACACACTCTGTACAGGGCTATTCTGTGTCTCACACTCACACACTCAGTACAGGGCTATTCTGTGTCTCACACTCACACACTCAGTACAGGGCTGTTCTGTGTCTCACACTCACACACTCAGTACAGGGCTATTCTGTGTCTCACACTCACACACTCAGTACAGGGCTGTTCTGTGTCTCACACTCACACACTCAGTACAGGGCTATTCTGTGTCTCACACTCACACACTCAGTACAGGGCTATTCTGTGTCACACTCACACACTCTGTACAGGGCTATTCTGTGTCTCACACTCACACACTCAGTACAGGGCTGTTCTGTGTCTCACACTCACACACTCAGTACAGGGCTATTCTGTGTCACACAGACAGTACATGGCTATTCTCTGTCACTCACACTCGGTACAGGGCTATTCTGTGTCACACTCAGTACAGGGCTATTCTGTGTCACACTCAGTACAGGGCTATTCTGTGTCACACTCACACACTCTGTACAGGGCTGTTCTGTGTCACACTCACACACTCAGTACAGGGTTATTCTGTGTCACACACACACACACACACACACACACACACAGTACAGGGTTATTCTGTGTCACACACACACACACACACACACACACAGTACAGGGCTATTCTGTGTCTCACTCACACACACACTCAGTACAGGGCTATTCTGTGTCACACACACACTCAGTAGAGGGCTATGCTGTGTCACACACACACACTCAGTACAGGACTATTCTGTGTCACACTCACACTCAGTACAGGGCTATTCTGTGTCACACTCAGTACAGGGCTATTCTGTGTCACACTCAGTACAGGGCTATTCTGTGTCACACTCAGTACAGGGCTATTCTGTGTCACACTCAGTACAGGGCTATTCTGTGTCACACTCAGTACAGGGCTATTCTGTGTCACACTCAGTACAGGGCTATTCTGTGTCACACTCAGTACAGGGCTATTCTGTGTCACACTCAGTACAGGGTTATTCTGTGTCACACTCAGTACAGGGCTATTCTGTGTCACACTCAGTACAGGGCTATTCTGTGTCACACTCACACACTCAGTACAGGGCTATTCTGTCTCACACTCACACACTCAGTACAGGGCTATTCTGTGTCACACTCAGTACAGGGCTATTCTGTGTCACACTCAGTACAGGGCTATTCTGTGTCACACTCAGTACAGGGCTGTTCTGTGTCACACTCACACACTCAGTACAGGGCTGTTCTGTGTCACACTCACACACTCAGTACAGGGCTGTTCTGTGTCACACTCACACACTCAGTACAGGGCTGTTCTGTGTCACACTCACACACTCAGTACAGGGCTGTTCTGTGTCACACTCACACACTCAGTACAGGGCTGTTCTGTGTCTCACACACTCAGTACAGGGCTGTTCTGTGTCTCACACACTCAGTACAGGGCTGTTCTGTGTCACACTCACACACTCAGTACAGGGCTATTTTTTGTCACACACACACTCACACTCAGTACAGGGCTGTTCTGTGTCACACTCACACACTCAGTACAGGGCTGTTCTGTGTCACACACACACTCAGTACAGGGCTATTTTTTGTCACACACACACTCACACTCAGTACAGGGCTGTTCTGTGTCACACTCACACACTCAGTACAGGGCTGTTCTGTGTCTCACACTCACACACTCAGTACAGGGCTGTTCTGTGTCACACTCACACACTCAGTACAGGGCTGTTCTGTGTCTCACACTCACACACTCAGTACAGGGCTATTCTGTGTCACACTCAGTACAGGGCTATTTGTGTCACACTCAGTACAGGGCTGTTCTGTGTCTCACACTCACACACTCAGTACAGGGCTGTTCTGTGTCTCACACTCACACACTCAGTACAGGGCTGTTCTGTGTCTCACACACACACTCAGTACAGGGCTGTTCTGTGTCTCACACTCACACTCAGTACAGGGCTGTTCTGTGTCTCACACTCACACTCAGTACAGGGCTGTTCTGTGTCTCACACTCACACACTCAGTACAGGGCTGTTCTGTGTCTCACTCACACACTCAGTACAGGGCTGTTCTGTGTCTCACACTCACACACTCAGTACAGGGCTGTTCTGTGTCACACACTCACACACTCAGTACAGGGCTGTTCTGTGTCTCACACTCACACTCAGTACAGGGCTGTTCTGTGTCTCACTCACACACTCAGTACAGGGCTGTTCTGTGTCTCACACTCACACACTCAGTACAGGGCTGTTCTGTGTCACACACTCACACACTCAGTACAGGGCTGTTCTGTGTCTCACACTCACACTCAGTACAGGGCTGTTCTGTGTCACACTCACACACTCAGTACAGGGCTGTGCTGTGTCACACACTCACACACTCAGTACAGGGCTGTTCTGTGTCACACACTCACACACTCAGTACAGGGCTGTTCTGTGTCACACTCACACTCAGTACAGGGCTATTATGTGTCACACTCACACTCAGTACAGGGCTATTATGTGTCACACTCACACTCAGTACAGGGCTATTATGTGTCACACTCACACTCAGTACAGGGCTATTATGTGTCACACTCACACTCAGTACAGGGCTATTATGTGTCACACTCACACTCAGTACAGGGCTATTATGTGTCACACTCACACTCAGTACAGGGCTATTATGTGTCACACTCACACACTCAATACAGGGCTATTATGTGTCACACTCACACTCAGTACAGGGCTATTATGTGTCACACTCACACTCAGTACAGGGCTATTATGTGTCACACTCACACTCAGTACAGGGCTATTATGTGTCACACTCACACTCAGTACAGGGCTATTATGTGTCACACTCACACTCAGTACAGGGCTGTTCTGTGTCACACTCACACACTCAATACAGGGCTATTATGTATCACACTCACACTCAGTACAGGGCTATTATGTGTCACACACACACACACACACACACACACACACACACAGTACAGGGCTATTCTGTGTCACACACACACACACACACTCAGTACAGGGCTATTATGTGTCACACTCACACTCAATACAGGGCTATTATGTGTCACACTCACACTCAGTACAGGGCTATTATGTGTCACACTCACACTCAGTACAGGGCTATTATGTGTCACACACACACACACACACACACACAGTACAGGGCTATTCTGTGTCACACACACACACACTCAGTACAGGGCTATTATGTGTCACACTCACACTCAGTACAGGGCTATTATGTGTCACACTCACACTCAGTACAGGGCTATTATGTGTCACACACACACACACACACACACACACAGTACAGGGCTATTCTGTGTCACACACACACACACTCAGTACAGGGCTATTATGTGTCACACTCACACTCAGTACAGGGCTATTATGTGTCACACACACACACACACACACACACACACACACACACACACACACACACACACAGTACAGGGCTATTCTGTGTCACACACACACACACACACTCAGTACAGGGCTATTATGTGTCACACTCACACTCAGTACAGGGCTATTATGTGTCACACTCACACTCAGTACAGGGCTATTATGTGTCACACACACACAAGGGCTATTCTGCACAGGGACGTGCTTGTTATTTTTATCTCAGCTGCAGGGTAACAGTTGCCTATTTTTGGCAGTGAGTTCTGGGCTGGGAGTTTGTTTACACTGAGACAGGTTTGGTGTCTAGAGGAGCAGTTTGTTTCTGCCTTGTGCTTAGTTCAGGGCTCTTCACCCCAAAAGATGAACCCGTCTGGTCCTGAGTGTTATTTTGGGGCTGTTATATCTGGGTGCTCCACATTCCACCCTAATCACAGGTACCTAAACTGCAGAGGGTAATACTAGGGCAGCATAGCAGAGGAGCGCTGTCTGAGAGGCAGGAAAGGAATAGCAGCGTGTGCACAGGGGCAGAGAGTGTGCTGCATTATGTGCTGTGTGAGAGGCAGTACAGGAACAGCAGATTGTGCACCGGGACAGCGGAGTGTGTTTATGTTCTGTGTGAGAGGCAGTACAGGAACAGCAGAGTGTGCTACATTATGTGCTGTGTGAGAGACAGTACAGGAACAGCAGTGTGTGCTACATTATGTGCTGTGTGAGAGACAGTACAGGAACAGCAGTGTGTGCTACATTATGTGCTGTGTGAGAGACGGTACAGGAACAGCAGAGTGTGCTACATTATGTGCTGTGTGAGAGACGGTACAGGAACAGCAGTGTGTGCACAGGGACAGCGGAGTGTGTTACATTATGTGCTGTGTGAGAGACGGTACAGGAACAGCAGAGTGTGTTACATTATGTGCTGTGTGAGAGACGGTACAGGAACAGCAGAGTGTGTTACATTATGTGCTGTGTGAGAGACGGTACAGGAACAGCAGAGTGTGCTACATTATGTGCTGTGTGAGAGACAGTACAGGAACAGCAGTGTGTGCTACATTATGTGCTGTGTGAGAGACAGTACAGGAACAGCAGAGTGTGCTACATTATGTGCTGTGTGAGAGGCAGTACAGGAACAGCAGAGTGTGTTACATTATGTGCTGTGTGAGAGACAGTACAGGACTAGCAGAGTGTGCACAGGGACAGCGGAGTGTGTTTATTCGCTGTGTGAGAGGCAGTACAGGAACAGCAGAGTGTGCTACATTATGTGCTGTGTGAGAGACAGTACAGGACTAGCAGAGTGTGCACAGGGACAGCGGAGTGTGTTTATTCGCTGTGTGAGAGACAGTACAGGAATAGCAGCGTGTGCACAGGGGCAGAGAGTGTGCTGCATTATGTGCTGTGTGAGAGACAGTACAGGAACAGCAGAGTGTGCTACATTATGTGCTGTGTGAGAGACAGTACAGGAACAGCAGAGTGTGCTACATTATGTGCTGTGTGAGAGACAGTACAGGAACAGCAGAGTGTGCTACATTATGTGCTGTGTGAGAGACAGTACAGGAACAGCAGAGTGTGCTACATTATGTGCTGTGTGAGAGACAGTACAGGAACAGCAGAGTGTGCACAGGGACAGCGGAGTGTGTTTATTCGCTGTGTGAGAGGCAGTACAGGAACAGCAGAGTGTGCTACATTATGTGCTGTGTGAGAGACAGTACAGGACTAGCAGAGTGTGCACAGGGACAGCGGAGTGTGTTTATTCGCTGTGTGAGAGACAGTACAGGAACAGCAGAGTGTGCTACATTATGTGCTTTGTGAGAGGCAGTACAGGAACAGCAGAGTGTGCTACATTATGTGCTGTGTGAGAGACAGTACAGGAACAGCAGTGTGTGCTACATTATGTGCTGTGTGAGAGACAGTACAGGAACAGCAGAGTGTGCTACATTATGTGCTTTGTGAGAGGCAGTACAGGAACAGCAGAGTGTGCTACATTATGTGCTGTGTGAGAGACAGTACAGGAACAGCAGAGTGTGCTACATTATGTGCTGTGTGAGAGACAGTACAGGAACAGCAGAGTGTGCTACATTATGTGCTGTGTGAGAGACAGTACAGGAACAGCAGAGTGTGCACAGGGACAGCGGAGTGTGTTTATTCGCTGTGTGAGAGGCAGTACAGGAACAGCAGAGTGTGCTACATTATGTGCTGTGTGAGAGACAGTACAGGAACAGCAGAGTGTGCTACATTATGTGCTGTGTGAGAGACAGTACAGGAACAGCAGAGTGTGCTACATTATGTGCTGTGTGAGAGACAGTACAGGACTAGCAGAGTGTGCTACATTATGTGCTGTGTGAGAGACAGTACAGGAACAGCAGAGTGTGCTACATTATGTGCTGTGTGAGAGACAGTACAGGACTAGCAGTGTGTGCTACATTATGTGCTGTGTGAGAGACAGTACAGGAACAGCAGAGTGTGCTACATTATGTGCTGTGTGAGAGACAGTACAGGACTAGCAGAGTGTGCACAGGGACAGCGGAGTGTGTTTATTCGCTGTGTGAGAGACAGTACAGGAACAGCAGAGTGTGTTACATTATGTGCTGTGTGAGAGACAGTACAGGAACAGGAGAGTGTGTTACATTATGTGCTGTGTGAGAGACAGTACAGGAACAGCAGAGTGTGTTACATTATGTGCTGTGTGAGAGACAGTACAGGAACAGCAGAGTGTGCTACATTATGTGCTGTGTGAGAGACAGTACAGGAACAGCAGAGTGTGCTACATTATGTGCTGTGTGAGAGACAGTACAGGAACAGCAGAGTGTGCTACATTATGTGCTGTGTGAGAGACAGTACAGGAACAGCAGAGTGTGCTACATTATGTGCTGTGTGAGAGGCAGTACAGGAACAGCAGTGTGTGCTACATTATGTGCTGTGTGAGAGACAGTACAGGAACAGCAGTGTGTGCTACATTATGTGCTGTGTGAGAGACAGTACAGGAACAGCAGAGTTTGCTACATTATGTGCTTTGTGAGAGACAGTACAGGAACA
Organism: Bombina bombina; assembly: GCF_027579735.1. Taxonomy (NCBI): domain Eukaryota; kingdom Metazoa; phylum Chordata; class Amphibia; order Anura; family Bombinatoridae; genus Bombina; species Bombina bombina. Next base: position 33,686,376 of record NC_069502.1, read on the forward strand.
GCAGAGTGTGCTACATTATGTGCTGTGTGAGAGACAGTACAGGAACAGCAGTGTGTGCTACATTATGTGCTGTGTGAGAGACAGTACAGGAACAGCAGTGTGTGCTACATTATGTGCTGTGTGAGAGACAGTACAGGAACAGCAGTGTGTGCTACATTATGTGCTGTGTGAGAGACAGTACAGGAACAGCAGTGTGTGCTACATTATGTGCTGTGTGAGAGACAGTACAGGAACAGCAGAGTTTGCTACATTATGTGCTTTGTGAGAGGCAGTACAGGAACAGCAGAGTGTGCTACATTATGTGCTGTGTGAGAGACAGTACAGGAACAATAGAGTGTGCTACATTATGTGCTGTGTGAGAGACAGTACAGGAACAGCAGAGTGTGCTACATTATGTGCTGTGTGAGAGACAGTACAGGAACAGCAGAGTGTGCTACATTATGTGCTGTGTGAGAGACAGTACAGGAACAGCAGAGTGTGCTACATTATGTGCTGTGTGAGAGACAGTACAGGAACAGCAGAGTGTGCTACATTATGTGCTGTGTGAGAGACAGTACAGGAACAGCAGAGTGTGCTACATTATGTGCTGTGTGAGAGACAGTACAGGAACAGCAGAGTGTGCTACATTATGTGCTGTGTGAGAGACAGTACAGGAACAGCAGAGTGTGCTACATTATGTGCTGTGTGAGAGACAGTACAGGAACAGCAGTGTGTGCTACATTATGTGCTGTGTGAGAGACAGTACAGGAACAGCAGAGTGTGCTACATTATGTGCTGTGTGAGAGACAGTACAGGAACAGCAGAGTGTGCTACATTATGTGCTTTGTGAGAGGCAGTACAGGAACAGCAGAGTGTGCTACATTATGTGCTGTGTGAGAGACAGTACAGGAACAGCAGTGTGTGCTACATTATGTGCTGTGTGAGAGACAGTACAGGAACAGCAGAGTGTGCTACATTATGTGCTGTGTGAGAGACAGTACAGGAACAGCAGAGTGTGCTACATTATGTGCTGTGTGAGAGACAGTACAGGAACAGCAGTGTGTGCTACATTATGTGCTGTGTGAGAGACAGTACAGGAACAGCAGAGTGTGCTACATTATGTGCTGTGTGAGAGACAGTACAGGAACAGCAGAGTGTGCTACATTATGTGCTGTGTGAGAGACGGTACAGGAACAGCAGAGTGTGCTACATTATGTGCTGTGTGAGAGACGGTACAGGAACAGCAGAGTGTGCTACATTATGTGCTGTGTGAGAGACAGTACAGGAACAGCAGAGTGTGCTACATTATGTGCTGTGTGAGAGACAGTACAGGAACAGCAGAATGTGCTACATTATGTGCTGTGTGAGAGACAGTACAGGAACAGCAGAGTGTGCTACATTATGTGCTGTGTGAGAGACGGTACAGGAACAGCAGAGTGTGTTACATTATGTGCTGTGTGAGAGACAGTACAGGAACAGCAGAGTGTGCTACATTATGTGCTGTGTGAGAGGCAGTACAGGAACAGCAGAATGTGCTGTGTGAGAGGCAGGAAAGAAACAGCAAAGTTGTCAAGTGGTTTGTTTCTCTGGCTGCGGTGATAGTGCTGGTGTGTCTGTCCTTTCCTGCTCTGAGAGCGCTGGGGTGGCTATTCCTTCTTGCAGACAGTACAGGGGTGTTTTTCCCTGCCTGCTGTCCAAGTGCTGTGGGTGTGTACTTGCTTGCAGTGGCAGTGGCAGTGGCGTGGTGTGTACTTGCTTGCAGTGACAGTGCTGTTGTGTGTTCTTGCTTGCAGTGACAGTGCTGCGGTGTGTGTCCTTGCTTGCTGTGACAGTGCTGGGATGTATATCTGCCTGCTTTCACAGTGCAGGGGTGTGTGTCTCTGGCTGCTATTGCAGTGCAGGGGTGTGTGTCTCTGGCTGCTGTCACAGTGCAGGGGTGTGTGTCTCTGGCTGCTATTGCAGTGCAGGGGTGTGTGTCTCTGGCTGCTGTTACAGTGCAGGGGTGTGTGTCTCTGGCTGCTGTTACAGTGCAGGGGTGTGTGTCTCTGGCTGCTGTTACAGTGCAGGGGTGTGTGTCTCTGGCTGCTGTTACAGTACAGGGGTGTGTGTCTCTGGCTGCTTTCACAGTGCAGGGGGGTGTGTCTCTGGCTGCTATTGCAGTGCAGGGGTGTGTGTCTCTGGCTGCTATTGCAGTGCAGGGGTGTGTGTCTCTGGCTGCTGTTACAGTGCAGGGGTGTGTGTCCCTGGCTGCTGTTACAGTGCAGGGGTGTGTGTCTCTGGCTGCTATTGCAGTGCAGGGGTTTGTGTCTCTGGCTGCTGTTACAGTGCAGGGGTGTGTATCTCTGGCTGCTGTTACAGTGCAGGGGTGTGTGTCTCTGGCTGCTTTCACAGTGCAGGGGTGTGTGTCTCTGGCTGCTTTCACAGTGCAGGGGTGTGTGTCTCTGGCTGCTGTTACAGTGCAGGGGTGTGTGTCTCTGGCTGCTGTCACAGTGCAGGGGTGTGTGTCTCTGGCTGCTGTTACAGTGCAGGGGTGTGTGTCTCTGGCTGCTGTTACAGTGCAGGGGTGTGTGTCTCTGGCTGCTGTTACAGTGCAGGGGTGTGTGTCTCTGGCTGCTGTTACAGTGCAGGGGGGTGTGTCTCTGGCTGCTTTCACAGTGCAGGGGGGTGTGTCTCTGGCTGCTATTGCAGTGCAGGAGTGTGTGTCTCTGGCTGCTATTGCAGTGCAGGGGTTTGTGTCTCTGGCTGCTGTTACAGTGCAGGGGTGTGTGTCTCTGGCTGCTTTTACAGTACAGGGGTGTGTGTCTCTGGCTGCTGTTACAGTGCAGGGGTGTGAGTCTCTGGCTGCTGTTACAGTGCAGGGGTGTGTGTCTCTGGCTGCTGTTACAGTGCAGGGGTGTGTGTCTCTGGCTGCTGTTACAGTGCAGGGGTGTGTGTCTCTGGCTGCTGTTACAGTGCAGGGGTGTGTGTCTCTGGCTGCTGTTACAGTGCAGGGGTGTGTGTCTCTGGCTGCTGTTACAGTGCAGGGGTGTGTGTCTCTGGCTGCTGTTACAGTGCAGGGGTGTGTGTCTCTGGCTGCTGTTACAGTACAGGGGTGTGTGTCTCTGGCTGCTGTTACAGTGCAGGGGTGTGTGTCTCTGGCTGCTGTTACAGTGCAGGGGTGTGTGTCTCTGGCTGCTGTTACAGTGCAGGGGTGTGTGTCTCTGGCTGCTTTTACAGTGCAGGGGTGTGAGTCTCTGGCTGCTATTACAGTGCAGGGGTGTGTGTCTCTGGCTGCTTTTACAGTGCAGGGGTGTGTGTCTCTGGCTGCTTTTACAGTGCAGGGGTGTGTGTCTCTGGCTGCTGTTACAGTGCAGGGGTGTGTGTCTCTGGCTGCTGTTACAGTGCAGGGGTGTGAGTCTCTGGCTGCTTTTACAGTGCAGGGGTGTGTGTCTCTGGCTGCTTTTACAGTGCAGGGGTGTGCGTCTCTGGCTGCTGTTACAGTACAGGGGTGTGTGTCTCTGGCTGCTGTTACAGTGCAGGGGTGTGAGTCTCTGGCTGCTGTTACAGTGCAGGGGTGTGTGTCTCTGGCTGCTGTTACAGTGCAGGGGTGTGTGTCTCTGGCTGCTGTTACAGTGCAGGGGTGTGTGTCTCTGGCTGCTGTTACAGTGCAGGGGTGTGTGTCTCTGGCTGCTATTGCAGTGCAGGGGTGTGTGTCTCTGGCTGCTGTCACAGTGCAGGGGTGTGTGTCTCTGGCTGCTGTTACAGTACAGGGGTGTGTGTCTCTGGCTGCTGTTACAGTGCAGGGGTGTGTGTCTCTGGCTGCTATTGCAGTGCAGGGGTGTGTGTCTCTGGCTGCTGTCACAGTGCAGGGGTGTGTGTCTCTGGCTGCTTTTACAGTGCAGGGGTGTGCGTCTCTGGCTGCTGTTACAGTACAGGGGTGTGTGTCTCTGGCTGCTATTGCAGTGCAGGGGTGTGTGTCTCTGGCTGCTGTCACAGTGCAGGGGTGTGTGTCTCTGGCTGCTGTCACAGTGCAGGGGTGTGTGTCTCTGGCTGCTGTCACAGTGCAGGGGTGTGTGTCTCTGGCTGCTGTTACAGTGCAGGGGTGTGAGTTGCTGCTTGAGGTTATTTTTTGGGGGTTTGTGTCGCACTTATGGTTACAGCTCCAGTGTGTGTTGCTGCCTCATCAGTAACTGTGTCCCATGTCTTTTTGCAGTGACAGTGGGGAGGACTCATTAGATACGCTGCTCACCCGTCTCCCTCTCACCCCTTCATTGTCCCCACGCAAGCGCACAACCAGTCAGACTAAGACAGAACCTCCCTTACTGCGCACCAGCAAAAGAACCATCTACACAGCTGGACGCCCCCCATGGTACAATGAGTCTGGGACGCCCTTCAAAGAGGCATTTGTCATTGGTAAGGTGCTACTGAAAAAACTGAGGGGTGTGTGTCTCTGGCTGCTGTCACAGTGCAGGGGTGTGTTCAGCGATATGTAAGGGGGCTTATGTTCAGCGATATGTAAGGGGGCTTATGTTCAGCGATATGTAAAGGGGCTTACGGTAAGCGATATGTAAGGGGGCTTGTTCAGCTATATGTAAGGGGGCTTATGTTCAGCGATATGTAAGGGGGCTTACGTTCATCGACATTTAAGGGGGCTTACACTCAGCGACATGTAAGGCACTTTTGTTCAGCAGTTTGTTGCCCCTGGGCTTATGTTCAGCGATATGTAAAGGGACTTACGCTAAGCTATATGTAAGGGGGCTTATGTTCAGCGATATGTAAGGGGGCTTATGTTCAGCGATATGTAAGGGGGCTTATGTTCAGCGATATGTAAAGGGGCTTACGGTAAGCGATATGTAAGGGGGCTTGTTCAGCTATATGTAAGGGGACTTACGCTAAGCGATATGTAAGGGGGCTTGTTCAGCTATATGTAAGGGGGCTTATGTTCAGCGATATGTAAGGGGACTTACGCTAAGCGATATGTAAGGAGGCTTGTTCAGCTATATGTAAGGGGGCTTATGTTCAGCGATATGTAAGGGGGCTTACGTTCATCGACATTTAAGGGGGCTTACACTCAGCGACATGTAAGGCACTTTTGTTCAGCAGTTTGTTGCCCCTGGGCTTATGTTCAGCGATATGTAAAGGGACTTACGCTAAGCTATATGTAAGGGGGCTTATGTTCAGCAATATGTAAGGGGGCTTATGTTCAGCAATATGTAAGGGGGCTTACGTTCAGCGATATGTAAAGGGGCTTATGTTCAGCGATATGTAAAGGGACTTACGCTAAGCTATATGTAAGGGGGCTTATGTTCAGCGATATGTAAGGGGGCTTATGTTCAGCAATATGTAAGGGGGCTTACGTTCAGCGATATGTAAAGGGGCTTATGTTCAGCGATATGTAAAGGGACTTACTCTAAGCTATATGTAAGGGGGCTTATGTTCAGCGATATGTAAGGGGGCTTATGTTCAGCGATATGTAAGGGGGCTTATGTTCAGCGATATGTAAGGGGGCTTATGTTCAGCGATATGTAAGGGGGCTTATGTTCAGCGATATGTAAGGGGGCTTATGTTCAGCGATATGTAAGGGGGCTTATGTTCAGCAATATGTAAGGGGGCTTATGTTCAGCAATATGTAAGGGGGCTTACGTTCAGCGATATGTAAAGGGGCTTATGTTCAGCGATATGTAAAGGGACTTACGCTAAGCGATATGTAAGGGGGCTTGTTCAGCTATACTTAAGGGGGCTTATGTTCAGCGATATGTAAGGGGGCTTATGTTCAGCGATATGTAAGGGGGCTTGTTCAGCTATACTTAAGGGGGCTTATGTTCAGCGATATGTAAGGGGGCTTGTTCAGCTATATGTAAGGGGGCTTGTTCAGCTATATGTAAGGGGGCTTATGTTCAGCGATATGTAAGGGGACTTACGCTAAGCGATATGTAAGGAGGCTTATTCAGCTATATGTAAGGGGGCTTATGTTCAGCGATATGTAAGGGGGCTTACGTTCATCGACATTTAAGGGGGCTTACACTCAGCGACATGTAAGGCACTTTTGTTCAGCAGTTTGTTGCCCCTGGGCTTATGTTCAGCGATATGTAAAGGGACTTACGCTAAGCTATATGTAAGGGGGCTTATGTTCAGCAATATGTAAGGGGGCTTATGTTCAGCAATATGTAAGGGGGCTTACGTTCAGCGATATGTAAAGGGGCTTATGTTCAGCGATATGTAAAGGGACTTACGCTAAGCTATATGTAAGGGGGCTTATGTTCAGCGATATGTAAGGGGGCTTATGTTCAGCAATATGTAAGGGGGCTTACGTTCAGCGATATGTAAAGGGGCTTATGTTCAGCGATATGTAAAGGGACTTACTCTAAGCTATATGTAAGGGGGCTTATGTTCAGCGATATGTAAGGGGGCTTATGTTCAGCGATATGTAAGGGGGCTTATGTTCAGCGATATGTAAGGGGGCTTATGTTCAGCGATATGTAAGGGGGCTTATGTTCAGCGATATGTAAGGGGGCTTATGTTCAGCAATATGTAAGGGGGCTTATGTTCAGCGATATGTAAAGGGGCTTATGTTCAGCGATATGTAAAGGGACTTACGCTAAGCAATATGTAAGGGGGCTTGTTCAGCTATACTTAAGGGGGCTTATGTTCAGCGATATGTAAGGGGGCTTATGTTCAGCGATATGTAAGGGGGCTTACGTTCAGCGATATGTAAAGGGGCTTATGTTCAGCGATATGTAAGGGGGCTTATGTTCAGCGATATGTAAGGGGGCTTATGTTCAGCGATATGTAAGGGGGCTTATGTTCAGCGATATGTAAAGGGGCTTATGTTCAGCGATATGTAAAGGGGTTTACGGTAAGCGATATGTAAGGGGGCTTGTTCAGCTATATGTAAGGGGGCTTATGTTCAGCGATATGTAAGGGGGCTTATGTTCAGCGATATGTAAGGGGGCTTATGTTCAGCGATATGTAAAGGGGCTTATGTTCAGCGATATGTAAAGGGGTTTACGGTAAGCGATATGTAAGGGGGCTTGTTCAGCGATATGTAAGGGGGCTTATGTTCAGCGATATGTAAGGGGGCTTATGTTCAGCGATATGTAAGGGGGCTTATGTTCAGCGATATGTAAGGGGGGCTTACGTTCATCAACATGTAAGGCACTTTTGTTCAGCAGTTTGTTGCCCCTGGGATTTGTTGCAGGTGACTTGTCTATAGGTACATTTGTGTGTGTTTTTTTTTTTTTTTAACAGGTTTGTGTGGAGGAAGCGCATCTGGCAAAACTACAGTTGCAAACAAGATTATTGAAGCTCTGGATGTTCCTTGGGTCGTTCTTTTGTCTATGGACTGTTTCTATAAGGTGTGTATATGGTCTGCTTCTATAAGGTGTGTATATGGTCTGCTTCTATATAATGTGTATATGGTCTGCTTCTATATAATGTGTATATGGTCTGCTTCTATAAGGTGTGTATATGGTCTGCTTCTATAAGGTGTGTATATGGTCTGCTTCTATAAGGTGTGTGTGTGTATATGGTCTGCTTCTATATAATGTGTATATGGTCTGCTTCTATATAATGTGTATATGGTCTGCTTCTATAAGGCGTGTATATGGTCTCCTTCTATATAATGTGTATATGGTCTCCTTCTATATAATGTGTATATGGTCTCCTACTCTCCTTCTATATAATGTGTATATGGTCTCCTTCTATAAGGTGTGTATATGGTCTGCTTCTATAAGGTGTGTATATGGTCTCCTACTCTCCTTCTATATAATGTGTATATGGTCTCCTACTCTCCTTCTATATAATGTGTATATGGTCTCCTATATAATGTGTATATGGTCTGCTTCTATAAGGTGTGTGTATATGGTCTCCTTCTATATAATGTGTATATGGTCTGCTTCTATATAATGTGTATATGGTCTCCTTCTATAAGGTGTGTGTATATGGTCTCCTTCTATAAGGTGTGTGTATATGGTCTCCTTCTATAAGGTGTGTGTATATGGTCTGCTTCTATAAGGTGTGTGTATATGGTCTGCTTCTATAAGGTGTGTATATGGTCTGCTTCTATAAGGTGTGTATATGGTCTGCTTCTATAAGGTGTGTATATGGTCTGCTTCTATAAGGTGTGTATATGGTCTCCTTCTATATAATGTGTATATGGTCTCCTACTCTCCTTCTATATAATGTGTATATGGTCTCCTTCTATATAATGTTTATATGGTCTGCTTCTATAAGGTGTGTATATGGTCTGCTTCTATAAGGTGTGTGTATATGGTCTCCTTCTATATAATGTGTATATGATCTGCTTCTATATAATGTTTATATGGTCTCCTTCTATAAGGTGTGTATATGGTCTGCTTCTATAAGGTGTGTGTATATGGTCTCCTTCTATAAGGTGTGCGTATATGGTCTCCTTCTATAAGGTGTGCGTATATGGTCTCCTTCTATAAGGTGTGCGTATATGGTCTCCTTCTATAAGGTGTGTGTATATGGTCTCCTTCTATATAATGTGTATATGGTCTCCTACTCTCCTTCTATATAATGTGTATATGGTCTACTACTCTCCTTCTATATAATGTGTATATGGTCTGCTTCTATAAGGTGTGTATAAGGTCTGCTTCCATAAGGTGTGTATATGGTCTGCTTCTATAAGGTGTGTATATGGTCTGCTTCTCTATAAGGTGTGTATATGGTCTGCTTCTATAAGGTGTGTATATGGTCTGCTTCTATAAGGTGTGTATATGGTCTGCTTCTATAAGGTGTGTGTATATGGTCTCCTATATAATGTGTATATGGTATCCTACTCTCCTTCTATATAATGTGTATATGGTCTACTACTCTCCTTCTATATAATGTGTATATGGTCTGCTTCTATAAGGTGTGTATATGGTCTGCTTCTATAAGGTGTGTATATGGTCTGCTTCTATATAAGGTGTGTATATGGTCTGCTTCTATATAAGGTGTGTATATGGTCTCCTACTCTCCTTCTATATAATGTGTATATGGTCTGCTTCTATAAGGTGTGTATATGGTCTGCTTCTATAAGGTGTGTGTGTGTATATGGTCTGCTTCTATATAATGTGTATATGGTCTGCTTCTATATAATGTGTATATGGTCTGCTTCTATAAGGCGTGTATATGGTCTCCTTCTATATAATGTGTATATGGTCTCCTTCTATATAATGTGTATATGGTCTCCTACTCTCCTTCTATATAATGTGTATATGGTCTCCTTCTATAAGGTGTGTATATGGTCTGCTTCTATAAGGTGTGTATATGGTCTCCTACTCTCCTTCTATATAATGTGTATATGGTCTCCTACTCTCCTTCTATATAATGTGTATATGGTCTCCTATATAATGTGTATATGGTCTGCTTCTATAAGGTGTGTGTATATGGTCTCCTTCTATATAATGTGTATATGGTCTGCTTCTATATAATGTGTATATGGTCTCCTTCTATAAGGTGTGTGTATATGGTCTCCTTCTATAAGGTGTGTGTATATGGTCTCCTTCTATAAGGTGTGTGTATATGGTCTCCTTCTATAAGGTGTGTGTATATGGTCTCCTTCTATAAGGTGTGTGTATATGGTCTGCTTCTATAAGGTGTGTGTATATGGTCTGCTTCTATAAGGTGTGTATATGGTCTGCTTCTATAAGGTGTGTATATGGTCTGCTTCTATAAGGTGTGTATATGGTCTCCTTCTATATAATGTGTATATGGTCTCCTACTCTCCTTCTATATAATGTGTATATGGTCTCCTTCTATATAATGTTTATATGGTCTGCTTCTATAAGGTGTGTATATGGTCTGCTTCTATAAGGTGTGTGTATATGGTCTCCTTCTATATAATGTGTATATGATCTGCTTCTATATAATGTTTATATGGTCTCCTTCTATAAGGTGTGTATATGGTCTGCTTCTATAAAGTGTGCGTATATGGTCTCCTTCTATAAGGTGTGCGTATATGGTCTCCTTCTATAAGGTGTGCGTATATGGTCTCCTTCTATAAGGTGTGCGTATATGGTCTCCTTCTATAAGGTGTGTGTATAGGGTCTCCTTCTATATAATGTGTATATGGTCTCCTACTCTCCTTCTATATAATGTGTATATGGTCTACTACTCTCCTTCTATATAATGTGTATATGGTCTGCTTCTATAAGGTGTGTATAAGGTCTGCTTCCATAAGGTGTGTATATGGTCTGCTTCTATAAGGTGTGTATATGGTCTGCTTCTCTATAAGGTGTGTATATGGTCTGCTTCTATAAGGTGTGTATATGGTCTGCTTCTATAAGGTGTGTATATGGTCTGCTTCTGTAAGGTGTGTGTATATGGTCTCCTATATAATGTGTATATGGTATCCTACTCTCCTTCTATATAATGTGTATATGGTCTACTACTCTCCTTCTATATAATGTGTATATGGTCTGCTTCTATAAGGTGTATATGGTCTGCTTCTATAAGGTGTGTATATGGTCTGCTTCTATATAAGGTGTGTATATGGTCTGCTTCTATATAAGGTGTGTATATGGTCTCCTACTCTCCTTCTATATAATGTGTATATGGTCTGCTTCTATAAGGTGTGTGTATATGGTCTCCTACTCTCCTTCCATATAATGTGTATATGGTCTCCTACTCTCCTTCTATATAATGTGTATATGGTCTCCTTCTATAAGGTGTGTGTATATGGTCTCCTTCTATAAGGTGTGTGTATATGGTCTCCTTCTAAAAGGTGTGTGTATATGGTCTCCTTCTATATAATGTGTATATGGTCTCCTACTCTCCTTCTATATAATGTGTATATGGTCTGCTTCTATAAGGTGTGTATATGGTCTGCTTCTATATAATGTGTATATGGTTTCCTACTCTCCTATATAATGTGTATATGGTCTCCTACTCTCCTTCTATATAATGTGCATATGGTCTCCTACTCTCCTTCTATATAATGTGTATATGGTCTCCTTCTATAAGGTGTGTATATGGTCTGCTTCTATAAGGTGTGTATATGGTCTGCTTCTATATAATGTGTATATGGTTTCCTACTCTCCTTCTATATAATGTGTATATGGTCTCCTACTCTCCTTCTATATAATGTGCATATGGTCTCCTACTCTCCTTCTATATAATGTGTATATGGTCTCCTTCTATAAGGTGTGTATATGGTCTGCTTCTATAAGGTGTGTATATGATCTCCTACTCTCCTTCTATAAGGTGTGTGTATATGGTCTTCTTCTATAAGGTGTGTGTATATGGTCTGCTTCTATAAGGTGTGTATATGGTCTCCTTCTATATAATGTGTATATGGTCTCCTACTCTCCTTCTATATAATGTGTATATGGTCTCCTTCTATAAGGTGTGTATATGGTCTGCTTCTATAAGGTGTGTATATGGTCTCCTACTCTCCTTCTATATAATGTGTATATGGTCTCCTTCTATAAGGTGTGTATATGGTCTGCTTCTATAAGGTGTGTATATGGTCTCCTACTCTCGTTCTATATAATATGTATATTGTCTCCTTCTATAAGCTGTGTATATGGTCTCCTACTCTCCTTCTATATAATGTGTATATGGTCTCCTTCTATAAGGTGTGTATATGGTCTCCTATTCTCCTTCTATATAATGTGTATATGGTCTCCTACTCTCCTTCTATATAATGTGTATATGGTCTCCTTCTATAAGGTGTGTATATGGTCTGCTTCTATAAGGTGTGTATATGGTCTCCTTCTATAAGGTGTGTATATGATCTCCTATTCTCCTTCTATATAATGTGTATATGGTCTCCTACTCTCCTTCTATATAATGTGTATATGGTCTCCTTCTATAAGGTGTGTATATGGTCTGCTTCTATAAGGTGTGTATATGGTCTGCTTCTATAAGGTGTGTATATGGTCTCCTTCTATAAGTTGTGTATATGGTCTGCTTCTATAAGGTGTGTATATGGTCTCCTTCTATATAATGTGTATATGGTCTCCTTCTATAAGGTGTGTATATGGTCTCCTATATAATGTGTATATGGTCTCCTACTCTCCTTCTATATAATGTGTATATGGTCTCCTTCTATAAGGTGTGTATATGGTCTGCTTCTATAAGGTGTGTATATGGTCTGCTTCTATAAGGTGTGTATATGGTCTCCTTCTATAAGGTGTGTATATGATCTCCTATTCTCCTTCTATATAATGTGTATATGGTCTCCTACTCTCCTTCTATATAATGTGTATATGGTCTCCTTCTATAAGGTGTGTATATGGTCTGCTTCTATAAGGTGTGTGTATATGGTCTGCTTCTATAAGGTGTGTATATGGTCTCCTTCTATAAGTTGTGTATATGGTCTGCTTCTATAAGGTGTGTATATGGTCTCCTTCTATATAATGTGTATATGGTCTCCTTCTATAAGGTGTGTATATGGTCTCCTATATAATGTGTATATGGTCTCCTACTCTCCTTCTATATAATGTGTATATGGTCTCCTTCTATAAGGTGTGTATATGGTCTCCTTCTATAAGGTGTGTATATGGTCTGCTTCTATAAGGTGTGTATATGGTCTGCTTCTATAAGGTGTGTATATGGTCTGCTTCTATATAATGTGTATATGGTCTGCTTCTATATAATGTGTATATGGTCTCCTTCTATAAGGTGTGTATATGGTCTGCTTCTATAAGGTGTGTATATGGTCTGCTTCTATAAGGTGTGTATATGGTCTGCTTCTATATAATGTGTATATGGTCTGCTTCTATATAATGTGTATATGGTCTCCTTCTATATAATGTGTATATGGTCTCCTACTCTCCTTCTATATAATGTGTATATGGTCTCCTTCTATAAGGTGTGTATATGGTCTGCTTCTATAAGGTGTGTATATGGTCTGCTTCTATAAGGTGTGTATATGGTCTGCTTCTATATAATGTGTATATGGTCTGCTTCTATATAATGTGTATATGGTCTGCTTCTATTAGGTGTGTATATGGTCTGCTTCTATAAGGTGTGTATATGGTCTGCTTCTATAAGGTGTGTATATGGTCTGCTTCTATATAATGTGTATATGGTCTGCTTCTATATAATGTGTATATGGTCTGCTTCTATATAATGTGTATATGGTCTGCTTCTATAAGGTGTGTATATGGTCTGCTTCTATATAATGTGTATATGGTCTACTTCTATATAATGTGTATATGGTCTGCTTCTATAAGGTGTGTATATGGTCTGCTTCTATATAATGTGTATATGGTCTGCTTCTATATAATGTGTATATGGTCTGCTTCTATATAATGTGTATATGGTCTGCTTCTATAAGGTGTGTGTATATGGTCTGCTTCTATATAATGTGTATATGGTCTGCTTCTATAAGGTGTGTGTATATGGTCTGCTTCTATATAATGTGTATATGGTCTGCTTCTATATAATTTGTATATGGTCTCCTTCTATAAGGTGTGTGTATATGGTCTGCTTCTATAAGGTGTGTGTATATGGTCTGCTTCTATAAGGTGTGTATATGGTCTGCTTCTATAAGGTGTGTATATCGTCTCCTACTCTCGTTCTATATAATGTGTATATGGTCTCCTTCTATAAGGTGTGTACATGGTCTGCTTCTATAAGGTGTGCATATGGTCTCCTACTCTCCTTCTATATAATGTGTATAGGGTCTGCTTCTATAGGTTCTGCTTCTATATAATGTGTATAGGGTCTGCTTCTATAATGTGTGTATAGGGTCTGCTTCTATAAGGTGTGTGTGTGTATAGGGTCTATTTCTGCTTAATGGGTGTGCTTCTGTATGTTATGTATATTGCCAGGTTCTGTATGATTGGTATATTATTTCTGCATGGTGTATGTTTGTGTATATAGTCTGTTTCTTTTTATTGACACAATGAGTCCACGGATCATCTTAATTACTAATGGGATAGTCGCCTCCTGGTCAGCAGGAGGCGACAAAGAGCACCACAGCAAAGCTGTTAAATAGCTCCTCCCTTCCCTCCCACCCCAGTCATTCTCTTTGCCTAGGTTAAGTGCAAGGAGGTGGTAAATTAGGTGTTAGTAAAATATTCTTTAATCAAGAGTTTATTATTTTTAAAGTAATACAAGATTGTACTGCTTTGTTCTAGGGTGTAGCCGTAGTCCACATCAGTATCTTCAGTAGAGCAGTGGTGGCTTTAGAGCAATGGGTACTTGTGGGACATAATTCTCACTGCGCCTCCCATAAATTGTATGCTACCCTGTTTATGAAAGTCTGAGGGAGAAATACTCAGTACTTTTTGTCTTCCACAGGCCAATGTGAGGGAGAGGACCTCGCAAGCCGGATGAGCTGCCTTACTGCCGGGCAGATTTTTAAGGTAAGTGCTGACTTTTATTTTCTGGGGATACGTTCACAGAAAAATTGGCACTATATATATATATATATATATATATATATATATATATATATATATATATATTCATGGACACTAGATGACATCCCTAGGAGGGAGGAGATGTTATTGGGCAGTGACTGCAGGCACTGGAGGACGTGGAGAAGTGGCTCTATTTTTATTTGAGTGATTTAGCCATACTAGCAACTCCCAACGGCTTTATTTTACTTAGCAGCCATCTGGAAAGTTTAGCCTGATTACTCATGATAGAACTCATGTGAGGTGTTACGCATGTTAGGTGCAATTATTACTCCTTTTGGCTTCTTTTATTGTGCTAGCCGAGCTGGAGGTTTGTCTCTTTATCGCCATGATGTGTGTTAGTTCTCCCGACGGCTCCATTTTTACAATTTAGTCGCCCGGGAGGTTTAGCTTGTTGCGCCCACGATGGGCGGAGCTATGCTGTGTGGCATTGTTTGCGCGCCCTTTTTACAATTCCGGGAGAAGCTGCTGTGTTATGGTACACGGCAGGGAGATGCCATACTAGAAAGGTGTTTAAAGTAATCCGAATGCCTGCTATTGGTACCCCATCCAGTGGCAGGCAGAGTCCTTTGCAAATTTAGCTGAGGTCTGGGACTTTTCGGACTTATGCGTTATGGAATTCATTCTTTGTAAAAAGAAAGCAGTGTGTTTTAATTTGTAAAGACACAGTACCATATAATCTTAAGAAGTCAAACTGTAAATTAAGATGTTCCAAGAAACCTACACCATATTATTTAGTATATCCAATGTTAATGGATTAATTTAAAGTAACATTAGGACATTTCCTTTATTTAAAGACACAGTAACTCTTTTTATGATGTTCAATTTTATTGATTAAAATGAGAATAAGGATGTTATACACTTTATGCCTTCATACTAATGCAAAAACTTTTCTGCCTCATGTGAGTGGAGTTTACAGCTCAGAGATTACCCTTTTCTTAGAGCCAACATTGTCTCGAATGCTGCAAGAAGCATTCTGACCAGGTTCAATATATCCGCAGCCTTCTCCTCAAGTGTCCTAAAAACGTAGAGTCCATTTCTTCTGTTATGTGTGATCAGTCCACGGGTCATCATTACTTCTGGGATATAACTCCTCCCCAACAGGAAATGCAAGAGGATTCACCCAGCAGAGCTGCATATAGCTCCTCCCCTCTACGTCAGTCCCAGTCATTCTCTTGCACCCAACGACTAGATAGGATGTGTGAGAGGACTATGGTGATTATACTTAGTTTTTATGACTTCAATCAAAAGTTTGTTATTTTACAATAGCACCGGAGCGTGTTATTACTTCTCTGGCAGAGTTTGAGGAAGAATCTGCCAGAGTTTTTTACTATGATTTTAACCGGAGTTGTTAAGATCATATTGCTGTTCTCGGCCATCTGAGGGAGGTAAAGGCTTCAGATCAGGGGACAGCGGGCAGATGAATCTGCATTGAGGTATGTAGCAGTTTTTATTTTCTGAATGGAATTGATGAGAAAATCCTGCCATACCGTTAAAATGACATGTATGTATACACTTCAGTATTCTGGGGATGGTATTTCACCGGAACTACTCTGTTAAAGGTCACTAATCCTTTTAATAACTATTTATCATGTTAAACGTTTTTGCTGGAATGTAGAATCGTTTACATTGCTGAGGTACTGTGTGAATAAATATTTGGGCATTATTTTCCACTTGGCAGCCTTTTTTGCTTTTATTTGTGACAGTTTCGTTTCTCTTCACTGCTGTGTGGGAGAGGGAGGGGCCGTTTTTGGCGCTCTTTGCTACGCATCAAAAAATTCCAGTCAGTTACTTTTATATTTTCTGCATGATCCGGTTCATCTCTGACAGATCTCAGGGGTCTTCAAACTTCTTTGAAGGGAGGTAAATTCTCTCAGCAGAGCTGTGAGAATTCTTATAGTGACTGTGAATAAAATCGTTGCTTTGTATTTTTTATGTCAAATTTAATTATTGTTATTTTACTAATGGGAACAAACCTTTGCTAAAAGTTGTGTTGTTTTAAAGTTTGATGCTATAACTGTTTTTCAGTTCATTATTTCAACTGTCATTTAATCGTTTAGTACCTCTTTGAGGCACAATACGTTTTTGCTAAAAAAGATTATAACCAAGTTGTAAGTTTTTTTGCTAGTGTGTTAAACATGTCTGACTCAGAGGAAGATATCTGTGTCATTTGTTCCAATGCCAAGGTGGAGCCCAATAGAAATTTATGTACTAACTGTATTGATGCTACTTTAAATAAAAGTCAATCTGTACAATGTGAACAAATTTCACCAAACAGCGAGGGGAGAGTTATGCCGACTAACTCGCCTCACGCGGCAGTACCTGCATCTCCCGCCCGGGAGGTGCGTGATATTATGGCGCCTAGTACATCTGGGCGGCCATTACAGATAACATTACAAGATATGGCTACTGTTATGACTGAAGTTTTGTCTAAATTACCAGAACTAAGAGGCAAGCGTGATCACTCTGGGGTGAGAACAGAGTGCGCTGACAATACTAGGGCCATGTCTGATACTGCGTCGCAGCTCGCAGAGCATGAGGACGGAGAGCTTCATTCTGTGGGTGACGGTTCTGATCCAAACAGATTGGATTCAGATATTTCAAATTTTAAATTTAAATTGGAAAACCTCCGTGTATTACTAGGGGAGGTCTTAGCAGCTCTTAATGATTGTAACACCGTTGCAATACCAGAGAAACTGTGTAGGTTGGATAAATACTTTGCGGTACCGGCGAGTACTGACGTTTTTCCTATACCTAAGAGACTAACTGAAATTGTTACTAAGGAGTGGGATAGACCCGGTGTGCCGTTCTCACCCCCTCCAATATTTAGAAAGATGTTTCCAATAGACGCCACCACTCGGGACTTATGGCAAACGGTCCCTAAGGTGGAGGGAGCAGTTTCTACTTTAGCTAAGCGTACCACTATCCCGGTGGAGGATAGCTGTGCTTTTTCAGATCCAATGGATAAAAAATTAGAGGGTTACCTTAAGAAAATGTTTGTTCAACAAGGTTTTATATTGCAACCCCTTGCATGTATCGCGCCGATTACGGCTGCGGCAGCATTTTGGTTTGAGTCTCTGGAAGAGAACCTTAGTTCATCTACGCTAGACGACATTACGGACAGGCTTAGAGTCCTTAAACTAGCTAATTCTTTCATTTCGGAGGCCGTAGTACATTTAACAAAACTTACGGCTAAGAACTCAGGATTCGCCATACAGGCACGTAGGGCGCTGTGGCTAAAATCCTGGTCAGCCGATGTTACTTCTAAGTCCAAATTACTTAATATACCTTTCAAGGGGCAGTCTTTATTTGGGCCCGGTTTGAAAGAAATTATCGCTGACATTACAGGAGGTAAGGGCCACGCCCTACCTCAAGACAAAGCCAAAGCTAAGGCTAGACAGTCTAATTTTCGTCCCTTTCGGAATTTCAAAACAGGAACAGCATCAACCTCCACTGCACCAAAACAGGAGGGAGCTGTTGCTCGTTACAGGCAAGGCTGGAAGCCTAACCAGTCCTGGAACAAGAGCAAGCAGGCCAGGAAACCTGCTGCTGCCCCAAAGACAGCATGAATCGAAAGCCCCCGATCCGGGACCGGATCTAGTGGGGGGCAGACTTTCTCTCTTCGCCCAGGCCTGGGCAAGAGATGTTCAGGATCCCTGGGCACTAGAGATCATATCTCAGGGATACCTTCTAGACTTCAAATTATCTCCCCCAGGAGGGAGATTTCATCTGTCAAGGTTGTCAACAAACCAGATAAAGAAAGAGGCGTTTCTACGCTGTGTACAAGATCTGTTATTAATGGGAGTGATCCATCCGGTTCCGCGGTCGGAACAAGGACAAGGGTTCTACTCAAACCTGTTTGTGGTTCCCAAAAAAGAGGGAACTTTCAGGCCAATCTTAGATTTAAAGATTCTAAACAAATTCCTAAGAGTTCCATCCTTCAAAATGGAAACTATTCGGACAATCTTACCCATGATCCAAAAGGGTCAGTACATGACCACAGTGGATTTAAAAGATGCTTACCTTCACATACCGATCCACAAAGATCATCACCGGTATCTAAGGTTTGCCTTCTTAGACAGGCACTACCAGTTTGTAGCTCTTCCATTCGGATTGGCTACGGCTCCAAGAATCTTCACAAAGGTTCTGGGTGCCCTTCTGGCGGTACTAAGACCGCGAGGGATTTCGGTAGCTCCGTACCTAGACGACATTCTAATACAAGCTTCAAGCTTTCAGACTGCCAAATCTCATACAGAGTTAGTTCTGGCATTTCTAAGGTCGCATGGATGGAAAGTGAACGAAAAGAAGAGTTCTCTTTTTCCTCTCACAAGAGTTCCATTCTTGGGGACTCTTATAGATTCTGTAGAAATGAAGATTTACCTGACAGAAGACAGGTTAACAAAGCTTCAAAATGCATGCCGTGTCCTTCATTCCATTCAACACCCGTCAGTAGCTCAATGCATGGAGGTGATCGGTTTAATGGTAGCGGCAATGGACATAGTACCTTTTGCACGCCTACACCTCAGACCGCTGCAATTGTGCATGCTAAGTCAGTGGAATGGGGATTACTCAGATTTGTCCCCTACTCTGAATCTGAATCAAGAGACCAGAAATTCTCTTCTATGGTGGCTTTATCGGCCACACCTGTCCAGGGGGATGCCATTCAGCAGGCCAGACTGGACAATTGTAACAACAGACGCCAGCCTACTAGGTTGGGGCGCTGTCTGGAATTCTCTGAAGGCTCAGGGACTATGGAATCAGGAGGAGAGTCTCCTTCCAATAAACATTCTGGAATTGAGAGCAGTTCTCAATGCCCTTCTGGCTTGGCCCCAATTAACAACTCGGGGGTTCATCAGGTTTCAGTCGGACAACATCACGACTGTAGCTTACATCAACCATCAGGGAGGGACAAGAAGCTCCCTAGCAATGATGGAAGTATCAAAGATAATTCGCTGGGCAGAGTCTCACTCTTGCCACCTATCAGCAATCCACATCCCGGGAGTGGAGAACTGGGAGGCGGATTTCTTGAGTCGCCAGACTTTTCATCCGGGGGAGTGGGAACTTCATCCGGAGGTCTTTGCCCAAATACTTCGACGTTGGGGCAAACCAGAGATAGATCTCATGGCGTCTCGCCAGAACGCCAAACTTCCTCACTACGGGTCCAGATCCAGGGATCCGGGAGCGGTTCTGATAGATGCTTTGACAGCACCTTGGAACTTCGGGATGGCTTATGTGTTTCCACCCTTCCCGCTGCTTCCTCGATTGATTGCCAAAATCAAACAGGAGAGAGCATCAGTGATTCTAATAGCGCCTGCATGGCCACGCAGGACTTGGTATGCAGATCTAGTGGACATGTCATCCTGTCCGCCTTGGTCTCTACCTCTAAGACAGGACCTTCTGATACAGGGTCCATTCAAACATCAAAATCTAACTTCTCTGAAGCTGACTGCTTGGAAATTGAACGCTTGATTTTATCAAAACGTGGTTTTTCTGAGTCGGTTATTGATACCCTGATACAGGCTAGGAAGCCTGTTACCAGAAGGATTTACCATAAAATATGGCGTAAATACCTATACTGGTGCGAATCCAAAGGTTACTCCTGGAGTAAGGTTAGGATCGCTAGGATATTGTCCTTTCTACAAGAAGGTTTAGAAAAGGGTTTATCAGCTAGTTCATTAAAGGGACAGATTTCAGCTCTGTCCATCTTGTTACACAGGCGTCTGTCAGAAAATCCAGACGTCCAGGCTTTTTGTCAGGCTTTAGCTAGGATCAAGCCTGTGTTTAAAGCTGTTGCTCCGCCATGGAGTTTAAACTTAGTTCTTAACGTTTTACAAGGTGTTCCGTTTGAACCCCTTCATTCCATTGATATAAAATTGTTATCTTGGAAAGTTCTGTTTTTAATGGCTATTTCCTCGGCTCGAAGAGTCTCTGAGTTATCAGCCTTACATTGTGATTCTCCTTATCTGATTTTTCACTCAGACAAGGTAGTTCTGCGTACTAAACCTGGGTTCTTACCTAAGGTAGTCACTAACAGGAATATCAATCAAGAGATTGTTGTTCCATCCTTGTGTCCAAATCCTTCTTCAAAGAAGGAACGTCTTCTACACAATCTGGATGTAGTTCGTGCCCTCAAGTTCTACTTGCAGGCAACTAAAGATTTTCGCCAAACTTCTTCCCTGTTTGTCGTTTATTCTGGACAGAGGAGAGGTCAAAAAGCTTCTGCTACCTCTCTCTCTTTTTGGCTTCGTAGCATAATACGTTTAGCCTATGAGACTGCTGGACAGCAGCCTCCTGAAAGGATTACAGCCCACTCCACTAGAGCTGTGGCTTCCACTTGGGCCTTTAAGAATGAGGCCTCTGTTGAACAGATTTGCAAGGCTGCAACTTGGTCTTCGCTTCATACTTTTTCCAAATTTTACAAATTTGACACTTTTGCTTCTTCGGAGGCTATTTTTGGGAGAAAGGTTCTTCAGGCAGTGGTTCCTTCTGTATAATGAGCCTGCCTATCCCTCCCGTCATCCGTGTACTTTTGCTTTGGTATTGGTATCCCAGAAGTAATGATGACCCGTGGACTGATCACACATAACAGAAGAAAACATAATTTATGCTTACCTGATAAATTCCTTTCTTCTGTTGTGTGATCAGTCCACGGCCCGCCCTGTTTTAAGGCAGGTAAATATTTTTTAAATTATATTCCAGTCACCACTTCACCCTTGGTTACTCCTTTCTCGTTGATTCTTGGTCGAATGACTGGGACTGACGTAGAGGGGAGGAGCTATATGCAGCTCTGCTGGGTGAATCCTCTTGCATTTCCTGTTGGGGAGGAGTTATATCCCAGAAGTAATGATGACCCGTGGACTGATCACACAACAGAAGAAAGGAATTTATCAGGTAAGCATAAATTATGTTTTATCTAGTGCCCTGCGCTTCCTCCACGACCCCCCCTGGAGTTATTTTGCAAGACATCGCTTCCCGCTGGTGCTAAGCGGTCTCGGGTGCGTTGTCGGCTTTTCCCATGCTGCAGGGAGAGCTCAAGTGGAAAAATAAACATTCAGTGAGTGAGGTTTCTGTCACAGTTGTTGCTATCTCTGAGGTCCCCCCCCAGATACCTGATGAAGGGGATACTTCGGTAGCGTCTGAGGGTAAAATCTCAGATCTGACGTTATGATTCCTCCTACTGATAATGAAGTAATCTTCAGGTTTAAGCTAGATCACCTCCGGCTAGTACTTAATGAGGTTTTAACTACTCTAGAACGACTTCATGGTTGCTGTTAATTCTATGTGGTACCAACTCGAGCTTTTGAGATAATTGCTAAGGAATGGGAGAGATCGGGTATCCCTTTTTTCTACATTTCCTATATTGAAAGAGAGGTTTCCTTAACGGACTTCTCAAGGAGTCTTGGCAGATGGTACACCCCGTGGAAGGGACAAATTCCACGCTAGCCAGGAGATCTTCTATTCCCATAGAGCAGGGGTCAGCAACCTTCGGCTCCCAGATGTTTTGTAACTACATTTCCCATGATGCTCAGATAGCCTAAAGAGTGTCTCAGCATCGTGGGAAATGTAGTTCCAAAACATCTGGGAGCCGAAGGTTGCTGACCCCTGCCATAGAGGATAGTTGTTTCCTTTTCAGGACCCCATGGAAGGGTTGCTCAAGATGGCATCCTAGGTTTGGTATTGCTACCTCTGGCGACAGCATACTAGTTTATACCTTGTCTGGATCTATTCGGAAAGACTCTCCACACGATGCAATCTAGAATAGATAAGGCCCTTAAGTGTCCAACTCCTTTCTTACAGTACTTCCCGTTGGGTATTAAGCGGGGAACTAAGTTTTCTGGCTTACCATATTAGCTCGCAGAACTTATGGTTGAGATCTTGGTCTGAGGATGTGTCATTTAGCCTAGCCTTTGGCGATTCCTTGTTTGGACCGGGGTTGATGGAGAGGAAGTGAGGGTCATTCCTCCCTCTAGCTAAGA
Organism: Bombina bombina; assembly: GCF_027579735.1. Classification (NCBI taxonomy): domain Eukaryota; kingdom Metazoa; phylum Chordata; class Amphibia; order Anura; family Bombinatoridae; genus Bombina; species Bombina bombina. Next base: position 33,708,685 of record NC_069502.1, read on the forward strand.
TAAATTTTTCTTCTATAAGGTACGACGAGTCCACGGATTCATCCTTTACTTGTGGGATATTATCCTCCTGCTAACAGGAAGTGGCAAAGAGCACCACAGCAGAGCTGTCTATATAGCTCCTCCCTTAGCTCCACCCCCCAGTCATTCTCTTTGCCTACTCTAAGTACTAGGAAGGGTAAAGTGAAAGAGGTGATAAAATATTAGTTTTTAATTTCTTCAAGCAAGAGTTTTTTGTTTTAAATGGTAGTGGTGTGTACTATTTACTCTCAGGCAGCAGATGGATGAAGACTTCTGCCTGGAGGATGATGATCATAGCATTTGTCACTAAGATCCAGAGCAGTTCCCACAGAGGCTGAGGTGTACAAGAAACTTCAGTGTGAAGAACGTTTTCATGCTATATAGCAGTGAGGTATGTTCAGTCATTTTTTCTGGAGAGACTGTGGTATTTCAGAATTGGCTGACAGTATCCCCATGAGGGTAAGGGTAAGCAGTAATCCTAAGAGCTATAGAAAGTCATTACTAAGCTTGCATAAGGGGCTAATTAAAAAATGGTTGACACTAAGTTTTTGAATATTTGTGGCCAAACGTTTTGTGAACTGGGAGTGCTGTTAACGTTTTTTGGGCAATAACGTTTTTGGGCAACTTTATTAAGGGTACACTTGGCTTATTTTTTGGGTCTCAGAACACACATGGCTAGTTTAAACCGCTCTGGTGTGGTTCTTTGAGGCTGTAAAGACATCAAGGGAGATGGGCGGGCCTATTTTTGCGCCTCAGATGCGCAGTTGTATTCACTTAGCAAGCAGCAAGCTCCAACTTCAGAGGGCCCTTGTGGAAGTTTTGGGCCAAATCGAAGCTTTAACCCCATTTTTCCAATCCCTGAGGGCAGGGGGTGTTTTTTTTCCGGATTTAGGCCTTATTATCAATCCGGTTTGCACAATAAAGGGTTAAATGTTTATTTTTCTTGTGGGGCAAACTTATCTACACAAATTGAGTCTGATATCAAAAATTTGGTTTGGTGCATTTTAAAGCAGTTTTGCAGAACGTGTATGCTTTTTTTCTCTTAAAGGCGAAGTACCGTTTTTTAAGATTCTTATTTTTTCACTAAATAAAGTGTTTTCAAGCTTGTTTGTAGTCATTACTAGCCTGTTCAACATGTCTGACATTGAGGAAAGTCAATGTTCAATATGCTTAGAAGCCATTGTGGAACCCCCACTTAGAATGTGTCCCTCATGCACTGAAAGGTCAATAAATTGCAAAGAACATATTTTAGCTACTAAAAGTATGTCGCAGGATGATTCTCAGTCAGAAGGGAATCAGGTTATGCCATCTAATTCTCCCCAAGTGTCACAACCATTAACGCCCGCATAAGCGACGCCAAGTACTTCTAGTGCGTCTAATTCTTTCACCCTGCAAGATATGGCCGCAGTTATGAATACTACCCTCACAGAGGTTTTATCTAAGCTGCCTGGGTTGCAGGGGAAGAGCAGTAGGTCTGGTGTGAGAACAAATGCTGAGCTCTCTGACGCTTTATTAGCCATATCTGATGTACCCTCACAATGTTCTGAGTTGGGGGTGAGGGATTTGCTGTCTGAGGGAGAGATTTCTGATTCAGGAAAGATGTTCCCTCAGACAGACTCAGAAATGACGGCTTTTAAATTTAAACTAGAACACCTCCGCTTGTTGCTCAGGGAGGTTTTAGCGACTCTGGATGATTGTGACCCTATTGTAGTTCCAGAGAAATTGTGTAAAATGGACAGATTTCTAGAGGTTCCTGCCTACACTGATGTTTTTCCGGTCCCTAAGAGGATTTCAGACATTGTTACTAAGGAGTGGGATAGACCAGGTATTCCGTTCGCTCCCCCTCCTACTTTTAAGAAAATGTTTCCCATATCAGACACCATGCAGGACTCGTGGCAGACGGTCCCTAAGGTGGAGGGAGCTATTTCTACCCTGGCTAAGCGTACAACTATACCTATTGAGGACAGTTGTGCTTTCAAAGATCCTATGGATAAAAAATTAGAGGGTCTCCTAAAGAAAATATTTGTTCATCAGGGTTTTCTTCTCCAACCTATAGCGTGCATTGTTCCTGTAACTACTGCAGCTGTTTTTTGGTTCAAGGATCTGGAGGAGGCTCTTCAGGTTGAGACCCCATTAGATGATATTCTGGATAGAATTAAGGCTCTCAAGCTAGCTAATTATTTCATTACAGATGCCGCTTTTCAGCTGGCTAAATTAGCGGCAAAGAATTCAGGTTTTGCCATTTTAGCGCGTAGAGCGCTATGGCTTAAGTCCTGGTCTGCTGATGTGTCATCAAAATCTAAGCTTTTAGCCATCCCTTTCAAAGGTAAGACCCTATTCGGGCCTGAACTGAAAGAGATCATTTCAGACATCACTGGAGGGAAAGGCCATGACCTTCCTCAGGATAAGACAAATAAGATGAGGACCAAACAAAATAATTTTCGTTCCTTTCGAAACTTCAAAGGTGGTCCCTCTACCTCTTCCCCTGCTGCAAAATAAGAGGAGAATTTTGCTCAATCCAAGTCAGTCTGGAGACCTAACCAGACTTGGAACAAAGGTAAACATGCCAAGAAGCCCGCTGCTGCCACCAAGACAGCATGAAGGGGTAGCCACCGATCCGGGACCGGATCTAGTAGGGGGCAGACTTTCTCTCTTCGCTCAGGCTTGGGCAAGAGACGTTCAGTACTCCTGGGCTTTAGAAATTGTAACCCAGGGGTATCTTCTAGATTTCAAAGATTCTCCTCCAATTGGGAGATTCCATTTTTCTCAATTGTCTGCAAACCAGACAAAAAGAGAGGCATTCTTACGCTGTGTAGAAGACCTATATACCATGGGAGTGATCCGCCCAGTTCCGGAAACAGAACAGTGGCAGGGGTTTTACTCCAATCTGTTTGTGGTTCCCAAAAGAGAGGGAACCTTCAGACCAATTTTAGATCTCAAGATCCTAAACAAATTCCTCAGAGTCCCATCTTTCAAGATGGAGACCATTCGGACTATTTTACCAATGATCCAGGAGGGTGAATACATGACCACCGTGGACTTAAAGATGCGTATCTACACATCCCTATCCACAAAGATCATCACCAGTTCCTCAGGTTCGCCTTTCTGGACAAGCATTACCAGTTTGTGGCTCTTCCCTCCGGGTTGGCCACAGCTCCCACAATTTTCACAAAGGTGCTAGGGTCCCTTTTGGCGGTTCTAAGGCCGCGGGGCATAGCAGTGGTGCCTTATCTGGATGATATCTTAATTCAGGCGTCGACTTACCAACTAGCCAAGTCTCACATGGACATCGTGTTAGCTTTTCTAAGATCTCACGGGTGGAAGGTGAACGTAAAAATGAGTTCAATGATCCCTTTCACAAGAGTTCCATTCCTCTGAACTCTGATAGATTCGGTGGACATGAAAATTTTTCTGACGGAGGTCAGGAAATCAAAGATTTTAACCACCTGCCGAGCTCTTCATTCCATTCCTCAGCCGTCAGTGACTCAGTGTATGGAGGTAATCGGACTAATGGTAGCGGCAATGGACATAGTTCCGTTTGCTCGCTTACATCTCAGACCACTGCAACTATGCATGCTCAAACAGTGGAATGGGGATTATGCAGATTTATCTCCTCAGATAAATCTGGATCGAGAGACCAGAGACTCTCTTCTTTGGTGGTTGTCACAGGATCATCCGTCCCAGGGAATGTGTTTCCGCAGGCCAGCATGGGTCATAGTGACGACGGACGCCAGCCTATTGGGCTGGGGTGCAGTCTGGAATTCCCTGAAAGCACAGGGTTTGTGGACTCAGGAGGAGGCTCTCCTCCCGATCAATATTCTAGAACTGAGAGCGATATTCAACGCGCTTCAGGCGTGGCCTTAGATGGCTTTGGCCAGATTCATAAGATTCCAGTCGGACAATATCACGACTGTAGCATATATCAATCATCAGGGGGGGAACAACGAGTTCTCTTGCGATGATAGAGGTTACCAAAATAATTTGATGGGCAGAGATTCACTCTTGCCATCTATCAGCAGTCTATATCCCAGGGGTGGAGAACTGGGAAGCGGATTTTCTAAGTTGTCAGACTTTTCATCCGGGGGAGTGGGAACTCCATCCGGAGGTGTTTGCGCAATTGATTCAGCAATGGGGCACACCAGAATTGGATCTGATGGCGTCTCGTCAGAACGCCAAACTTCCTTGTTACGGGTCCAGGTCAAGGGATCCTCAGGCAGTACTGATAGATGCTCTAGCAGTACCCTGGTCGTTCAACCTGGCTTATGTGTTTCCACCATTTCCTCTCCTTCCTCGTCTGATTGCCAGAATCAAACAGGAGAGAGCTTCAGTGATTTTGATAGCACCTGCGTGGCCACGCAGGACTTGGTATGCAGACCTGGTGAACATGTCATCCCTTCCACCATGGACTCTGCCACTGAGACAGGACCTTCTGATTCAAGGTCCGTTCCAGCATCCAAATCTAGTTTCTCTGCGGCTGACTGCCTGGAGATTGAACGCTTGATTTTATCCAAGCGGGGTTTCTCCGAGTCGGTCATAGATACCCACAAGTAAAGGATGAATCCGTGGACTCGTCGTACCTTATAGAAGAAAAGTAAATTTATGCTTACCTGATAAAATAATTTCTTCTATGGTACGACAAGTCCACGGCCCGCCCTGTCATTTTAAGACAGATTATATTTTTTGATTTTAAACTTCAGTCACCTCTGCACCTTATGGTTTCTCCTTCTTCTTCCTGTACCTTCGGTCGAATGACTGGGGGGTGGAGCTAAGGGAGGAGCTATATAGACAGCTCTGCTGTGGTGCTCTTTGCCACTTCCTGTTAGCAGGAGGATAATATCCCACAAGTAAAGGATGAATCCGTGGACTCGTCGTAGCATAGAAGAAATTAATTTATCAGGTAAGCATAAATTTACTTTTCATTCCTTTTAAAAATCAAAGGAATCCTTCTACTACTTCCTCTGAGCAGGTGAGAAATTTCGACTTTCTAGATTATCTGGAGCAAGATAGAAGAAAGGTGTTCTTTCACTGGGTAGGGGGCCTCTCCTACCTGGGAGTGAGTTCCTGTTCCGATTCAGGAACAGGGTCTGAGATTTATCCAAACGGTTTGGGGTTCCCAAGAAAGAGGGAACTTTCAGGTCAATTTTAGATCTCAAGAGTTTAAACAAGTTTTTCAGAGTACCGTCCTTCAAGATGGAAGCTATTCGTTCACTTCTCCGTTTGATCCTATTGGGTCAATTTATGAGAACAGTGGATTTATAGGACACGTACCTGCGTGTTCCCATTCATAGGGATCATCGCAAGTTCCTAGGGTTTGCTTTCTAGACAAACTCTTTTCAATCGGAGCTCTTCCATTCAGTCTTGCCACAGCTCCCAGAATTTTCTCAAAGGTTCTGGGATCGCTGTTGGTGGTGTTTTGGTTAAGGGGCATTGCAATGGCGCCCTATCTGGACTACATCCTAGTCCAGGCGCCATCATTACAGCAAACGAGATCCCACACCGACATGGTGTTATCCTTCCTGCGATCTCACGGGAGGGTAACTTTCTTGGGAACCATAATAGATTCCCTATCAATGAAGATTTTTCTGACAGAAGTCAGGAAATCAAAGATTATCGACGGTCATCAGTGGCTCAGCGCAGGGTGGTAATCGGGCTGATGGTAGTGGTTATGGACATCATCCCGTTTGTTCGGTTCCATCTCGGACCACTTCAGATAAACATGCTCAGTCAATGGAACGGAGATTATGCGGATTTGTCTTCTCGAATACTACTGGAGCAGGAGACAAGGTATTCTCTTCAATGGTGATTGTCCCGGGATCATCTCTCCCAGGGAACCTCCTTTCGCAGACCATCTTGGGTGGTTGTGACAACAGACGCCAGCCTTCTAGGGTGGGGAGCAGTCTGGGGTTCCCTAGAGGCTCAGGGAGTTTGGACTCAGTCAGAGTCGGTTCTTCCTATAAACATCCTGGAGCTGAGAGCGATCTTCAATGCTCTTCTGGCCTGGCCTCGGTCCAGTTTGTCAGGTTCCAGTTGGACAACATAACTAAAGTGGTTTACATCGTTCATTAGTGACGAATGAGGAGTTTCTTTACAATGACAAAGGTAACCAAGATAATTCAGTGGGCGGAAGCCCATTCTTGCTGCCTGTCGGTGATCCACATCCCAGGGGTGGACAACTGGGAGGCAGACTTCCTGAGCAGGCAGACCTTTCATCCGGGGGAGTGGGAACTCCATCCAGAAGTGTTCTCCAGGTTCCCTAAAGGGTCAAATATCGGTCTTATCTATTTTGTTACACAAACGTCTGGCGGATGTCCCAGATGTACAATCATTTTGTCAGGCCTCGGTCAGGATTAGGCCTGTGTTCAAACCAGTTACTCCTCCATGGAGTCTGAATTTAGTTCTCAAAGTTCTTCAAGGGGCTCCGTTTGAGCCCATGTATTCCTTAGATATTAAGTTGTTATCCTACAATATTTTATTTCTTGTTGCTATTTCTTCGGCTCGTAGAGAGTGCCAGAGCTCTAGCAATAGCAGTATGAGTCCCCTTACCTTATTTTACGTTCAGATGAGGTAGTTTTACGTACTAAATTAGGATTTCTTCCTAAGGTTTTTTCTGATCGGAATATTAATCGGAAGATTGTTGTTCCATCCTTGTGTCCTAATCCTTCTTCTCAGAAGAATTGACTTCTGCACAATTTGGACGTGGTGCGTCCTTTTAAATTTTATTTGCAAGCGACTAAGGATTTTCATCAGTCTTCTTCTGTGTTTGTGTTTTTCTCAGGGAAACGTAAGGGACAAAAAACTACGGCTACTTCTTTCTTTTTGGCTGAAGAGTATCATACGGTTTGCATATGAGACTGCTGGACTGCAGCCTCCAGAGAAAGTTACGGCTCATTCCATGAGGGCCGTCGCTTCCTCATGGACATTCAAGAATGAAGCTTCTGTGGAACAGATTTGCAAGGCTGCAACTTAGTCCTCTCCACATTTTTTCAAAGTTCTATAAATTTGTCACCTTTGCTTCGGCTGAGGCCGCTTTTGGGAGAAAGGTTCTTCAAGCAGTGGTGCCTTCCGTTTAGGTTCCCTGTCTTGTCCCTCCCATATCATCTGTGTACTCTAGCTTGGGTATTGAATCCCATTAGTAATTAATATGATCCGTGGACTCATCATGTCATTAAAAAGAAAAGAAAATGTATGCTTACCTGATAAATGTATTTCTTTTTTGACATGATGAGTCCACGGCCCGCCCTGTTTTTTTAAGACAGGTTGTTGGTTATTATAAACTTCAGACACCCCTGCACCTTGTTTTTTCCTTTCTATCCTTAACTTCGGTCTAATGACTGGAGTGGGAGGGAAGGGAGGAGCTATTTAACAGCTTTGCTGTGGTGCTCTTTGCCACCTTCTGCTGACCAGGAGGTGAATATCCCATTAGTAATTAAGATAATCCATGGACTCATCGTGTCAAAAAAGAAATACATTTATCAGGTAAGCATAAATTTTATTTTCTTTCGTATAGGTGGCGAGAGTCCACAAGCTGTTACCTATGAGATATGCATTCCTTCCAAGAGGAGGCAAAGTTTCCCAAACCTCAAAAGCCTAAAAACCCCACCCCACCTCACTCATTTTTTTAAACTTGGCCTCCTTGGAGGTGGTTTATTGCATTTCATGGTGTACTACCCATGATTATTCCTGGCAATCTTTTAGAATTCCTAGGATTCTTCAATTTCTTTAGCCTCTTGGTTGAAACTTGTGATTTACAAAGCTTATTTGGAGGTGGGTCAGTCTCCTCCTCAGAGAATTACAGCTCTTTCTACTATAACAGTTGCCGCATATTGAGCTTTCAAGAATGAGGCTTCAGTTGATCAAATTTGCAAAGCAGCCACTTGGTTTTCTCTGCATACCTTTACTAAATCTTACCATTTTGATATTTTTGCCTAAGCAGAAGCATCTTTTGGTGATAACTGTGCCTTTATTTTGCGTTTTGTCATAAAAGACATTATTTTGGGTTATGGATTTTTTTTCTCAGTGCAAAAAAGTAATGGTAATTTTTACAATTTATGATAACGTATTCTGTCAATATGGTCTCTGTTTGTGTTAGTCGCTAAGATTTTATGTTAATACATAATCTCTTTGTTTATAAATTTAAACACTATTCTATACCGGCATTCTTATGCTCTGCCCCCTTCTACTTCCTTGTATTTGCTCCGCCATTTAGAGAGCGGCCCCATCCGCTCTCTAATTAAATGTGACATGCTGCAAAAGCTTGGAACACATGCGCAAAAGATCTGCTTTTTTTTTACATTTAAACACGCCAAAATGCTGTGATTCTTATTGGAAAACTGAGAAAACGTCAGAAGATGGGGGGAAAAAAGGTCTTAGTGCCGGGGCTGCCGGAGCGTGCAGTAGTAAATTAGAGGTTTGATCTAAATTAATAAAGTAAGTTTTCAAATTGTGTGTTTCCATCAATGAAACTAATATTAATTTCTCTTGTAAGGTGTATCCAGTCCACAGATTCATCCATTACTTGTGGGATATTCTCCTTCTCAACAGGAAGCTGCAAGAGGTTCACCCACAGCAGAGCTGTCTATATAGCTCCTCCCCTAACTGCCACCTCCCAGTCATTCTCTTGAAGCTCTCGACAAGGGAAGCAGCTAGAGAGATGTGGTGCATTAATGTAGTTTATCTTCAATCAAAAGTTTTGTTATTTTCAAATGGTACCGGAGTTGTACTATTTTAGCCTCAGGCAGAAAGTTGAAGAAGAGTCTGCCTGTGGTCTTTGTTGATCTTAGCAGGTTGTAACTAAGATCCATTGCTGTTCTCACACATAACTGAAGAGATGGGTAACTTCAGCTGGGGGAATAGCATGAGAAATGATAAGCTAGAAAATGCTGACAATACCGGATTTATTTAAGGTAAGCCTGATTACAGTGATTTAATAACGACTGGTATCATGCTTGCTGTAAAGGGTAATATTTTTATTATTTACTCACATTACTGAATAGATATAACGTTTGCTTGAGGTGTATAAATGTTTATTTCATATTGGTGATAAAACTTTATTCTGGGGCCCAGTTTTTCCGCATGGTTGACTAGATTTTGCCTAGGGATAGTTTTTTAAGGCCCTCTCACTGTGAGTACAGGTTGGGAGGGGCCTATTTTCCATTAGTTTTTGCAGCTTGAGACATCCAGCTTCCCTGAAGGAGTCCCCTGAACATATAGGACCTCTCTAAGGGGTTTTTGTGCCTTCCAAAGTCGTTGTATGGGCAGGTAGGGCCACAGTAGAGCTGTGGCAGTTTGTTATGTCTGTTTAAAAATGTTTATATCGTTTTTTTTATCCAGTTTTGAAACTAAGGGGTTAATCATCCATTTGCAAATGGGTGCAATGCTCTTTCAGCCTATTATACATACTGTAAAAATTTAGTAAGATTTACTGCTTTTTTCACTGTTTTGGAGTTTCTGTGATTGTTTTTTTCTCTTAAAGGCACAGTACAGTTTTTATTTTTTGCTTGTTCACAGTTATTAAAGTGTTTTCCAAGCTTGCTGGTCTCATTACTAGTCTGTTTAAACATGTCTGACATAGAGGAAACTCATTGTTCATTATGTTTAGAAGCCATTGTGGAACCCCCTCTTAGAATGGGTACCAAATGCACTGATTTTACTATAGATTACAAAGACCATATTCTGGCTTTAAAAAATTTATCACCAGAAGAAATTGACAAGGAGGAAGTTATGCCATCTAACTCTCCCCACGTGTCAGATCCTATAAATCCCGCTCAGGGGACGCCAAGTACATCTAGCGCGCCCATTGCGTATACCTTGCAAGACATGGCGGCAGTTATGAATCATACCCTTACAGAGGTATTATCTAAACTGCCAGGATTGCAAGGAAAGTGAGACAGCTCTGGAACTAGAATAAATACAGAGCTCTCTGACGCTTTAGTAGCTATGTCTGATACACCCTCACAATATAATGAAGCTGAAGCAGGGGAGCTTCAATATGTGGGTGATTTTTCTGATTCAGGGAAGATACTTCAATCTGATTCTGATATGTCTACATTTAAATTTAAAGGATTACTTTCTGTTATAATTTTTAAGCTAAACAACTAACATATTAAAGTTAATAAACATTAATTAAAACCTACTGACCTATATTTTCTCCAAAACGAAGTTTCATAACGTTCTAAAAGTTTTATATCTTTTATTCCCCGATGATGTCACGTTATCCTGCCCACTATTTTCAGCACTGCATGTTCAAAATACTTAAACCAATAACTTTGTGTTTAAAGCGCCATTTTGAAACCTAGGTATTGTAAACGGATTGGTACAGAGCAAAGGATACCCACGGAGTGGGTTTGGAAAAGAATTAAATTTGCAGACAAGATTTCTGATATACGGTAGAGATATGTTAATGAAATGCTATTGATATAAAGCGTATTTGAGGTAGTTAGTTAGTAACAGGCATAGAAAATATTTACTTACAGTGGCCCTTAAGCTTGAACACCTCCGCGTATTGCTCAGGGAGGTTTTAGCAACTCTGGACGACTGTGACACTATTGTAATCCCAGAGAAATTAGGTAGATTGGATAAATACTATGCAGTACCTACTTACACTGATGTTTTTCCAATCCCTAAAAGGTTTTCTGAAATTATTACTAAGGAATGGGATAGACCAGGTGTACCATTCTCTCCCCCTCCTGTTTTTAAAAAGATGTTTCCTATAGACGCCGCTACACAGGACTTATGGCAGACGGTCCCTAAGGTGGAGGGAGCAGTTTCTACTCTAGCTAAGCGTACCGATATCCCTGTCGAGGACAGTTGTGCTTTTCTAGATCCAATGGATACAAAATTAGAGGGTTACCTTTCGAAAATTTTTATTCAACAAGGTTTTATTCTCCAGCCTCTTGCATGCATTGCCCCAGTCACTGCTGCCGCGGCTTTCTGGTTTGAGTCCCTAGAGGAGGCTCTACAGGTTGAAACCCCGTTGGAAGATATTATTGACAAGCTTAGGGCCCTTAAGCTAGCCAATTCATTTGTTTCTGACGCCGTTGTTCATTTAACCAAGCTAACGGCTAAAAATTCAGGTTTTGCTATTCAGGCGCGTAGGGCGCTATGGCTTAAATCCTGGTCAGCTGGCGTGACTTCAAAGTCTAAACTTCTCAACATTCCCTTCAAAGGACAGATCCTATTTGGGCCTGGACTGAAGGAGATCATTTCTGATATCACTGGAGGAAAAGGTCACGCCCTTCCTCAAGACAGGTCCAACAAATTAAGGACCAAACAGTCTAGTTTTCGGCCCTTTCGAAACTTCAAGAGTGGCACAGCTTCAACTTCCTCTAACACAAAACAAGAGGGAACTTTTGCCCAGTCTAAGTCGGTCTGGAGACCTAACCAGGCTTGGAACAAGGGGAAACAGGCCAAGAAGCCTGCTGCTGCCTCTAACACAGCATGAAGGAGCAGCCCCCGATTCGGAAACGGATCTAGTAGGGGGCAGACTCTCTCTCTTCGCCCAGGCTTGGGCAAGAGATGTCCAGGATCCCTGGGCATTGGAAATTGTGTCCAAGGGTTATCTTCTGGAATTCAAAACCTCTCCCCCAAAACGGAGATTTCATCTCTCACTTTTATCTGTAAACTAGATAAAGAGAGAAGCATTCTTACATTGTGTTCAAGACCTCCTATTTATGGGAGTGATCCACCCAGTTCCGCAGGAGGAACAGGGACAGGGCTTTTATTCAAATCTGTTTGTTGTTCCCAATGTTGTTCCCAAGAAAGAGGGAACATTCAGACCAATCTTAGATCTCAAGATCTTAAACAAATTTCTCAGAGTCCCATCCTTCAAGATGGAGACTACTCGAACCATCCTTCCTATGATCCAGGAGGGTCAATACAGGCACTACCAGTTTGTGGCTCTTCCCTTCGGGTTGGCCACGGCACCAAGAATCTTTACAAAGGTTCTAGGGTCCCTTCTAGCGGTCCTAAGGCCGCGGGCTATAGCAGTAGCCCCTTACTCAGACGACATTCTGATACAGGCGTTGACTTTTCAAGTTGCCAGGTCTCACACGGACATTGTTCTGGCATTTCTGAGGTCGCATGGGTGGAAAGTGAACGAAGAAAAAAGTTCTCTATCCCCTCTCACAAGAGTTTTCCTTCCTAGGAACTCTGATAGATTCTGTAGAAATGAAGATTTACCTGACAGAGGCCAGGTTGTCAAAACTTCTAAATTCCTGCCGTGTTCTTTATTCTACTTCTCGCCCTTCAGTGGCTCAGTGTATGGAAGTAATCGGCTTAATGGTAGCGGCAATGGACATAGTGCCGTTTGCCCGCCTACATCTCAGACCGCTGCAACTCTGCATGCTCAGTCAGTGGAATGGGGATTACACAGATTTGTCCCCTCTACTAAATCTGGATCAAGAGACCAGGGATTCTCTTCTCTGGTGGTTATCTCGGGTCCATCTGTCCAAGGTATGACCTTCCGCAGGCCAGATTGGACAATAGTAATGACAGATGCCAGCCTTCTGGGCTGGGGTGCAGCGTGGAACTCCCTGAAGGCTCAGGGCTTGTGGACTCAGGAGGAGACACTCCTTCCGATAAACATTCTGGAACTAAGAGCGAAATTCAATGCTCTTCAGGCTTGGCCTCAGCTAGCGGCAGTGAGGTTCATCAGATTTCAGTCGGACAACATCACGACTGTAGCTTACATCAACCATCAAGGGGGAACAAGGAGTTCCCTAGCAATGTTGGAGGTTTCAAAAATAATTCTATGGGCAGTGGTTCACTCTTGCCATCTCTCAGCTATCTCCATCCGGAGGTGTTTGCACAGTTGATTCAACTTTGGGGCAAACCAGAACTGGATCTCATGGCGTCTCGTCAGAACGCCAAGCTTCCTTGTTACGGGTTCAGGTCTAGGGATCCCAAGGCAGCGCTGATAGATGCTCTAGCAGCACCTTGGTCTTTCAACCTGGCTTATGTGTTTCCACCGTTTCCTCTGCTCCCTCGTCTGATTGCCAAGATCAAGCAGGAGAGAGCTTCAGTGATTTTGATAGCTCCTGCGTGGCCACGCAGGACTTGGTACGCAGATCTGGTGGACATGTCATCCTTTCCACCTTGGACTCTGCCGCTGAGGCAGGACCTTCTACTTCAAGGTCCCTTCAAACATCCAAATCTAATTTCTCTGCGTCTGACTGCTTGGAGATTGAACGCTTGATTTTGTCAAAATGTGTTTTTTCCAAGTCAGTCATTGATACCTTAATTCAGGCTCGAAAGCCTGTCACCAGGAAAATCTATCATAAGATATGGTGTAAATATCTTCATTGGTGTGAATCCAAGGGTTACTCATGGAGTAAAGTCAGGATTCCCAGGATATTATCTTTTCTCCAAGAAGGATTGGAGAAGGGATTGTCAGCTAGTTCCTTAAAGGGACAGATTTCTGCTCTGTCTATTCTTTTGCACAAGCGTCTGGCGGATGTTCCAGACGTTCAGGCGTTTTGTCAGGCTTTAGTTAGAATCAAGCCTGTGTTTAAACCTGTTGCTCCGCCATGGAGTTTAAATTTAGTTCTTAAAGTTCTTCAAGGGGTTCCATTTGAACCTCTGCATTCCATAGATATCAAGCTTTTATCTTGGAAAGTTCTGTACTTGGTAGCTATCTCTTCAGCTCGAAGAGTTTCAGAGTTATGTGCCTTGCAGTGTGATTCCCCTTATCTGATCTTCCATACAGATAAGGTAGTTTTGCGTACCAAACCTGGGTTTTTTCCTAAGGTGGTATCCAATAAGAATATCAATCAAGAGATTGTTGTTCCGTCACTGTGTCCTAATCCTTCTTCAAAGAAGGAACGTCTATTACACAATCTTGACGTGGTTCGTGCTTTAAAGTTTTATTTACAAGCTACTAAAGATTTTCGTCAAACATCTGCATTGTTTGTTGTCTACTCTGGACAGAGGAAAGGCCAAAAGGCTTCAGCAACTTTTCTTTCTTTTTGGTTAAGAAGTATAATCCGCTTAGCTTATGAGACTGCTGGCCAGCAGCCTCCTGTAAGAATTACAGCTTATTCCACTAGAGCGGTGGCTTCCACATGGGCTTTTAAAAATGAGGCTTCTGTTGAACAGATTTGTAAGGCGGCGACTTGGTCTTCGCTTCATACGTTTTCTAAATTCTACAAATTTGATACTTTTGCTTCTTCGGAGGCTATTTTTGGGAGAAAGGTCTTACAGGCAGTGGTGCCTTCCGTTTAAGCGCCTGCCTTGTCCCTCCCTTCATCTGTGTCCTATAGCTTTGGTATTGGTATCCCACAAGTAATGGATGAATCCGTGGACTGGATACACCTTACAATATGTCTGAATATGTCACTCCATTAATATCTCAAGGAAGGGATGACTTAAGAAATGTCACATTAGAAAGTATAGAGGAAAGTACACCAAGTAGCAGCAGAAAGCACATGAAAATTAAATGTATGACAACAAATGCAAGAAGCATGACAGGTAAAATGGGGGAGCTGACGCTCTTAGTTGCAGAAGAGGACTATGATGTTATCAGTATAACTGAAACTTGGTGGGATGATTCACATGACTGGGCAGTTAACTTAGAGGGGTATACATTATTTAGGAGGGACAGGAATAATAAAAGGGGTGGAGGAATCTGCATGTATATTAAACCTGACCTTAAACCTACAATAAGGGAAGATATTTATGATACAAGTGACAATGTAGAGACCCTGTGGGTTGAAATAAAGAGTGGGGGGAAAAATCCTAAAAAAAATATTACTAGGAACATGCTACAAGCCTCCCAACATTAGTGACCCAGAGGAAACTCAACTACTTATCCAAATAGGTAAGGCTGCTAATAACAGTGCTGTAATTATGGGAGATTTTAACTACCCTGATATAAACTGGGCCAATGAAACTAGTAATTCAGCTAAGGGGGATAGATTTTTAAATGTTCTCAGGGATAACTTCTTGTCACAATTAATAGAGGAGCCAACTAGGAGTAAAGCTATATTGGATTTAGTGCTATCAAACAATACAGATATAATATCAAACATAGAAGTTAAAGAACATTTGGGTAACAGTGATCATAACATGGTCACATTTGAAATCTCTTTTCATATGCAGTGTTTTAAAGGCTTAACTAAGACTTTTAATCTCAAGAAAGCAAAATTCAACGATTTAAGGAAATCATTAAATAATATAAATTGGGACAATGTATTTTCTAATAAAAATACAGAGGATAAATGGATAATATTTAAAAATTTGTTAAATAAATATACATATCAATACATACCATATGGTTATAAAAATAAAAATAAAAAAAATAAGCCGTTATGGCTAAATAAAAATGTGTTAAAAGAAATTAGGAAAAAACGTAGGGCATTTAAATTATTAAAAGAAAATAGTACAGACTCAGCATACAATATTTATAAGGAATGTAACAAAGCATGCAAAAAAGCAATCAAATTAGCCAAAATTGAAAATGAAAAATTAATTGCCAAGGATTCTAAGTCTAACCCTAAAAGGTTCTTTAAGTACATAAATAGCAAAAAATCTAAGAAGGATAATATAGGTACATTAAAATGTGTGGAGGGTAGCATGATAAATAATGACAGGGAAAAGGCTGAGGTACTAAACCAGTTTTTTTCTTCAGTATACACAAGAGAGGAACCATTGAATGATACTTTGGAACAGAATAGAACATGCCAGTCCATACCACTAACTGGGTTTTGTTTAGAGGATATCAGGAAAAAACTAAAAAATATTAAGGTAAATAAAACTCCAGGCCCAGATGGAATACACCCAAGGGTGTTAAGTGAACTTAGCACTGTTATAGACAAACCTTTACTCTTAATTTTTCAAGACTCATTATCCTCAGGCATGGTACCCCAGGATTGGCGTAAAGCTGATGTGGTGCCACTCTTCAAAAAGGGAAGCAGGGATGATCCAGGAAGCTATAGACCAGTTAGTCTGACATCAATAGTGGGGAAGATATTTGAAGGGATTATAAGGGATTATATTGATGAGCATATTCGTGTAAACAAGATTATGAGTTCTAATCAGCATGGCTTTAGGAGAAATAGATCATGTCAAACTAATCTAATTAGATTCTACGAGGAAGTAAGTAAAAATATAGATAAAGGGGAATCAGTTGATGTGATATACTTAGATTTTGCAAAGGCATTTGATACAGTGCCACATGAGAGATTAATGCACAAAATTAAGGGACTGGGAATAGCTGAAAATGTTAGCTCATGGATAAATAACTGGATAAAAGATAGGGAGCAACGAGTAGCAGTAAATGGATCATACTCAGATTGGACAAAGGTAATCAGTGGCGTCCCCCAGGGATCAGTACTGGGCCCTGTTCTTTTTAATATTTTTATAAATGACTTGGAGCAAGGATTAAATAGCGACATCTCTATTTTTGCAGATGATACTAAGTTAAGTAAGGTCATTAGGTCAGAGCAGGATGAACTCTCTTTGCAAAGGGATTTGCTAAAATTAGAACTATGGGCAAGTGAATGGAAAATGAGATTTAATACGGAAAAATGTAAGGTTCTACATTTTGGAAGTAAAAATAAGCAGGCTATGTATTTTTTAAATGGGACAAGACTTAGCCAAACACAGGAGGAAAGGGATTTGGGAGTAGTAATAGATAACAAGCTAAAGATGAGTGCACAATGCAGGGCAGCGGCTTCAAAGGCTAATAAGATACTAGCATGTATTAAAAGAGGCATTGATTCAAGGGAGGAAAGCATAATTCTGTCATTATATAAAGCCCTGGTAAGACCTCACCTTGAGTTTGGAGTGCAGTTCTGGGGACCGATTGCTAAAAAAGATATTGCAGAACTAGAAAAAGTTCAGAGAAGGGCCACAAAGCTAATAAGGGGATTGGAGAAATTAACCTATGAGGAGAGGCTAGCCAAACTGGGTCTGTTCTCTTTAGAAAAAAGGCGCTTGAGAGGTGACATGATTACTTTATATAAATATATTCAAGGCCCATATACAGAGATGGCAGAAGCTCTTTTTATTCCAAGAAAATTGGTTCTGACAAGAGGTCATAATTTAAGGTTGGAGGAAAGGAGATTTAATCTCCTGCAACGGAAACGTTTTTTCACTGTAAGAGCAATAAAATTGTGGAACTCATTACCAAAGGAGGTAGTGAATGCCAATACCATAGATACATTTAAAAATAGTCTGGATAAATTTCTGTATATAAACAAAATTCATGGATATGATTGCTAGTATTAAATGGGTCACATTTTAATGGGGTTATTTAAGCTTAACTGGAGCTTTTTGTAAGTATTTTAGATTTGTATAGGTTGAACTCGATGGACTTCAGTCTTTTTTCAACCTTATCTACTATGTTACTATGTTACTATGTTACAAGAGAAAACAAAATTTATGCTTACCTGATAAATTTATTTCTCTTGTGGTGTATCCAGTCCACAGCCCGCCCTGTCTTTTTAAGGCAGGTGTTTTTTAATTTTTAAACTACAGTCACCACTGCACCCTATAGTTTCTCCTTTCTCTTGCTTGTCTTCGGTCGAATGACTGGGAGGTGGCAGTTAGGGGAGGAGCTATATAGACAGTTTTGCT
This sequence comes from Bombina bombina, assembly GCF_027579735.1. Lineage (NCBI taxonomy): Eukaryota > Metazoa > Chordata > Amphibia > Anura > Bombinatoridae > Bombina > Bombina bombina. Next base: position 33,726,274 of record NC_069502.1, read on the forward strand.
GTGGGTGATCCTCTTGCAGCTTCCTGTTGGGAAGGAGAATATCCCACAAGTAATGGATGAATCCGTGGACTGGATACACCACAAGAGAAATACATTTATTAGGTAAGCATAAATTTTGTTTTTCAGATTTACATCTAATGGCATTAAACACCGGTTTTGAGTTTACCATCACTTTAAAGCACATCTTTTTTCCTGCTCCTCATTTTGGCTTTTACTCATTTTAAACACCTCACTACTTGGCTCTTCGTAAAACTGAGGTATGAGTTAGGTGTGTGTGTGTGGGGGGGTTATAGGCTTTTGTGGTTTGGGAAACTTTGCCGCCTCCTGGTAGGAATGCATATCCCATACGTAACAGCTTGTGGACTCTCACACACCATGCTTCTGTATGGTGTGTGTATATCACCTGCTTCTGTATGGTGTGTGTGTATCACCTGCTTCTGTATGGTGTGTGTATATCACCTGCTTCTGTATGGTGTGTGTATATCACCTGCTTCTGTATGGTGTGTGTATATCACCTGCTTCTGTATGGTGTGTGTGTATATCACCTGCTTCTGTATGGTGTGTGTGTATATCACCTGCTTCTGTATGGTGTGTGTGTATCACCTGCTTCTGTATGGTGTGTGTATATCACCTGCTTCTGTATGGTGTGTGTATATCACCTGCTTCTGTATGGTGTGTGTGTATATCACCTGCTTCTGTATGGTGTGTGTGTATATCACCTGCTTCTGTATGGTGTGTGTGTATATCAGCTGCTTCTGTATGGTGTGTGTGTATATCACCTGCTTCTGTATGGTGTGTGTATATCACCTGCTTCTGTATGGTGTGTGTGTATCACCTGCTTCTGTATGGTGTGTGTATATCACCTGCTTCTGTATGGTGTGTGTATATCACCTGCTTCTGTATGGTGTGTGTATATCACCTGCTTCTGTATGGTGTGTGTATATCACCTGCTTCTGTATGGTGTGTGTATATCACCTGCTTCTGTATGATGTGTGTGTATCAGCTGCTTCTGTATGGTGTGTGTGTATCAGCTGCTTCTGTATGGTGTGTGTATATCAGCTGCTTCTGTATGGTGTGTGTGTGTATATCAGCTGCTTCTGTATGGTGTGTGTGTATATCACCTGCTTCTGTATGGTGTGTGTGTATCACCTGCTTCTGTATGGTGTGTGTATATCACCTGCTTCTGTATGGTGTGTGTATATCACCTGCTTCTGTATGGTGTGTGTATATCACTTGCTTCTGTATGGTGTGTGTATATCACCTGCTTCTGTATGGTGTGTGTATATCACCTGCTTCTGTATGGTGTGTGTATATCACCTGCTTCTGTATGGTGTGTGTATATCACCTGCTTCTGTATGGTGTGTGTATATCACCTGCTTCTGTATGGTGTGTGTATATCACCTGCTTCTGTATGGTGTGTGTGTATATCACCTGCTTCTGTATGGTGTGTGTGTATATCACCTGCTTCTGTATGGTGTGTGTGTGTATATCACCTGCTTCTGTATGGTGTGTGTGTATATCAGCTGCTTCTGTATGGTGTGTGTGTATATCACCTGCTTCTGTATGGTGTGTGTGTATATCACCTGCTTCTGTATGGTGTGTGTGTATATCACCTGCTTCTGTATGGTGTGTGTGTATATCAGCTGCTTCTGTATGGTGTGTGTATATCACCTGCTTCTGTATGGTGTGTGTGTATCAGCTGCTTCTGTATGGTGTGTGTGTATCAGCTGCTTCTGTATGGTGTGTGTATATCAGCTGCTTCTGTATGGTGTGTGTGTATATCACCTGCTTCTGTATGGTGTGTGTATATCACCTGCTTCTGTATGGTGTGTGTATATCACCTGCTTCTGTATGGTGTGTGTATATCACCTGCTTCTGTATGGTGTGTGTGTGTATATCACCTGCTTCTGTATGGTGTGTGTATATCAGCTGCTTCTGTATGGTGTGTGTATATCAGCTGTTTCTGTATGGTGTGTGTATCAGCTGCTTCTGTATGGTGTGTGTGTATCACCTGCTTCTGTATAGTGTGTGTGTATATCTGCTGCTTCTATATGGTGTGTGTGTATATCAGCTGCTTTTGTATGGTGTGTGTGTATATCACCTGCTTCTGTATGGTGTGTGTGTATATCAGCTGCTTCTGTATGGTGTGTGTGTATATCTGCTGCTTCTGTATGGTGTGTGTGTATATCAGCTGCTTCTGTATGGTGTGTGTGTATATCAGCTGCTTCTGTATGGTGTGTGTGTATATCAGCTGCTTCTGTATGGTGTGTGTGTGTATATCAGCTGCTTCTGTATGGTGTGTGTGTATATCAGCTGCTTCTGTATGGTGTGTGTATATCACCTGCTTCTGTATGGTGTGTGTATATCACCTGCTTCTGTATGGTGTGTGTGTATATCACCTGCTTCTGTATGGTGTGTGTATATCAGCTGCTTCTGTATGGTGTGTGTATATCACCTGCTTCTGTATGGTGTGTGTGTATATCACCTGCTTCTGTATGGTGTGTGTGTGTATATCACCTGCTTCTGTATGGTGTGTGTATATCACCTGCTTCTGTATGGTGTGTGTATATCACCTGCTTCTGTATGGTGTGTGTATATCACCTGCTTCTGTATGGTGTGTGTATATCACCTGCTTCTGTATGGTGTGTGTATATCACCTGCTTCTGTATGGTGTGTGTATATCACCTGCTTCTGTATGGTGTGTGTATATCACCTGCTTCTGTATGGTGTGTGTGTATATCACCTGCTTCTGTATGGTGTGTGTGTATGTCACCTGCTTCTGTATGGTGTGTGTATATCAGCTGCTTCTGTATGGTGTGTGTGTATATCACCTGCTTCTGTATGGTGTGTGTGTATATCACCTGCTTCTGTATGGTGTGTGTGTGTATATCACCTGCTTCTGTATGGTGTGTGTGTATATCACCTGCTTCTGTATGGTGTGTGTATATCACCTGCTTCTGTATGGTGTGTGTATATCACCTGCTTCTGTATGGTGTGTGTATATCACCTGCTTCTGTATGGTGTGTGTATATCACCTGCTTCTGTATGGTGTGTGTATATCAGCTGCTTCTGTATGGTGTGTGTATATCAGCTGCTTCTGTATGGTGTGTGTATATCAGCTGCTTCTGTATGGTGTGTGTATATTTACCTGCTTCTGTATGGTGTGTGTATATCACCTGCTTCTGTATGGTGTGTGTGTATATCACCTGCTTCTGTATGGTGTGTGTGTATATCACCTGCTTCTGTATGGTGTGTGTATATCAGCTGCTTCTGTATGGTGTGTGTGTATATCACCTGCTTCTGTATGGTGTGTGTGTATATCACCTGCTTCTGTATGGTGTGTGTATATCACCTGCTTCTGTATGGTGTGTGTGTGTATCAGCTGCTTCTGTATGGTGTGTGTGTATCAGCTGCTTCTGTATGGTGTGTGTGTATCAGCTGCTTCTGTATGGTGTGTGTGTATCAGCTGCTTCTGTATGGTGTGTGTATATCAGCTGCTTCTGTATGGTGTGTGTATATTTACCTGCTTCTGTATGGTGTGTGTATATCACCTGCTTCTGTATGGTGTGTGTGTATATCACCTGCTTCTGTATGGTGTGTGTGTATATCACCTGCTTCTGTATGGTGTGTGTATATCAGCTGCTTCTGTATGGTGTGTGTGTATATCACCTGCTTCTGTATGGTGTGTGTGTATATCACCTGCTTCTGTATGGTGTGTGTATATCACCTGCTTCTGTATGGTGTGTGTGTATCAGCTGCTTCTGTATGGTGTGTGTGTATCAGCTGCTTCTGTATGGTGTGTGTGTATCAGCTGCTTCTGTATGGTGTGTGTGTATCAGCTGCTTCTGTATGGTGTGTGTATATCAGCTGCTTCTGTATGGTGTGTGTATATTTACCTGCTTCTGTATGGTGTGTGTATATCACCTGCTTCTGTATGGTGTGTGTGTATATCACCTGCTTCTGTATGGTGTGTGTGTATATCACCTGCTTCTGTATGGTGTGTGTATATCAGCTGCTTCTGTATGGTGTGTGTGTATATCACCTGCTTCTGTATGGTGTGTGTGTATATCACCTGCTTCTGTATGGTGTGTGTATATCACCTGCTTCTGTATGGTGTGTGTGTATCAGCTGCTTCTGTATGGTGTGTGTGTATCAGCTGCTTCTGTATGGTGTGTGTGTATCAGCTGCTTCTGTATGGTGTGTGTGTATCAGCTGCTTCTGTATGGTGTGTGTGTATCAGCTGCTTCTGTATGGTGTGTGTGTATCACCTGCTTCTGTATGGTGTGTGTGTATATCACCTGCTTCTGTATGGTGTGTGTGTATATCACCTGCTTCTGTATGGTGTGTGTGTATATCACTTGCTTCTGTATGGTGTGTGTATATCACCTGCTTCTGTATGTTGTGTGTGTGTGTGTATAGCTTGGGGAAGAGAACTGACTTGCTTATGTGTATATACAGCATGATGAGAGGCTTAGAGCGCTGCTGTACAGAGGGTGATGGGAGAGCTTGGGGAAGACAACTGACTTGCTAGTGTCTATCTACAGCATGATGAGAGGCTTAGAGCGCTGCTGTACAGAGGGTGATAGGAGAGCTTGGGGAAGATAACTGACTTGCTAATGTGTATATACAGTATGATGAGAAGCTTAGAGCGCTGCTGTACAGAGGGTGATGGGAGAGCTTGGGGAAGAGAACTGACTTGCTAATGTCTATATACAGCATGATGAGAGGCTTAGAGCGCTGGTGTACAGAGGGTGATAGGAGAGCTTGGGGAAGAGAACTGACTTGCTTATGTGTATATACAGCATGATGAGAGGCTTAGAGCGCTGCTGTACAGAGGGTGATGGGAGAGCTTGGGGAAGACAACTGACTTGCTAGTGTCTATCTACAGCATGATGAGAGGCTTAGAGCGCTGCTGTACAGAGGGTGATAGGAGAGCTTGGGGAAGAGAACTGACTTACTAATGTGTATATACAGTATGATGAGAAGCTTAGAGCGCTGCTGTACAGAGGGTGATGGGAGAGCTTGGGGAAGAGAACTGACTTGCTAATGTCTATATACAGCATGATGAGAGGCTTAGAGCGCTGCTGTACAGAGGGTGATAGGAGAGCTTGGGGAAGAGAACTGACTTGCTAATGTGTATATACAGCATGATGAGAGGCTTAGAGCGCTGTTGTACAGATGAGAGGCTTAGAGCGCTGTTGTACACATGAGAGGCTTAGAGCGCTGCTGTGCAGGGGGTGATGGGAGTGCTTGGGGAAGAGAACTGACTTGCTAGTGTCTATATACAGCATGATGAGAGGCTTAGAGCGCTGTTGTACAGAGGGTGATAGGAGAGCTTGGGGAAGAGAACTGACTTGCTTATGTGTATATACAGCATGATGAGAGACTTAGAGCGCTGCTGTACAGAGGTTGATATGAGAGCTTGGGGAAGAGAACTGACTGGCTTGTGTCTATATACAGCATGATGAGAGGCTTAGAGCGCTGCTGTACAGAGGGTGATGGGAGAGCTTGGGGAAGAGAACTGACTTGCTAATGTGTATATACAGTATGATGAGAGGCTTAGGGCGCTGCTGTACAGAGGGTGATGGAAGAGCTTGGGGAAGAGAACTGACTTGCTAATGTCTATATACAGCATAATGAGAGGCTTAGAGCGCTGCTGTACAGAGGGTGATATGAGAGCTTGGGGAAGAGAACTGACTGGCTTGTGTCTATATACAGCATGATGAGAGGCTTAGAGCGCTGCTGTACAGAGGGTGATGGGAGAGCTTGGGGAAGAGAACTTACTTGCTATTGTGTATATACAGTATGATGAGAGGCTTAGGGCGCTGCTGTACAGAGGGTGATGGAAGAGCTTGGGGAAGAGAACTGACTTGCTAGTGTCTATATGCAGTGAAATCAAAATAATGGAAACAGCACACCAAATTTCCTCTTTCAGTGGGGCACGGAGCAACAGACTTGCCAAGTCTTACCAAAGTCCATAAATTTCAAGAAACTCCAGCCACCAATTTCTTTAAAAGACCTTTATTCTTTTGTTTTGGGTCCCATTGATAATACAACGTTTCAAGCCAGCATTAGGCTCTTAGTCATGTCTTGACTAAGAACCTAATGCTGGCTTGAAACGTTGTATTATCAATGGGACCCAAAACAAAAGAATAAAAGTCTTTTAAAGAAATTGGTGGCTGGAGTTTCTTGAAATTTATGGACTTTGCTAGTGTCTATATACAGCATGATGAGAGGCTTAGAGCGCTGCTGTATAGATGGTGATAGGAGAGCTTGGGGAAGAGAACTGAATGGCTAGTGTCTATATACAGCATGATGAGAGGCTTAGAGCGCTGCTGTACAGAGGGTGAGTAGAGAGCTTGGGGAAGAGAACTGACTTGCTAATATGTATATACAGCATGATGAGAGGCTTAGAGCGCTGCTGTACAGATGAGAGGCTTAGAGCGCTGCTGTACAGAGGGTGATGGGAGAGCTTGGGGAAGAGAACTGACTTGCTTATGTGTATATACAGCATGATGAGAGGCTTAGAGCACTGCTGTACAGAGGGTGATGGGAGAGCTTGGGGAAGAGAACTGACTTGCTAGTGTCTATATACAGCATGATGAGAGGCTTAGAGCGCTTCTGTACAGAGGGTGATGGGAGAGCTTGGGGAAGAGAACTGACTTGCTAATGTGTATATACAGTATGATGAGAGGCTTAGAGCGCTGCTGTACAGGGGGTGAGTAGAGAGCTTGGGGAAGAGAACTGACTTGCTAATGTGTATATACAGCATAATGAGAGGCTTAGAGCGCTGCTGTACAAAGGGCGATGGGAGAGCTTGGGGAGGAGAACTGACTTGCTACTGTATATATACAGCATGATGAGAGACTTAGAGCGCTGCTGTACAGATGAGAGGCTTAGAGCGCTGCTGTACAGAGGGCGAGTGGAGAGCTGGGGGAAGAGAACTGACTGGCTAATGTGTATATATACAGCATGATGAGAGGCTTAGAACGCTGCTGTACAGAGGGTGATGGGAGAGCTTGGGGAAGAGAACTGACTTGCTAGTGTCTATATACAGCATGATGAGAGGCTTGGAGCGCTTCTGTACAGATGGTGATAGGAGAGCTTGGGGAAGAGAACTGACTGGCTAGTGTCTATATACAGCATGATGAGAGGCTTAGAGCGTTGCTGTACAGAGGGTGATAGGAGAGCTTGGGGAAGAGAACTGACTTGCTAATGTGTATATACAGCATGATGAGAGGCTTAGAGCGCTGCTGTACAAAGGGTGATAGGGGAGAGCTTGGGGAAGAGAACTGACTTGCTAGTGTATATATACTGCATGATGAGAGGCTTAGAGCGCTGCTGTACAGAGGGTGATAGGAGAGCTTGGGGAAGAGAACTGACTTGCTAATGTGTATATACAGCATGATGAGAGGCTTAGAGCGCTGCTGTACAGAGGGTGATAGGAGAGCTTGGGGAAGAGAACTGACTTGCTAGTGTCTATATACAGCATGATGAGAGGCTTAGAGCGCTGCTGTACAGAGGGTGATAGGAGAGCTTGGGGTAGAGAACTGACTTGCTAATGTCTATATACATCATAATGAGAGGCTTAGAGCGCTCCTGTACAGAGGGTGATAGGAGAGCTTGGGGAAGAGAACTGACTTGCTTATGTGTATATAGAGCATCATGAGAGATTTAGAGCGCTGCTGTACAGATGAGAGGCTTAGAGCGCTGCTGTACAGAGGGCCAGTGGAGAGCTTGGGGAGGAGAAATGACTTGCTTATGTGTATATACAGCATAATGAGAGGCTTAGAGTGCTGCTGTACAGAGGGTGATGGGAGAGCTTGGGGAAGAGAACTGACTTGCTAGTATCTATATACAGCATGATGAGAGGCTTAGAGCGCTGCTGTACAGAGGGTGATGGGAGAGCTTGGGGAAGAGAACTGACTTGCTAATGTGTATATACAGCATGATGAGAGGCTTAGGGCGCTGTTGTACACATGAGAGGCTTAGGGCGCTGCTGTACAGAGGGTGATAGGAGAGCTTGGGGAAGAGAACTGACTTGCTAGTGTCTATATACAGCATGATGAGAGGCTTAGGGCGCTGCTGTACAGAGGGTGATGGGAGAGCTTGGGGAAGAGAACTGACTGGCTAGTGTCTATATACAGCATGATGAGAGGCTTAGAGCGTTGCTGTACAGAGGGTGATAGGAGAGCTTGGGGAAGAGAACTGACTTGCTAATGTATATTTCTCCAACATTGGTGTGTCCGGTCCACGGCGTCATCCTTACTTGTGGGAATATCTCTTTCCCAACAGGAAATGGCAAAGAGTCCCAGCAAAGCTGGCCATATAGTCCCTCCTAGGCTCCGCCCACCCCAGTCATTCTCTTTGCCGTTGCACAGGCAACATCTCCACGGAGATGGTTAAGAGTATGTGGTGTTTAGTTGTATTTTTTTTATTCTACTATCAAGAGTTTGTTATTTTAAAATAGTGCTGGTATGTACTATTTACTCTGAAACAGAAAAGGATGAAGATTTCTGTTTGTAAGAGGAAGATGATTTTAGCAGACAGTAACTAAAATCGATTGCTGTTTCCACATAGGACTGTTGAGATGAGATAACTTCAGTTGGGGGAAACAGTTGGCAGACTTTTCTGCTTAAGGTATGACTAGCCATATTTCTAACAAGACTGTGTAATGCTGGAAGGCTGTCATTTCCCCTCATGGGGACCGGTAAGCGATTTTCTTAGTCTCAAACAGAATAAAGGGCTTAATATGGGCTATAAAACTGGTAGACACTTTTATGGGCTAAATCGATTGCTTTATTTGGACATTTTATACATGTTTATGCTGATAATTCACACTTATAAACTTGGGGAACGTTTTTTAACGTCAGGCACTATGTTAGACACCTTTTCCAGTCAGGATGGGCCTTCCCAGTTATATGCTGAGCCTCATTTTCGCGCCATTACTGCGCAGTTGTTTTTGAGAGCAAGACATGCAGATGCATGTGTGAGGACCTGAAAGTAGTTGGAAAAGTTCCTAAAAGGCGTCATTTGGTATCGTATTCCCCTCTGGGCTTGGTAAAGTCACAGCAAAGGCTGTAGCTGGGACTGTATAGGGGTTAAATCTGTAACCAACTCCGGTTTCGTTATTTTAAGGGTTAAAGCTCTGAAAATTGGTGTGCAATACTTTTAATGCTTTAAGACACTGTGGTGAAATTTTGGTAAATTTTGAACAATTCCTTCATATTTTTTCACATATTCAGTAATAAAGTGTGCTCTGTTTAAAATTTAAAGAGACAGTAAAGGTTTTGTTTTAAAACGGTTTTTGTGCCTTATTGACAAGTTTAAGCCTGTTTAACATGTCTGTGCCTTCAGATAAGCTGTGTTCTATATGTATGAAAGCCAATGTGTCTCCCCCTTCAAAATTGTGTGATAATTGTGCCATAGCGTCCAAACAAAGTAAGGACAGTACTGCCACAGATAATGAAATTGCCCAAGATGATTCCTCAGATGAAGGGAGTAGACATGGTTCTACATCTTCTCCTTCTGTGTCTACGCCAGTTTTGCCCACGCAGGAGGCCCCTAGTACTTCTAGCGCGCCAATGCTTATTACCATGCAACAATTGACGGCTGTAATGGATAACTCCATAGCAAATATTTTATCCAAGATGCCTGCATATCAGAGAAAGCGCGATTGCTCTGTTTTAAACACTGAAGAGCAGGAGGGCGCTGATGATAATTGTTCTGTCATACCCTCACACCAATCTGAAGGGGCCATGAGGGAGGTTTTGTCAGATGGGGAAATTTCAGATTCAGGAAAAATTTCTCAACAGGCTGAACCTGATGTTGTGACATTTAAATTTAAATTAGAACATCTCCGCACACTGCTTAAGGAGGTATTATCTACTCTGGATGATTGTGACAACTTGGTCATTCCAGAAAAATTATGCAAGATGGACAAGTTCCTAGAGGTTCCGGTGCACCCCGACGCTTTTCCTATACCCAAGTGGGTAGCGGACATAGTGAATAAGGAGTGGGAGAAGCCCGGCATACCTTTTGTTCCCCCTCCTATATTTAAGAAATTATTTCCTATGGTCGACCCCAGAAAGGACTTATGGCAGACAGTCCCTAAGGTCGAGGGGGCAGTTTCTACTCTAAACAAGCGTACTACTATCCCTATCGAGGATAGTTGTGCTTTCACAGATCCTATGGATAAAAAATTGGAAGGTTTGCTTAAAAAGATTTTTGTACAGCAAGGTTACCTTCTACAACCCATTTCGTGCATTGTTCCTGTCACTACAGCAGCGTGGTTCTGGTTCGAGGAACTAGAAAAGTCGCTCAGTAGAGAGACTCCATATGAGGAGGTTATGGACAGAGTTCATGCACTTAAGTTGGCTAACTCTTTTATTTTAGATGCCGCTTTGCAATTAGCTAGATTACCGGCGAAAAATTCAGGGTTTGCAATTGTGGCGCGCAGAGCGCTTTGGCTAAATTCTTGGTCAGCGGATATATCATCCAAGACAAAATTGCTTAACATCCCCTTCAAGGGTAAAACTCTCTTTGGACCAGAATTGAAAGAGATTATCTCAGACATCACTGGGGGAAAGGGTCACGCCCTCCCACAAGATAGGCCCTTCAAGGCCAAGAATAAGTCTAATTTTCGTTCCTTTCGTAATTTCAGGAACGGACCGGCCTCTAATTCTGCATCCTCTAAGCAAGAGGGTAATGCCTCACAGTCCAAACCAGCCTGGAAACCAATGCAAGGCTGGAACAAGGGTAAGCAGACCAAGAAGCCTGCTACCGCTAACAAAACAGCATGAAGGAGTAGCCCCCGATCCGGGACCGGATCTAGTGGGGGGCAGACTCTCTCTCTCTTTGCTCAGGCTTGGGCAAGAGATGTTCAGGATCCCTGGGCGCTAGAAATAGTTTCTCAGGGTTATCTTCTGGAATTCAAGGAACTACCCCCAAGGGGAAGGTTCCACATGTCTCACTTATCCTCAAACCAAATAAAGAGACAGGCGTTCTTACATTGTGTAAAAGACCTGTTAAAGATGGGAGTGATACACCCAGTTCCAATGACGGAAGAAAGAATGGGATTTTACTCAAATCTGTTCGTGGTTCCCAAAAAAGAGGGAACCTTCAGACCAATTCTGGATTTAAAGATCCTAAACAAATTTCTCAGGGTACCATCGTTCAAAATGGAAACCATTCGAACGATTCTACCCACTATCCAGGAAGGTCAATTTATGACTACCGTGGATCTAAAGGATGCGTACCTACATATTCCTATCCACAAAGAACATCATCAATTTTTTAAGGTTCGCCTTTCTGGACAAACATTACCAGTTTGTGGCCCTCCCATTCGGATTAGCCACTGCTCCAAGGATTTTCACAAAGGTACTCGGGTCCCTTCTAGCGGTTCTAAGACCGAGGGGCATTGCAGTAGTACCATACTTGGACGACATTCTAATACAAGCGTCGTCCCTTTCAAAATCAAAGGCTCATACAGACATCGTTCTGGCCTTTCTCAGATCTCACGGATGGAAGGTGAACATAGAAAAAAGTTCTCTGTCTCCATCAACGAGAGTTCCCTTCTTGGGAACAATAATAGATTCCTTAGAAATGAGGATCTTTCTGACAGATGTCAGAAAGTCAAAACTTCTAAGCGCTTGTCAAGTTCTTCATTCTGTTCCACGTCCTTCCATAGCTCAGTGCATGGAAGTAGTAGGGTTGATGGTTGCAGCAATGGACATAGTTCCTTTTGCGCAAATTCATCTAAGACCATTACAACTGTGCATTCTGAAACAGTGGAATGGGGACTATACAAACTTGTCTCCAGTGATTCAAGTAGATCAGAAGACCAGAGATTCACTCCATTGGTGGATATCCCTGGACCACCTATCCCAGGGAATGAGCTTCCGCAGACCAGAGTGGGTCATTGTCACGACCGACGCCAGTCTAGTGGGCTGGGGTGCGGTCTGGGAATCCCTGAAAGCTCAGGGACTATGGTCTCGGGAAGAGTCTCTTCTCCCGATAAACATTCTGGAACTAAGAGCGATATTCAATGATCTCAGGGCTTGGCCTCAGCTTGCAAAGGCCAGATTCATAAGATTCCAATCAGACAACATGACGACTGTTGCGTATATCAATCATCAGGGGGGAACAAGGAGTTCCCTGGCGATGAAAGAAGTAACCAAAATAATACAATGGGCGGAGAATCACTCCTGCCATCTATCTGCGATCCACATCCCAGGTGTGGAAAACTGGGAAGCGGATTATCTGAGTCGTCAGACATTCCATCCGGGGGAGTGGGAACTCCACCCGGAGATTTTTGCCCAATTGACTCAATTATGGGGTATTCCAGACATGGATCTGATGGCGTCTCGTCAGAACTTCAAGGTTCCTTGCTACGGGTCCAGATCCAGGGATCCCAAGGCGACTCTAGTGGATGCTCTAGTAGCGCCTTGGACCTTCAACCTAGCTTATGTGTTTCCACCGTTTCCTCTCATTCCCAGGCTGGTAGCCAGGATCAAACAGGAGAGGGCCTCGGTGATCTTGATAGCCCCTGCGTGGCCACGCAGGACTTGGTATGCAGACCTGGTGAATATGTCATCGGTTCCACCATGGAAGCTACCTTTAAGACAGGACCTTCTTGTTCAGGGTCCATTCGAACATCCAAATCTGGTCTCCCTCCAGCTGACTGCTTGGAGATTGAACGCTTGATTCTATCAAAGCGTGGGTTTTCAGATTCTGTGATTGATACTCTGGTTCAGGCCAGAAAACCGGTAACTAGAAAGATTTACCATAAAATATGGAAAAGATATATCTGCTGGTGTGAATCCAAGGGATTCCCTTGGAATAAGATAAATATTCCTAAGATTCTTTCCTTTCTTCAAGAAGGTTTGGATAAAGGATTATCTGCAAGTTCTCTAAAGGGACAGATTTCTGCTTTATCTGTCTTACTACACAAACGACTGGCAGCTATGCCAGATGTTCAAGCATTTGTTCAGGCTCTGGTTAGGATCAAGCCTGTTTACAGACCTTTGACTCCTCCCTGGAGTTTAAATTTAGTTCTTTCAGTTCTTCAAGGGGTTCCGTTTGAACCTCTACATTCCATAGATATTAAGTTGTTATCTTGGAAAGTTTTGTTTTTGGTTGCTATTTCTTCTGCTAGAAGAGTTTCAGAGTTATCTGCTCTGCAGTGTTCTCCGCCCTATCTGGTGTTCCATGCAGATAAGGTGGTTTTGCGTACTAAGCCTGGTTTTCTTCCAAAGGTTGTTTCTAACAAAAATATTAACCAGGAGATAGTTGTACCTTCTTTGTGTCCGAATCCAGTTTCAAAGAAGGAACGTTTGTTACACAATTTGGACGTAGTCCGTGCTCTAAAATTCTATTTAGAAGCTACAAAAGATTTCAGACAAACATCTTCTCTGTTTGTCGTCTATTCTGGTAAAAGGAGAGGTCAAAAAGCGACTTCTACCTCTCTTTCCTTTTGGCTTAAAAGCATCATCCGATTGGCTTACGAGACTGCCGGACGGCAGCCTCCTGAAAGAATCGCAGCTCACTCCACTAGGGCTGTGGCTTCCACATGGGCCTTCAAGAACGAGGCTTCTGTTGATCAGATATGTAAGGCAGCGACTTGGTCTTCACTGCACACCTTTGCCAAATTTTACAAATTTGATACTTTTGCTTCTTCGGAGGCTATTTTTGGGAGAAAGGTTTTGCAAGCTGTGGTGCCTTCCGTTTAGGTAACCTGATTTGCTCCCTCCCTTCATCCGTGTCCTAAAGCTTTGGTATTGGTTCCCACAAGTAAGGATGACGCCGTGGACCGGACACACCAATGTTGGAGAAAACAGAATTTATGCTTACCTGATAAATTACTTTCTCCAACGGTGTGTCCGGTCCACGGCCCGCCCTGGTTTTTTTAATCAGGTCTGATGAATTATTTTCTCTAACTACAGTCACCACGGTACCATATGGTTTCTCCTATATTTTTCCTCCTGTCCGTCGGTCGAATGACGGGGGTGGGCGGAGCCTAGGAGGGACTATATGGCCAGCTTTGCTGGGACTCTTTGCCATTTCCTGTTGGGGAAGAGATATTCCCACAAGTAAGGATGACGCCGTGGACCGGACACACTGTTGGAGAAAGTAATTTATCAGGTAAGCATAAATTCTGTTATACAGCATGATGAGAGGCTTAGAGCGCAGCTGTACAGATGAGAGGCTTAGAGCGCTGCTGTACAGAGGGTGATGGGAAATCTTGGGGAAGAGAACTGACTTGCTAGTGTATATATACAGCATGATGAGAGGCTTAGAGCGCTGCTGTACAGAGGGCGAGTAGAGAGCTTGGGGAAGAGAACTGACTTGCTAATATGTATATACAGCATGATGAGAGGCTTAGAGCGCTGCTGTACAGATGGTGATAGGAGAGCTTGGGGAAGAGAACTGACTGGCTAGTGTCTATATACAGCATGATGAGGGTCTCTGCGGTTTGTATATAGTTTCTGTTTTTGTGGTGTCCTCTCTTGTCTCTCAGGTCCTTACTAAGGAGCAACAGGAACTTGCCGCAAAGAATGAATATAACTTTGACCATCCTGATGCTTTTGATTTTGATCTTTTGGTGAATGTTCTTCGGAAGCTAAAGAAAGGAAAGAGCGTCAAAGTTCCTGTGTATGATTTCACAACGCACAGCCGCAGGAAGGAATGGGTATGCACTGTGTATATAGGGATGGGTATGCACTATGTATATAGGGATGGGTATGCACTGTGTATATAGGGATGGGTATGCACTGTGTATATAGGGATGGGTATGCACTATGTATATAGGGATGGGTATGCACTGTGTATATAGGGATGGGTATGCACTGTGTATATAGGGATGGGTATGCACTGTGTATATAGGGATGGGTATGCACTGTGTATATAGGGATGGGTATGCACTGTGTATATAGGGATGGGTATGCACTGTGTATATAGGGATGGGTATGCACGGTGTATCTAGGGATGGGGTATGCACGGTATATCTAGGGATGGGTATACACGGTGTGTATCTAGGGATGGGTATGCACGGTGTGTATCTAGGGATGGGTATGCACGGTGTGTATCTAGGGATGGGTATGCACGGTGTGTATCTAGGGATGGGTATGCACGGTGTGTATATAGGGATGGGTATGCACGGTGTGTATCTAGGGATGGGTATGCACGGTGTGTATCTAGGGATGGGTATGCACGGTGTGTATCTAGGGATGGGTATGCACGGTGTGTATCTAGGGATGGGTATGCACGGTGTGTATATAGGGATGGGTATGCACGGTGTGTATATAGGGATGGGTATGTACGGTGTGTATATAGGGATGGGTATGTACGGTGTGTATATAGGGATGGGTATGTACGGTGTGTATATAGGGATGGGTATGTACAGTGTGTATATAGGGATGGGTATGTACGGTGTGTATATAGGGATGGGTATGTACGGTGTGTGTGTATAGGGATGGGTATGTACGGTGTGTGTGTATAGGGATGGGTATGTACGGTGTGTGTGTATAGGGATGGGTATGTACGGTGTGTGTGTATAGGGATGGGTATGTACGGTGTGTGTGTATAGGGATGGGTATGTACGGTGTGTATATAGGGATGGGTATGTACGGTGTGTATGTAGGGATGGGTATGTACGATGTGTATGTACAGTGTGTATATAGGGATGGGTATGTACGGTGTGTATATAGGGATGGGTATGTACGGTGTGTATATAGGGATGGGTATGTACGGTGTTTATAGGGTTTGAATATGTGTGTGTGGTGACTCATGTAGACCAAGTAGAATTGAGCAGGGCATGTGGAATAATATTTGCAATGTGACACTTTCCTCAGTGCAACTACGATCAGGAATTGTGTATTTGTCAGTTATGTCTCCCTCAGGACCTAATGGCTATGTATGGTGTATGTAGAGTTTATACTGTGTGCAATGTGATTTATATCTCTCTCTACAGAAAACAGTATATGGAGCCAACGTGGTTATATTTGAGGGCATCCTGTCGTTTGCCAACAAAGAGCTCCTAAAGGTGCAGTGAACAAATCATTTATCTGCTGTGGCTTCTAACTACTCAAATCCTGACTTTTATCTATGTTTTTATCTCACTTTCTCTTAGTCCTTTTTGTACGCTCTTGTTTTCTTGGTTTATTTAAAGGTCTCTAGTTTCTTTAATTGCGCTCTACAGTCCCCCACTCCCTTCCCTGCCTCACCCGTTCTCCCCTCTCTGCAGCTGCTGGATATGAAGGTGTTTGTAGACACAGACTCTGACATCAGACTGGTGCGCCGGCTGAAACGTGACATCATGGAGCGTGGCCGTGACATTGTGGGGGTCATCAAGCAGTATAACAAGTTTGTGAAGCCGGCTTTTGAGCAGTATATAGAGCCCACTGTGCAGCTAGCAGACATCGTGGTGCCCAGAGGTGCGTGTTTATGCTTAGCGCTCTTACACGTGAAAACAACGGCGCGGTAACACATTAGAGCTCACACTGACACATGAAGAGGCACATTGATATACACAAAAACAAAATGGGATGCAGAGAGGTGGCATGCTGGCACACTGACAGGCTCATTGGCACTTATAGTAACATGCTGGCACACTGACAGGCTCATTGGCACTTATAGTAACATGCTGGCACACTGACAGGCTCATTGGCACTTATAGTAACATGCCGGCACACTGACAGGCTCATTGGCATTTATAGTAACATGCTGGCACACTGACAGGCTCATTGGCACTTATAGTAACATGCCGGCACACTGACAGGCTCATTGGCATTTATAGTAACATGCTGGCACACTGACAGGCTCATTGGCATTTATAGTAACATGCTGGCACACTGACGGGATCATTGGCACTTATAGTAACATGCTGGCACACTGACGGGATCATTGGCATTTATAGTAACATGCTGGCACACTGACAGGCTCATTGGCACTTATAGTAACATGCTGGCACACTGACGGGATCATTGGCATTTATAGTAACATGCTGGCACACTGACAGGCTCATTGGCACTTATAGTAACATGCCGGCACACTGACAGGATCATTGGCACTTATAGTAACATGCTGGCACACTGATAGGGTCATTGACACTTATAGTAACATGCCGGCACACTGACAGGCTCATTGGCACTTATAGTAACATGCCGGCACACTGACAGGATCATTGGCACTTATAGTAACATGCCGGCACACTGACAGGATCATTGGCACTTATAGTAACATGAAGGGCACACTGACATGATCATTGACACTTATAGTAACATGCCGGCACACTGACAGGATCATTGGCACTTATAGTAGAATGCTGGCACACTGACAGACTCATTGGCATTTATAGTAACATGCTGGCACACTGACAGGCTCATTGGCACTTATAGTAACATGCAGGCACACTGACAGGCTCATTGGCACTTATAGTATCATGCTGGCACACTGACAGGATCATTGGCACTTATAGTAACATGCTGGCACACTGACAGGATCATTGACACTTATAGTAACATGCTGGCACACTGACCGGCTCATTGGCACTTATAGTAACATGCAGGCACACTGACAGGATCATTGACACTTATAGTAACATGCTGGCACACTGACCGGCTCATTGGCACTTATAGTAACATGCAGGCACACTGACAGGATCATTGGCACTTATAGTAACATGCTGGCACACTGACAGGATCATTGACACTTATAGTAACATGCTGGCACACTGACCGGCTCATTGGCACTTATAGTAACATGCAGGCACACTGACTGGATCATTGGCACTTATAGTAACATGCAGGTACACTGACATGATCATTGGCACTTATAGTAACATGCAGGTACACTGACGGGTTCATTGGCACTTATAGTAACATGCTGGCACACTGACAGGCTCATTGGCACTTATAGTAACATGCCGGCACACTGACAGGATCATTGGCACTTATAGTAGAATGCTGGCACACTGACAGACTCATTGGCACTTATAGTAACATGCTGGCACACTGACAGGCTCATTGGCACTTATAGTATCATGCTGGCACACTGATAGGATCATTGGCACTTATAGTAACATGCTGGCACACTGATAGGGTCATTGGCACATGTAGTAACATGCTGGCACACTGATAGGATCATTGGCACTTATAGTAACATGCTGGCACACTGATAGGATCATTGGCACTTATAGTAACATGCTGGCACACTGATAGGATCATTGCCACTTATAGTAACATGCTGGCACACTGATAGGGTCATTGGCACATGTAGTAACATGCTGGCACACTGATAGGCTCATTGGCACTTATAGTAACATGCCGGCACACTGACAGGCTCATTGGCATTTATAGTAACATGCTGGCACACTGATAGGGTCATTGGCACATATAGTAACATGCTGGCACACTGATAGGATCATTGGCACTTATAGTAACATGCTGGCACACTGATAGGGTCATTGGCACATATAGTAACATGCTGGCACACTGATAGGATCATTGGCACTTATAGTAACATGCCGGCACACTGACAGGCTCATTGGCACTTATAGTAACATGCAGGCACACTGATAGGGTCATTGGCACATACAGTAACATGCCGGCACACTGACAGGCTCATTGGCACTTATAGTAACATGCTGGCACACTGACCGGCTCATTGGCACTTATAGTAACATTCAGGCACACTGATAGGATCATTGGCACATATAGTAACATGCTGGCACACTGACAGGCTCATTGGCACTTATAGTAACATGCTGGCACACTGACATGATCATTGACACTTATAGTAACATGCTGGCACACTGACAGGATCATTGGCACTTATAGTAACATGCTGGCACACTGACAGGCTCATTGGCACATATAGAAACATGCTGGCACACTGACAGGCTCATTGGCACATACAGTAACATGCCGGCACACTGACAGGCTCATTGGCACTTATAGTAACATGCTGGCACACTGACCGGCTCATTGGCACTTATAGTAACATGCAGGCACACTGACAGGCTCATTGGCACATATAGAAACATGCTGGCACACTGACAGGCTCATTGGCACATATATTAACATGCTGGCACACTGACAGGCTCATTGGCACATATAGTAACATGCTGGCACACTGACAGGCTCATTGGCACATATAGTAACATGCTGGCACACTGACAGGCTCATTGGCACATATAGTAACATGCTGGCACACTGATAGGGTCATTGGCACTTATAGTAACATGCTGGCACACTGACAGGATCATTGGCACTTATAGTAACATGCAGGCACACTGACAGGATCATTGGCACTTATAGTAACATGCAGGCACACTGACAGGTTCATTGACACTTATAGTGACATGCAGGCACACTGATAGGGTCATTGACACTTATAGTAACATGCCGGCACACTGACAGGCTCATTGGCACTTATAGTAACATGCTGGCACACTGACAGGCTCATTGGCACTTATAGTAACATGCTGGCACACTGATAGGGTCATTGGCACTTATAGTAACATGCTGGCACACTGACAGGATCATTGGCACTTATAGTAACATGCAGGCACACTGACAGGATCATTGGCACTTATAGTAACATGCTGGCACACTGATAGGGTCATTGGCACTTATAGTAACATGCAGGCACACTGACAGGATCATTGGCACTTATAGTAACATGCAGGCACACTGACAGGTTCATTGACACTTATAGTAACATGCAGGCACACTGATAGGGTCATTGACACTTATAGTAACATGCCGGCACACTGACAGGCTCATTGGCACTTATAGTAACATGCTGGCACACTGACAGGCTCATTGGCACTTATAGTAACATGCTGGCACACTGATAGGGTCATTGGCACTTATAGTAACATGCTGTTACACTGACAGGATCATTGGCACTTATAGTAACATGCAGGCACACTGACAGGATCATTGGCACTTATAGTAACATGCTGGCACACTGACAGGTTCATTGACACTTATAGTAACATGCAGGCACACTGATAGGGTCATTGACACTTATAGTAACATGCTGGCACACTGACGGGATCATTGGCACTTATAGTAACATGCCGGCACACTGACAGGCTCATTGGCACTTATAGTAACATGCTGGCACACTGACAGGCTCATTGGCACTTATAGTAACATGCTGGCACACTGATAGGGTCATTGGCACTTATAGTAACATGCTGTTACACTGACAGGATCATTGGCACTTATAGTAACATGCAGGCACACTGACAGGATCATTGGCACTTATAGTAACATGCTGGCACACTGACAGGCTCATTGGCACTTATAGTAACATGCTGGCACACTGATAGGGTCATTGGCACTTATAGTAACATGCTGGCACACTGACAGGCTCATTGGCACTTATAGTAACATGCTGGCACACTGATAGGGTCATTGGCACTTATAGTAACATGCTGGCACACTGACAGGATCATTGGCACTTATAGTAACATGCCGGCACACTGACAGGCTCATTGGCACTTATAGTAACATGCAGGCACACTCACAGGCTCATTGACACTTATAGTAACATGCTGGCACACTGACAGGCTCATTGGCACTTACAATATCATGCTGGCACACTGACAGGCTCATTGACACTTATAGTAACATGCTGGCACACTGATAAGCTCATTGGCACTTATAGTAACATGCTGGCACACTGACAGGCTCATTGGCACATATAGTAACATGCTGGCACACTGACAGGCTCATTGGCACATATAGTAACATGCTGGCACACTGACAGGCTCATTGACACTTATAGTAACATGCTGGCACACTGACAGGCTCATTGGCACATATAGTAACATGCTGGCACACTGACAGGCTCATTGACACTTATAGTAACATGCTGGCACACTGACAGGCTCATTGGCACATATAGTAACATGCTGGCACACTGATAGGCTCATTGGCACTTTTTTTTTTTTTTTTTTTTTTTTTTTTTATTGAGGTTATAAAACATGTATAACAGGCAATATTATATCACATAATTCCAAACGTATAAAGTAACAGAAAGTACTGACATAAATGTGGAGCCCAGATAATATGTCAAATCAGTTATACAAATGATGCCTAAGAAAACAAGTATAAAAAAAATGAACCTCATATTTTCTATTAAGGTGTTTCCCCTTATAATGTATTGAGACATTAGATGGAATAATATCCCCCTAAGATATATAGAGGCCTCTCTTGGACCTCCTGGAGTAAGTTTATGACAGACTGGGGGACTTTGGGGAAGAAATAAAATAACAAACTGGGCCACTTTTGGACCCAAAATATAGTGCAAAGTGAAAATTAATCAACATTATGTAGCACGAGCTGAGCACGTAGAGCAACTAGCTAACTATAGGGATCTAACAAGCAAACTTTTGAATAGGTGCAAGTATTTTAGTGATAAAGTGATTACAATAGCATATGGAGGGCAACCCGCATATCATAGGAGCTAAATATAGTATGTAAAAGGACAGCTTGCTATAAGTCTGGGTAGTATAGATGTCTTTGAAGCACTATAGCTCATTGGAAATGTGGGTCTCTTTTATTCCAGGGTGCAGTAAATATAAATATACAAACTAGTAAATCTGTTCAGGAGGGCGGGGACGGAAAGTATAATAAGGCATGCTAACCCAACAGTAGGTAACACTGCAATATTTTAGGGAGAGAAGTTAAGCTCCCCATAGTCAAGTTAATAAAAGCCTCCTGATAGCATTTAGAGTCAAGTTATAAGTCAGGCTGTCATTATGCTAGGGTGCCTGCCGGGTATACCGCAAGAATAGCGCAGGAGCTTGGTGGACTAGCTTACTACTAATACAGGGACTTTGGGTGCTCTTCTAAACAGAACCTTAGCATTATATGAACAAATGTGTTAGCATATTAAACTTATACATGAACTAAGTCATACCACTTAGACTGGGCACAATAGTAAAAAAAGAAGGGATAAGTATAGCTGGATTATTTAATGGCAGCAACAATGTAAGGACTTCTGTATATCTGAATAAGGGCAATAATAGCCTGTGTTAAATACTTATGCCCAAATATAATTCCCTCAAAGTAAGCGTTGAGAGTCTGGCAAAGAAGCTAAGGCACCTGGCTGCATATTATTTTGAGAGTTTCTGTCTCACTCTTTTTTAGGTTAGAAGATTCAGGTGTATACACCTATAATAAGATAATTTAGTTAGTAGCAAGTAACATAAATAACTTCATAGAGCTCAGATTATATGATCTGTTCACTTAGTCACAGTTATCAGACTGAACACTTCTAGCTTCTATTAGTAGCGGCTGATGGAATAAGCATACAACTGTGAATCTGCTAATGTCTAAGCATTGGGACCTAACAATAAAGGATAATAATAGGCACAAACACATATTAATGACAGATCTCCTCTACTATATACACTCAGTACATCTAAACATCAGGCATGGAAACAACATAAGTAAGGCTGAACCGTACTATTAACATACTATGTAATAAGGTATTATGCCTCCCTAGTATAGGTATGGCAATACGTTTAGTATATGGCTTGAGTCAGTGATTCTATATGTAAGGATCTGAAGCATTCTAAGGTAGCATCCAGTACAATATGATCGCACCGGATCAGACTTCTTGCACCCGCTGTTGTATTCTTCAGGGGGCAATGTGCGGCGCATCTATAAATCTTTCAGCCGATCCCCCGTTTATGACTCAAAGTCAGGGTGTTGATATAGATTCCCTGAAAGGTTGTTACTCCCCACTGAGCGGACCCTGTTAGGAGCGGATCTCTCTCAAGTAATGTTATTTCCAAATAGCAACCCTCCGGCGGTCCTGATAGCAGTTCAAGTATGTCCCAATGGTTCTGCCTGTGGGGGAGAACGGCAGACAGGGTTGCACTCACCGGCCCTCCCGCTATCAGCCATGTCACGGAGGAGCTCAGTCCTGATATCTTGGCAGGGTATATGCTGATGGCTGAGAAGATAGCCCCTGGCTCTCTCGCTTGGCGGATCAGCGCTGTCTCTGGGGGAGACTGTATTGGAGGCGAGGGCTCTGTGAAAACAGGAATGCTCACGTGGGTTCCGGTATCTTCCATCGCTTCTCCGGGTGATTTTCTGGGTGTATCATGCCGGTGTCCCACCTGCACTGCCAGCGCGTGTAGGCTGCCAAATTCAGCAGACCAGATCTGTAGCAGTCGTTCATGGTGGTCGTTGAGCAATAGGATCACTTCCTCAAGTAGCAAACTGGTATTGAGCTCCATCTGTCCTGTTACAAATGTGTATAGTTAGAGAGTCGATCGATCTTCCCTTTTTGATAATAGAAGTATAATAAAATGCAAGTATTGCCCTTTATAAGACAAGTTGATGCAAATTATAGTCATGAACATACAGAATGACAGTGGTATAACACTGCTAAACCCCGTTTACCGGGGGGGTGTTGAGACCTCTCCTGAAAAGGGCCGCTGTAGGCCTCAACCCTCCGGATCGGTAAGATGATGCAGTCTCACATTAAACTTGGTAACACTCAGCTGTGCCCAGTCTCCTGAGGAACAGACTTAAGGTTTTAGGGATAATAGTAAAGAAATACTGCTGATAAATAGCGAATTTTAACAGCAGTCTGCACACAGCTTCCAATATTGCATCCATTCACGATGCTGCCCAGAGACACGCCCCGGCTCATTGGCACTTATAGTAACATGCAAGCACACTGACAGGCTCATTGGCACTTATAGTAACATGCTGGCACACCGACTGGCTCATTGGCACTTATAGTAACATGCAGGCACACTGACAGGCTCATTGACACTTATAGTAACATGCTGGCACACTGATAGGCTCATTGGCACATATAGTAACATGCCGGCAAACTGACAGGATCATTGGCACATATAGTAACATGCTGGCACACTGACAGGCTCATTGGCACATATAGTAACATGCTGGTACACTGACAGGCTCATTGACACTTATAGTAAGCTGGCACACTGACCGGCTCATTGGCACTTATAGTAACATGCTGGTACACTGACAGGCTCATTGGCACATATAGTAACATGCTGGTACACTGACAGGCTCATTGGCACATATAGTAACATGCTGGTACACTGACAGGCTCATTGGCACATATAGTAACATGCTGGTACACTGACAGGCTCATTGGCACTTATAGTAACATGCAAGCACACTGACCGGCTCATTGGCACTTATAGTAACATGCAAGCACACTGACAGGCTCATTGGCACTTATAGTAACATGCAAGCACACTGACTGGCTCATTGGCACTTATAGTAACATGAAAGCACACTGACCGGCTCATTGGCACTTATAGTAACATGCAGGTACACTGACAGGCTCATTGACATTTATAGTAACATGCTGGCACACTGATAGGCTCATTGGCACATATAGTAACATGCCGGCACACTGACAGGATCATTGGCACATATAGTAACATGCTGGCACACTGACACATGCAGAGGCAAAGAATAACAACTAGTTTTTCTCATTAAAAAGAATATAAAGTATGACTAATACAGATTACATTTTTAATCATGCCCAGGACTGCCCACTGACAGAAGGTTATGCCCCCTACAAGGACAAGTGTTGCACAACATTCTATAGAATGACAAGTCATAAGCCGCTGAAAGACATGAAATCCTAAACACACCGGCAGCCATCTACTTCCTGTGTAGTTCCACTTGCTTCATGTTTCATGCACAGATTTTGCGCTCTCACACACTTCTATATACAGCAGCTGATTATTTGCCTCTCTGTCTTCTAGGAGGGGAGAATTTCGTAGCGTTGGACCTTATTGTGCAACATGTACACAGCCAACTGGAGAAGGTGAGGAGAGGGATTGGGATATAGGGGGTATAATTTACTGGGGTTGTACAGTGGAGCCTGATGTATTGTGCTTATCTGGGAGAGTTATTGTGATTCGGGAGTGGGGCATAAGGCATAACTGGGGGGAGAATTGAATAGGTAATAGAAAAGACACAGTGGTTGCTGGATTAATGACAATGAAGGTGAGGCATGGTGGTTTACTGGGGTAGTGAGAAGTGTACTAATGTGAGATATGGTGATTTACTGGGGTTGTGGGAAGTGTAACAGTGTGAGACTTGGTGGTTTACTGGGGTAATTAGAAGTGTAATAGTGTGAGACTTGGTGGTTTACTGGGGTAATTAGAAGTGTAATAGTGTGAGACATGGTGGTTTACTGGGGTAATTAGAAGTGTAATAGTGTGAGACATGGTGGTTTACTGGAGTAGCGTGAACCATAGTAGTGTGAGGCATGGTGATAAATCTGGGTATGGGTAGGCATTATGGGGGAGGTGAAACGTGGTGGTTATCTTGAGGTGGGCTGGATTAGGTGAGGTAATTTTATCCGTGGGAAAGTGAGACAGATCCTTGATCATTTGGCCTGTAGGGTGGTTAATACAGGTGAGGAAATGCCTGCTACCTGCCTGGGTAAACATGATTATACATATTGTTTATACCACCTATCCCACATCACTGGTGCATGTCTCCCTTACTGATTTTGTGTGATCAGTTTAGCTGGCAATGATTTCACATGACCTCAAAACCATGCCCCAATCTGAGATGTCCAGATCTGTGTAAGCATGACTGATTCACTAACGCTAATCTCTGTGGTGGGCTCACTTACTCATTAACAACTGTTAACCTAAGCCAGACTCCTGATTCAGTAACTCCAAGTAGATTTTGGCAGTGTGTTTACTTGCTAACAATTGATAACCTCAGCTGGTATCCTGAACCACACTCTGTTAACAGGGACAGTAGTACAATTACTTGCTGTACCAGACACCTATTCACAGCAGTTTTGGGCCTAAACCCATCATGTGATTCACTTCTCTCATTTTAATTCTTGTATAAAACAACCAGGCTGAGCAATTCTAGAAAGCTGATTCTATTACGGTCAGATGGTGTTGCCTTAGTTGTCCTGTTAAAGTGATTCCATAAAATAACAACATTAAACAATAAGTATATTTTTTTCAGTTACTTTAATGTGGTTTGTTACAATTTCGTTTTCGGGACCTCTTGAGATTTACATTTATAAATATGTGAAAATTCATATATAACCAGGTCCTGACCCTGCAGCCCCAATAAGGGTTACTCAGTATCTTTTCTTCATCCCTTAAAATGAGCTATTCATTATTTATGGCTGTTGATATTTTTTCCTTACCACTGTTATCTTGTTTGAATGATCATTATGATGTCTCCGCCGTTATATTGGCTGGTGTTAGTGATCATTATGATGTCTCCTCTCTTGTGTGGGTTGGTGTTAGTGAAAATCCAGAGTACAAGTAGTAAGCAGGCACTGCAACGAGGGTTTCTTATAAAGTAAAAAGTATCCTTTATTGAAAAAACAAGGTTAAAAAGATTTTAATCAGCTACAAACGCTGGATGACACGCTCTTTTTTCATTTTTTATTTTCTAGTTTACTTGTATATTTATTTTCTAATTATTATTATTATTATGTCATCTTTTCATTATTTCATTTATTTATTTATTTATTATTTTTTCATTTTTTTCACATTTTTTTCTAAATTTTCTATTTCTGTCCAAGCTCATGTTTTGGATTTTGCTTCCTCTATTAATATCATATAATCATGTTTCATATTAACATCAATGTATATAATTGTTAATTTAAAATTCACTGAGGTTCATTAACTTTGTTTTTAACTTTGTATTTTGTGATGTATCAAGAGAAAGGTCTTCTTACTAAGGGTTAACAAATAAATGGCTGTGGCTAATTAAACCATTCTTAGCAAACAGCCAATTGAATTTAAAGTTCCCCTTCTTAAGCAGCCTTTCTCCCATCACAAATTAGTCTATGAATAAGCGTCCAAGAGGGACGCAAAACTAGTCAGACAGCAAATAGTGTCTCTCATACACTCCTGCCATTGTCTTTTTGAGCGTGTCATCCAGCGTTTGTAGCTGGTTAAAATCTTTTTAACCTTGTTTTTTCAATAAAGGATACTTTTTACTTTATAAGAAACCCTCGTTGCAGTGCCTGCTTACTACTTGTACTCTGGATTTGGATTTGTGGCTTGGTTTCGCCACTGCTACGGCACTCCGTTTTCCAGGTGGGCTGAACTTGAAATCAGTTAGACCAGTGTCATTTCCGGTCTCTTAGCCGGTTCCACGGCTGTTGCCAGTCACGCCGCACGCCTCACAGCATCAACTCTCTGGTGTTAGTGAACATTATGATGGCTCCTCTCTTGTGTAGGTTGGTGTTAGTGAGCATTATGATCGCTCCTTCCTTGTGTGGGTTGGTGTTAGTGATCATTATGATGGCTCCTCCCTTGTGTGGGTTGGTGTTAGTGATCATTATAATGGCTCCTCCCTTGTGTGGGCTGGTGTTAGTGATCATGATGGCTCCTCCCTTGTGTGGGCTGATGTTGGTGATCAGGAAGATGGCTCCTCCCATTGTGTGGGTTGGTGTTAGTAATCAGGAAGATGGCTCCTCCCTTGTGTGTAAGCTGATGTCAGAGATCAGGATGATGGCCACTTCCCATTGTTAATCTGGTTTTAGGGATCAGGATGATAGTTCCTCTTCTGTATTATGTGTGTTGGTGATCCAGTTGACAGCCTCTTCCATGTCTGGAAGCAGAATAGTGGCTACTCTCTTGTGTGAGCTGGTTTTAGTTATCGCGATGATGGCTCCTCTCCTGTGTGAGCTGGTGTTAGTGATCATGATGATGTCTCCTCTCCTGTGTAAGCTGGTGTTAGTGATCACAATGTTGGCTCCTCTCCTGCGTGAGCTCGTGTTCATGATCACAATGATGGCTCCTCTCCTGTGTGAGCTGGTGTTAGTGGTCAGGATGATGACTCCTCTCCTGTGTAAGCTGGTCTTAGTGATCACAATGATGGCTCCTCTCCTGCGTGAGCTCGTGTTCATGATCACAATGATGGCCTCATGATGATGGCTCTTCTCCTGTGTGAGCTGGTGTTAGTCATCAAGATGATGGCTCTTCTCCTGTGTGAGATAGTGTTAGTGGTTAGGATGATGGCTCCTCTCCTGTGTAAGCTGGTCTTAGTGATCACAATGATGGCTCCTCTCCTGCATGAGCTTGTGTTCATGATCACAATGATGGCCTCATGATGGCTCTTCTCCTGTGTGAGCTGGTGTTAGTCATCACAATGATGGCTCCTCTCCTGTGTAAGCTGGTGTTAGTGATCACAATGATGGCTCCTCTCCTGTGTGAGCTGGTGTTCGTGATCATGATGATGGCTCCTCTCCTGTGTGAGCTGGTGTTAGTCATCAGGATGATGGCTCCTCTCCTGTGTGAGCTGGTGTTAGTCATCAGGATGATGGCTCCTCTCCTGTGTGAGCTGGTGTTAGTCATCAGGATGATGGCTCCTCTCCTGTGTGAGCTGGTGTTCGTGATCATGATGATGGCTCCTCTCCTGTGTGAGCTGGTGTTAGTCATCAGGATGATGGCTCCTCTCCTGTGTGAGCTGGTGTTAGTGGTCAGGATGAAGGCTCCTCACCTATTTGAAGTAGTGATCAAGATGGCTTCTTCACAATGTGAGTTGGTGTTAGAGATTAGAACAGTAGATCCTCCCCTGTTTAAAGTGTTGGTATAATCAAAATGTGTCTTCCTCTGTTTGAGGTGATGTTGATAAGGATAATGGCTCCTCTTTGTAAGATAGTGTTAGTTATCTGGATGATAGCTCCTCCACTGTATGAAGTTGTGTTGGTGATCTGGTGTTAGAGATCGGAATAATAGTTCCTGCCCTAAGGGAAGTGGCATCTGAGAGGATGTAAGTGATCAGGATGATTGCTGCTCCCCTGTGTGAGCTTGTGATCGTAATCCGGATAATGGCTCCTCTCCTGTGTTAGGTGTTAGTGATAAGGATGATGCTCCTCTCCTGTGTGAGCTGGTGTTGGTGATGGGGATAATTGTGCCTCTCCTATGTGAGGTAAAGTTGGAGATTGAGATGATGGCTCCTCTCTTGTGTGAGCTGGTGTTAGTGGTCAGGATGATGGCTCATCTCCTGTGTGAGCTGGTGTTAGTGCTCAGGATGATGGCTCATCTCCTGTGTGAGCTGGTGTTAGTGCTCAGGATGATGGCTCCACTTCTGTGTGAGCTGGTGCTAGTGATCAGGATAATTGTGCCTCTCCTGTGTAAGGTGAAGTTATAGATTGTGATGATGGTTCCTCTCCTGTGTGAGCTGGTGTCCGTGATCAGGATAATGGTTCCTCTCCTGTGTGAGCTGGTGTTAGTGGCCAGGATAAAGGCTACTCCCCTGATTGAGCTGCTGTTAGTGATCAGAATAATGCCTGCTCTCTTGTGTGAGCTGATGTTAGTGTTCTAGATGTTCCTCTCTTGTGTAAGCTGGTGTTAGCAATCAGGATGATGGCTCCTCTCCTGTGGGAGCTGGTGTTAGTGGTCAGAATGATAGCTCCTCTCCTGTGTGAGCTGGTGTTAGTGGTCAGGATGATGACTCCTCTCCTGTGTGAGCTGGTGTTAGTGGCCATGATCATGGCTCCTCTCCTGTGTGAGCTGGTGTTAGTGGTCAGGATGATGGCTCCTTTCCTGTGTGAGCTGGTGTTAGTGGTCAGGATGATGGCTCCTCTCCTGTGTGAGCTGGTGTTAGTGGCCAGGATCATGGCTCCTCTCCTGTGTGAGCTGGTGTTAGTGGTCAGGATGATGGCTCCTCTCCTGTGTGAGCTGGTGTTAGTGGCCAGGATGATGGCTCCTCTCCTGTGTGAGCTGGTGTTAGTGGTCAGGATGATGGCTCCTCTCCTGTGTGAGCTGGTGTTAGGGGTCAGGATGATGGCTCCTCTCCTGTGTGAGCTGGTGTTAGTGGTCAGGATGATGGCTCCTCTTCTGTGTGAGCTGGTGTTAGTGGTCAGGATGAAGGCTCCTCTCCTGTGTGAGCTGGTGTTAGTGGTCAGGATGATGGCTCCTCTCCTGTGTGAGCTGATGTTAGTGGTCAGGATGATGGCTCCTCTCCTGTGTGAGCTGGTGTTAGTGGTCTGGATGATGGCTCCTCACCTGTGTAAGCTGGTGTTAGTGGTCAGGATGAAGGCTCCTCTCCTGTGTAAGCTGGTGTTAGTGGTCAGGATGATGGCTCCTCTCCTATGTGAGCTGGTGTTAGGGGTCAGGATGATGGCTCCTCTCCTGTGTGAGCTGGTGTTAGGGGTCAGGATGATGGCTCCTCTCCTGTGTGAGCTGGTGTTAGTGGTCAGGATGATGGCTCCTCTCCTGTGTGAGCTGGTGTTAGTGGTCAGGATGATGGCTCCTCACCTGTGTGAGCTGGTGTTAGTGGTCAGGATGATGGCTTCATTTCTGTGGGAGCTAGTGTTAGTAGTCAGGATGATAGCTCCTCTTCTGTGGGAGGTGAATTCAGAGATTGAGATGATGACCTCTCTACTATGGGAGCTGGTGATAGTGGTCAGGATGATGGCTCCTCTCTTTTGTAAGCTGATGTTAGTGATCAGGATGATGTCTCCTCTCCGGTGTGAGGTAAAGTTAGTGGTCAGGATGATGGCTCCTCTCCTCTGTTAGTGGTTAAGATGATATCTCCTCTCCTGTGTTAGGTGAAGTTAGTGATTGAAATGATGACTCCTATCATTTGTAAACTGTTAGTGATCAGGATGATGGCTGCATTGCTGTGAGACATTTCCCCATAAAACCATATTTCCTCCACCACACACAAAGCCAAACCACTCTCACTCACCAGCAGTGTTACAAGAGGGAATGTGCACACTGGGTGTTCACTTATTCCTAGAGATCCCAGGCTATAGGAGACTAAATTGCCTTGTGTGTTTTGCATGTATGTGAAAATAACCATATATTTTTACCCCTCCCTCTTTTCTCTCTTTTTTTTTTTTTTGCTAACTTCACCACCCTTCACAATCCTTGCTTTACCTATTCTCCATCATGTTTTCTTTCTCTACTTATTTCCTCCCTCTAACTCCATCTTTATTGTAATTTCCCATTTCCTTCTTATTGGCTCACCCCTTACTGACGTCTGCCTTCCTGATTTCTCCTGTTGTCCATACATCATCCATCACCTTCTACTTCACTTTTCAAACCCCTGCTTTGTGTCCTCACCTCTGTTACCTCCTGTCACACCTTACTACTGTTCTTTTCTCTCCCCTTGTTATTCCACATTCCTCTTCCCTTCTATTTTTCCTCTTTTATTCCCTTTCTTTCCACGGCTCTACGTGTGTTACCTGTAACCCTGGTTCACCTGTGTGTTGCTGTGACAGCGGGAGATCACAGTGAGGTAGGCTTCTGTTTCCTTTACACTCCTAATCACAGTAATGGGAGGGGGTTTCCTGGGATGGTCTTGTGGTGGGGAGGGGGGGGGGTCTGTACTTTATGTATATATTCATTCTGTGCATGCTCATGTCTGTACCTTTCTTCATGTATACAAAAACACATGTGCTTAAATAAACACGTGCACAGCTATGCATACACATAAATAGTAGCAGCGGCGCAGAATCACCAAATCCCCAGTCAATCTGTCCCTTGGCCTCTTCTGCATTCATCAAATGTCTGTCTGCCAACAGCCCATGCTATGCTCCAGCTCCTTCCATAATGTGCCTCTCTAACTTCTGTAACCCACTGCATCATTCTTCCACTCATTCTTCTAGTAGTCTCCTGCTGGATCACCTTGCACTTTTTTTCCTGCAACCCTGTACTCTCCTCCCCAGCCTCCTCTGCTTGCCCCTCTTTAGCTGCAATGCACTCTACAGACTCTCTTGCCACTACTTCAACTATTTTCATTGGCCTTCCTGCACTCTCTCCTTGTTACCTTTTTAATTCACCTCTTGAGCCGCTTGTACTCTTATCCGAGTCCCCCTGTGCTCACCACCTTGGCACCATGTACTCTTTTCAGCCCTCCTCTCCCTACATTTTCCTCCTAAGCCCCAAATCTCTGTAGCACCTCAATAACTCCCTGTACACTCTCGCCAGTGCCTCCATTATCACACGCTCCTTGCTTCCTCTACAGTCATTTCCTCTGCTCAGTCTCACCAGTGCCTCCATTATCACACACTCCTTGCTTCCTCTTCAGTCATTTCCTCTGCTCAGTCTCACCAGTGCCTCCATTATCACACACTCCTTGCTTCCTCTTCAGTCATTTCCTCTGCTCAGTCTCACCAGTGCCTCCATTATCACACACTCCTTGCTTCCTCTTCAGTCATTTCCTCTGCTCAGTCTCACCAGTGCCTCCATTATCACACACTCCTTGCTTCCTCTTCAGTCATTTCCTCTGCTCAGTCTCACCAGTGCCTCCATTATCACACACTCCTTGCTTCCTCTTCAGTCATTTCCTCTGCTCAGTCTCACCAGTGCCTCCATTATCACACACTCCTTGCTTCCTCTTCAGTCATTTCCTCTGCTTAGTCTCACCAGTGCCTCCATTATCACACACTCCTTGCTTCCTCTTCAGTCATTTCCTCTGCTCAGTCTCACCAGTGCCTCCATTATCACACACTCCTTGCTTCCTCTTCAGTCATTTCCTCTGCTCAGTCTCACCAGTGCCTCCATTATCACACACTCCTTGCTTCCTCTTCAGTCATTTCCTCTGCTCAGTCTCACCAGTGCCTCCATTATCACACACTCCTTGCTTCCTCTTCAGTCATTTCTCTGCTCAGTCTCACCTGGAGCTCACACTTTGTTTGCCCTGCTCCTTTCCATTTTTTCACTACTACACACAAACTTGCTACACAAACCACTTTCCACTCCCTGTTTTGTCCTTCTAATTGAGTGATGTTTTTTTCTTTGTGTTTCTGTTGGCCTCTGTACTCCGTCCTACCATACTTGTTTGTATGACTTCACTCTCCGATCACCTCTCTTCTTGCCCATACTCCACAGAGGATGCAGCGCTGGGACATGTGAGAGCTTCTGTGTATTTGCTTCCTGCATGACATCTGTGTGTTGTCATGGGGGCTGCAGATCTGTGCATGACCCAGTGAAGCAGACAGGGATTTGCTAAAGGGCATGGAGTTTGTCACTAGGGTGGCACAGAATTAGCTGTTTGACACTACCCCACATGGTGACACAGAAATTATCCCCTTTTAAACACAATAACACAGACATGATCAAATATGTTACATGGAGTCTCTCCCTCAACACAGAGCAACCTATTAACACAGACAGGCTGGAGTTATGTGATCTATAGATTGACTGTCCCCTCCAGTTTCCCACATGGACACATACAGACAGAGCTGTGTGACATGGAGTTCTCGCTCAGGATTCAAAAGGATTTCGAGCCTCCAAATAATAAGTAAAAAAACCTTCATTCACTTATACAGGGTCCATAATACAGCAACAGCAACACCATTTCAAACCAGCAATTGGTTCTTAGTCATGTCAAAGAATCTATGTACAGGTGTGCCTTTTATACCTATCAAACAATTGTCAGGCTAAGCAACACTGCCATCTTGTGGATATTTTCCAATACACATGTGTTTGAACACAAATTTGTATAGCTAGAGATATAACTATACCAATATCCACAGAATTTATGTCCATCACATGTGTATTATTGAATATGTATATACTCATACCATATTTAAATTAAACAAACCTATACATAAAATTAAAATTCAGAATCATGCAACATTTACATTTCACGGGTATATCTTAAAGGAACAGTGACCAGTCAAAATCTTTATTAAGCCCTTTAGGTTGTAGGGAGTCTAATTTCCTGATCCAAAACATTTCTCTTTTCTTCAGTATTAATTCTCTATCACCTCCCCTCCTGGGTTTGGCCACCTGTTCTATTACTTGAAACCGTAATTGGCTTATGGAGATGAAGTGATAGGAAAGGGGGGCATCTTTATTATTTGTCCTAATGTTAGACTTTTGTTCGGCTCCCTACTCGTTTCACCCACATAAATCCTAGCACAAGGACACTTTATAATATATATTGCATATGTGCTCCTACATGTCAAATAGTCTTTTATTTTGTTCTTAGTCCCGTTTATAGGATGAAAAAAATGTCACCCTTAATTATAGAACTACAATGACTGCAGTGTAAACAAGGATAACACCCAGTTCTATTAGATCCTATTCGTGTTTGTACACTTGTTCTCTTACTACCTATGTCAGCATGAACTAAAACATCTTTCAAACTTTTTTTTTTTTTTATATGCTGTCATTGGTCTCTCTTGGAAGTTTTCAATATGGGCGTTGCAATCTTTTAAAATGTACCAATATTTATTCAAAATGTTTGAAATTTTTGGACTCAAGTTGTTATATTGGGTAACAAATATCATTTTATCTCCTTTCCCACTCTTATTCTTTCCGTTGATCATCATTTTTATTTACAGATTCAAGTTGATCATTAATCACTTTTTCAGGATAGCCTCTCGCTTTAAATTTTTTTTCCATTTCATTTAGCCTTAAATTCCATCTCCCTTTATCAGTGACAATTCTTTTAACTCGCATAAATTGACTCTTTGGTATAGCTTCTAATGTATTCATTGGATGAAAACTATTGTATTGAAGCACTTTATTTTTGTCTGTTGGCTTAGTATATAGATCTGTTTTTGGAATCCCTCGTCAATATATACAAAGGTGTCTAAAAAATGAAGACCCATTACACTCATATTCAATGTAAATATTAGGCCAGATACTGATGAGTTTAGATGATCAACAAACTCCAATAGGCTCCCAACGTCGCCCAACCATATGCCAAAAATATCGTTGATGAATTTCCACCAGGCGCGCCATGCTGCAAAAATAACCTATGTGGGTATACAAATAGTGTGATAGGGAATTAATACCCAGGCGCCTAACCAACTGGAGGCAAAGGTACGGTACTCTATTGAACAATTTAAAATACAATTTAATGTAGTGGTTGACAACAATAGTAAATACAGTGAAATTACAATATGGTAAAAACTGCAATTAGAATAAACTAATTTTCATGGATCCATGAAGTGGCAAACGCCAACAATAAAATAATAAAATAATAAAAACAATAGAACCACAATGATACACTAATATAGTAAAACCTCAATGCAAAGTTTGCAATGAAAACCAATAAAACAAATAAACAATAAAGCAATAAAGCAGATGATATGTCGGCTCAAAAGTCCAATGTGATATACGTTCTGTAGGGTGAATGTCTTCTGCCCATAGGCGTACTGTTGGAAGTGTGTCCTGGTACGTATTTAAGTAAAAGATATATCCATGTGGATAGGTCTAATGACCAGTGATAAAATCAGTCTTAGATCAATGAAAAAAAAAATATATCAGTGAAAAAATATATATGTGTCTGATAGCCAGTGAGAATAATATAAAAAATGGTACGAAAAATAGTACCAAAAATGTGTCCAAATGTAAAATACTTGATCTGTGATAAAAAAAATAGGTGACAAAAATAAGTGAAAAAATAACTGTGGAAAAAATAAAATGTAAAATATAGTACCTGAAAAAGATCCAAAATGTGTGTTCAAGGCTGATGCTGTGCCAAGGTGATCCTGATGGTTAATCCAAACAAATGCTTTTAATGTGTGAATAAATAGTATCGTAGTGGCTTCACAAAAGAAGTGCAAATCAAGTGCTGAACATAATAACGATATCCTCCTACAAAAGAAAAAAGGTACAGTATATAGTGCAACCTGTATATCAATATGGATATAGTGGAATAAGGCTTACCAGTGTCTACGCGTTTCGGCCTATACTTAGGCCTTTCTCAAGACTGGTGATACTGTGTACCTATGCGCCTTATATAGGGTAGTATGATTGACCGGAAGTGTCATTCTGTTGTACTTCCGGTTTCGTAAACAATGTGGTTGTAAAAATATTTGTGTTTAACGCTAGGATTTATAGTTTGTTTCCTTAACTAACTTGTTCTAGTTTACAGAGTCATTTTACCTAGAATAACCCGCTTCAATACCCTACCTTGCCTCCGATATCATGACGTCACTTCCGGTATTATTTCAGTAGCGTAAAATCATACTACTGTCAAATGGTCTTATTATCCCTTTTAGGGTCTCTAGTCATAAGACTGTTAAAATATTCAGAGGCCGATGACTAAATTGAGGCGGTGAGCCGACGATTATTGCTATACTTTTCAGATCGTAATTAATTCTGATTGGTCGTGACGCCGTGATTTAATTGGTTACTCTGGAGGTGTGTACGGTAGAGTATCAGGATTGGTTATATATTACTGACGACATCAGCTTTGTTTACATGTGTCGCTATTGGTTCATATAGAGGTGTGTGCACCTAAATGCTATTCCATTGGATAATATATTAAATAATATTCAAATTACGATTGTGTTCTTATATAAACACAGACCTTATTAGTGTAGGATTGGAGTTTATATATAAAGTAGAGGGACCTCTAATTGGATGTTATAGTTTATTCAACTGCCGCAACAGGGATCTCTGGTCTATTATATGGAAAACAATGGTTTATTTTGACTGGCTTAATTCTAACCTAAGGGTCACATACACTT
This sequence comes from Bombina bombina, assembly GCF_027579735.1. Classification (NCBI taxonomy): domain Eukaryota; kingdom Metazoa; phylum Chordata; class Amphibia; order Anura; family Bombinatoridae; genus Bombina; species Bombina bombina. The sequence goes on from NC_069502.1 coordinate 33,762,727, forward strand.
CATTTGCATAGAATCCAAATGAGAGAGAAACTGCTAGAGATTGTATCTAAGAATAACTTAGTTAATCATTTAAGACGCCCTATTTTGGCAGTCTTTTAATTACTGTAACTTCCCGAACACTTAGAGAAATGGTTTTTTTTTATATCCTAGGTTTTATTATAATAAGGAAATATGACCATTTGACAGTAGTATGATTTTACGCTACTGAAATAATACCGGAAGTGACGTCATGATATCGGAGGCAAGGTAGGGTATTGAAGCGGGTTATTCTAGGTAAAATGACTCTGTAAACTAGAACAAGTTAGTTAAGGAAACATTAAACTAATAAATCCTAGCGTTAAACACAAATATTTTTACAACCACATTGTTTATGAAACCGGAAGTACAACGGAATGACACTTCCGGTCAATCATACTACCATATATAAGGTGCATAGGTACACAGTATCACCAGTCTTGAGAAAGGCCTAAGTATAGGCCGAAACGCGTAGACACTGGTAAGCCTTATTCCACTATATCCATATTGATATACAGGTTGCACTATATACCTTTTTTTCTTTTGTAGGAGGATATCGTTATTATGTTCAGCACTTGATTTGCACTTCTTTTGTGAAGCCACTACGCTACTATTTATTCACACATTAAAAGCATTTGTTTGGATTAACCATCAGGATCACCCTACTGAACGTATATCACATTGGACTTTTGATCCGACATATCATCTGCTTTATTGTTTATTTGTTTTATTTGTTTTCATTGCAAACTTTGCATTGAGGTTTTACTGTATTAGTGTATCGTGGTTCTATTGTTTTTATTATTTTATTATTTTATTGTTGGCGTTTGCCACTTCATGGATCCATGAAAATTAGTTTATTCTAATTGCAATTTTACCATATTGTAATTTCACTGTATTTACTATTGTTGTCAACTACTACATTAAATTGTATTTTAAATTGCTCAATAGAGTACCGTACCTTTGCCTCCAGTTGGTTAGGCGCCTGGGCACACACACACTGTCTCTTTTATCCCTGGTGGTAACTAGGTACCACTATCCCTAGGCGATAGGTACATGAGTAGGCGCTAAGTCCATTACCCTTTAGTCTATTCTTAATAAAGATTTTGACTGGTCACTGTTCCTTTAAGATATACCCGTGAAATGTAAATGTTGCATGATTCTGAATTTTAATTTTATGTATAGGTTTGTTTAATTTAAATATGGTTTCAGTATATACATATTCAATAATACACATGTGATGGACATAAATTCTGTGGAAAGATATGCATTTGATATTGATATAGTTATATCTCTAGCTATACAATTTCTTTTACAAGATATGACGAGTCCACAGATTTCATCCTTACTTATGGGATATCGCCTCCTGGTCAGCAGTAGGAGGCAAAGAGCACCACAGCAGAGCTGTATATATAGCTCCTCCCTTCCCTCCCCCTCCAGTCATTCTCTTTGCCTGTGTTAGTGATAGGAAGAGGTAAAGTGAGGTGTTAGTTATAGATTCTTCAATCAAGTGTTTATTATTTTTTAAGTGGTGCCACTGAGTGCTACTTTGTGCTAGGGTGTAGCCTAGACCAGATCAGTCTCTTCAATACAAAAAGAGAAGCATTTGGTGGCTCTAAAGCAATGGGAACTGGTAGGACATAATTCTCACTGCGCCTCCCATACTGTGTTGCTACCCTTTTTGTGATGGCCTAAGCTGGATCTATCAGGCTTTATCTTTTCTGCAGGACTATAGGAGGGAACCTATGGACCTCTGAACCCTGCTGAGGCTGTCGGCGGCATGAGAGGTAAGTGCAGATTTTATTTCTCTACAGGAATATTCCTTAAGGGACATATCTAACCTTCTGCACTACTTGCTGTTATGGGAATCAGGGGCTCTGTCAGTGAAGAGCTTTTTCCCTGACAACAGTTAGCTGCCTGGGCCACGCTACTTCTCGAGAGTGTGTTAATGCAGCGACTTTATTAGGTCTTATTGACATACATTGTTAGTGCAATCGATGCGGTGGCATACTCGACTACATATGGTTATACTAAAGTAGATTTTATACACTTGGTCGAGGGTAGAGTGTGTTATTGTCTCCTGGTGTCTATGTAAGGCTTAATGGCATCCGGGAGCTTCCGTATAGGTAACGTCCACGATGGGCGGAGTTGCCTTCCTGCGGTTGCTTTGGGCTATTTTCCATAGTTTACTTCCTTGCTTGTGCAGTGAACTAATAGACTACGTAAATCATAGGATACTATACTCTTATGTATAAAGGATTGAAGCGGTGGCGATAAATAATGGATTTAAGTTGCCTTCCCGCTGTTGCTTTGGGCTTTTTTCCATGCAGGGCACTTTCACTCACAGTGCTGGTGGATGAAGTTCGGGTACGCCCACGATGGGCGGAGTTGCCTTCCCGCTGTGGCTTTGGGATCAGTCACAGTGCTGGGTACGCCCAAGAGGGGCGGAGCTATTTAGTTACGCTCTCCCTCCATTCCGATTCGGTGGGCAGCGTTATTTTACTATTACAATATATCTCTGCACAAATGTTATGCTACTAATATTGAGCCTGTGTTTGTAACATTTCCCTCCAGTACGATTCAGGAGGGTAGAGTGTGTGGGCAATTGTGTTGCGCTCGTTTTTTAGACTCTAGTCTTCCAGACAAATATTGGACACTTAGACAGCTCAGTACAAGAGCTGAGGTCGGCAGGCCCTGACAGTATTTGATTATGACTATGTCATTTCATGCTCATGACAATTTAGGAGCAATCACGCAAACAAAGATTGTTACTTTTAAAAATTTAAGGGGACAGTAGACATAGTCCGTGCTTCTAGTGAAGGCTAAACTATGTTATGTTGTTCATAATACTTTCAATTGTCTTTGTTTAGCTCATCCTTTATGTCTAAGGATGCTATATAAGGCTGCTTTAATGTTTTTAAAGTAACAGTACCACCTTTTATGTGTCAATTTTTTTCTTATTTATACTCTTCTAAAGCTATTGCTCTTAGAGGTCTGTTGACACCGTTGAATCCATTCCACTTTTCTTTTCCTACAGTGTCTCTCATATTTTTATGACCGCATGCAGTGCTCTGCGGTTCCGTGCAGATTTTATATGGAATGGTGACACATGACATCGCTTATTTTATGTACTTGTGTTTTAACAACAATGTTAACTCTTTAATTGATTTGGTTTCTGTGCAGCAGAAATAAGAGTTTTATTTAAAAAAACAAAACAAAAAAAACAAAAACAATCCTTTAAGACCTTCTCCTCTTAAGATATTCTTTTTTGGGGTGTATGTCCACATTCCAGCAATGGCCACAAAATTTTAAGGCCCACATGGTGTACCTTTGCGACCTAGTGGGTGACGTGGGATACTGGCAAGCTGGAGTTTTAAAGTGTTCAATTCCACATGCTACTATGTTTTCTTCCCAAGTGGAAGCTAACCCTTCTAGAATTCTTTTTTCCCCTGGATGGCCCTGGCTCTATATTCTATATTTTACTCTTCTCAGCTGGGAGGCTGGTTAGATGTTCCTAGGGTTAGAGTGGTTTTCAGTTCGGCTACATGAACCACTGCTTCCTTAGAGAGTAGTTGCAATCTTTTACGGGAGGATGTACCCAAGGCTTCCAACGACATCCAGTTGTGTATTTTCTTACCGTCCCTAGAGTGACAGCAATTTGACTTATAAGGTTTTTGGGTTAGAAGGTCCTATGGATAAACTCTAGGATTGGATTAGGACTCTTGAATTTGCTAAATTCCTATTTTACTGATGCTCCTCTTCAGATTACTAATTTAGCTGTTGAGATTTCAGTTTTTATTTCCTAGCCCACAGGACCTGTTGGTTGAATCCTTGGCCTGCGGACATGACATCGAAGTCTAAAACTTCAGAACCTGTTTGGTCCGGACTTGACAGAGATTATCTCTGACGTCAGGGGATTTAGGGGATTGTGTTTAAAGGATGCTGATCCTCATTTTACTGCCAGTCGTGGTACAAGAATCTAGTGAGGGGCAGACTATCTTTTTTCGTCCAGACTTGGAGAAGAGATGTACAAGATCCTTGGGCAATAGATATAGTATCTCAGGGATACAAACTGGAATTCAAAAATTCTTCCCCCAGAGGAAGATTCCTTCTTTCTCAATTGTCTGTAGACCAGATAAAAAGAGAAGCGTTCTTACGCTGTGTATCCTCCATGGGAGTAATTTGTCCCGTTCCAATCCAGGGACAGGGGTTTTATTCAAATCTGTTTGTAGTTCCCAAAGAAGAGGGAACTTTCAGACCAATTTTAGATCTCAAAAGTCTAAACAAATTTCTCAGATTTCCATTTTTCAAGCTGGAAACTATTCGGACCATTCTTCCATTGATCCAGGAGGGTCAATATATGGCTACCGTGGATTTAAAGGATGCATACCTTCATATTCCTATCCACAGAGATCATCACAAGTTCCTGAGGTTTGCCTTTCTGGACAAACATTTTCAGTTTGTTGGCTGAGGTGATGGTAGGTGGCGCAAATCAATGCTGATTCCCTGTAGTGAAGTGTTACTATCTCAATGTTATTATTATTAGTTACGTGAGTTCCGTGGTGAATTCTATTTGCTTCTTTTAAATTGCTAATAGTATCAATTTCTATTAATATTATAGATTTCTATTAATAATATACTCCTTATATAAATAAAAAGCCTTTAGGTTGGTAAATATAAAAACAATTTATTCTCACAATATGTAAAAATGTATACACTTTATGTACTACTGACACCGGTGTCTAAGTTACTATAAAAGATACTATAAAATAGACAAACATAAAATACAATTTCAAGTTAAAATTATATAATTTCAAGTTTAAAATGATACTAATACGTTGAGTGTTAGTGTTACACTTTACTTATTTCCACAGTAAGGCCTAATTTCAAGGGTATGTTGCAATATTATTGACATTCATATACTTTAGCAATAAACTGCTATTAGTCTTGGTTTTTTAACGTTAAGACCTTACAGTTTTGGCCGAGTATATGTGATAATACACTATATTCTAATAGTGCTGGTTGTGCTGTTTTAACAGTGCTCTAAAGTACCTTGAAGTGTATCCGTCTGTTGATACTGTATCCGTTGGGGAATATTGCGGTTAAATATATGCCGCTGCTTGATTCCCTTTAGTGTGTCCGTCTAATGACACGTTTTAAGTTTGAGAATACTGCGGTTAAATAAATGCTGCTGTTTGATTTTCTTAAGTGACTGGGTTTGCTGGAAGAGTTGTGATGTTAGATCTCTCAGGCGGTTAAATATATGCCGCTGCGGTGACTTTGTTGCAGTTTAAGTTCAACCCAGCTACAGCTGTACAGGAAGTTGAACTTAAACTGCAACAAAGTCACCGCAGCGGCATATATTTAACCGCCTGAGAGATCTAACATCACAACTCTTCCAGCAAACCCAGTCACTTAAGAAAATCAAACAGCGGCATTTATTTAACCGCAGTATTCTCAAACTTAAAACGTGTCATTAGACGGACACACTAAAGGGAATCAAGCAGCGGCATATATTTAACCGCAATATTCCCCAACAGATACAGTATCAACAGACGGATACACTTCAAGGTACTTTAGAGCACTGTTAAAACAGCACAACCAGCACTATTAGAATATAGTGTATTATCACATATACTCGGCCAAAACTGTAAGGTCTTAACGTTAAAAAACCAAGACTAATAGCAGTTTATTGCTAAAGTATATGAATGTCAATAATATTGCAACATACCCTTGAAATTAGGCCTTACTGTGGAAATAAGTAAAGTGTAACACTAACACTCAACGTATTAGTATCATTTTAAACTTGAAATTATATCATTTTAACTTGAAATTGTATTTTATGTTTGTCTATTTTATAGTATCTTTTATAGTAACTTAGACACCGGTGTCAGTAGTACATAAAGTGTATACATTTTTACATATTGTGAGAATAAATTGTTTTTATATTTACCAACCTAAAGGCTTTTTATTTATATAAGGAGTATATTATTAATAGAAATCTATAATATTAATAGAAATTGATACTATTAGCAATTTAAAAGAAGCAAATAGAATTCACCACGGAACTCACGTAACTAATAATAATAACATTGAGATAGTAACACTTCACTACAGGGAATCAGCATTGATTTGCGCCACCTACCATCACCTCAGCCAATTTCTATAAAACATTGGGATAAAGTTTTATAAGGTGTGCATTATTCCCCCCCCCCTTACTTTCAGTCCAACTACTATCACAAACGCACATACATTAATTTTCAGTTTGTTGCCCTTCCTTTCGGTCTGGCCACGTCACCCAGGATTTTCACAAAGGTTCTGGGGTCTCTGCTAGCAGTTCTCAGGCCACGGGGCATTGCAGTGGCGCCTTATCTGGACGATATTCTGATCCAGGCGTCGTCTTGTCAACTAACAAAGTCTCATCGACATTGTCCTATCCTTTCTACGGACTCACAGGTGGAAGGTGAATCTGGAAAAGAGTTCACTAATCCCTCAGACAAGGGTTCCCTTCCTGGGTACTCTAATCGACTCTCTATCCATGAAAATCTTTTTGACGGAAGTCAGAAAGTTAAAGATTCTGAATACATGCCGATCCCTTCAGTCCAATCCTCGGCCATCAGTGGCTCAGTGCATGGAGGTAATTGGATTGATGGTGGCGGCAATGGACATCATTCCTTTTGCTCGTTTTCATCTCAGACCCCTACAACTGAGCATGCTTAGACAGTGGAATGGAGATTATGCAAATTTGTCTCCTCAGATAGATCTGGATCAGGAGACAAGGGATTCTCTTCTTTGGTAGTTGTCGCCGGATCATCTGTCCCAAGGGAAGTGCTTCCGCAGACCCTCATGGGTGATTGTGACAACGGACGCCAGCCTGATAGGATGGGGTGCAGTTGGGAATTCCCTGAAGACTCAGGGTGTGTGGACTCGGTCGGAGTCTCTACTTCCCATCAATATTCTGGAGTTGAGAGCAATATTCAATGCGCTTCAGGCTTGGCCTCAGTTGGCTTCGGCCAAATTCATCAGATTCCAGTCGGACAACATCACGACTGTGGCTTACATCAATCAACAGGGAGGAACAAGGAGTTCCTTAGCGATGACAGAAGTATATAGGATCATTCAGTGGGCGGAAGCTCACTCTTATCTGTCAGCAATCTACATCCCAGGAGTGGTCAACTGGGAGGCGGATTTCTTGAGCAGACAGACGTTTCATCAGGGGAATGGGAACTCTATCCGATTCTCAGATGGGGTAGGCCGGAGCTGGATCTTATGGCATCTCGTCAGAATGCCAAGGTCCCGAGATAAGGATCTAGGTCAAGGGATCCTCAGGCCGAACTGATAGATGCCTTGGCAGTGCCTTGGTCGTTCAACATAGCTTATGTGTTTCCACCGTTTGCTCTCCTTCCCCGGGTGATTGCTCGAGTCAAACAGGAGAGGGCTTCGGTGATTCTCATTGCTCCTGCGTGGCCTTGCAGGACTTGGTATGCCGATTTGGTGGACATGTCCTCTCTGCCCCCGTGGAAGCTTCCATTGAGGCAGGACCTTCTCATTCAGGGACCCTTCCATCATCCGATTCTAATTTCTCTGCAGCTGACTGCTTGGAGATTGAACACTTGATTTTATCTAAGCGAGGGTTGTCTGATTCGGTCATTGATACCTTGATCCAGGCACGTAAGCCTGTTACTAGAAAGATTTACCATAAGATATGGCGAAAATATCTTTATTGGTGCAAATCCAAGGACTACTCATGGAGTAAGATTAGGATTCCTAGGATTTTATCTTTTCTCCAAGAAGGATTGGAGAAAGGGTTATCAGCAAGCTCCTTAAAGGGACAGATTTCTGCTCTATCTATTTTGCTACACAAACGTCTGGCAGATATTCCGGATGTTCAATCTTTTTGTCAGGCTCTGACTAGAATCAGGCCTGTGTTTGGACCAATTGCTCCTTCTTGGAGTTTGAATTTATTTTTTAAGGTTCTTCAAGGGGTTCGGTTTGAACCTATGCATTCCATTGATATTAAATTGTTATCTTGGAAAGTTTTATTTTTGGTTACTATTTCTTCTGCTCGCAGAGTTTGAGCTTTCGGCATTACAATGTGATTCTCCTTACCTTATTTTTCATTCCGATAAGGTAGTGTTACATACCAAACCTGGTTTTCTTCCTAAGATTTTCCAACAAAAATATTAATCAGGAAATTATCGTTCCTTCATTGTGTCCAAATCCTTCTTCTAAGAAGGAGCGTCTGTTGCATAACTTGGATGTGGTCCGTGCCCTGAAGTTTTACTTGCAGACGACTAAGGAATTTCGTCAATCATCTTCATTATTTGTTGTCTTTTCCGGGAAACGTAGGGGTCAGAAAGCTACGACTACCTCTCTTTCTTTCTGGCTGAAGAGTATCATTCGTTTTGCATATGAGACTGCTGGACAGCAGCCTCCTGAAATAATTACGGCTCATTCTACTAGGGCTGTGGCTTCTTCATGGGCATTTAAAAATTATGCTTCTGTTGAACTTGGTCGTCTCTTCACACTTTTTTCCAAATTTTACAAATTTTATATTTTTGCCTCATCCAAGGCGTTTTTTGGGAGAAAGGTTCTTCAAGCAGTGGTGCCTTCCGTTTAGGTTCCTGTCTTGTCCCTCCCTTTCATCCGTGTCCTATAGCTTTGGTATTGTATCCCATAAGTAAGGATGAAATCCATGGACTCGTCATATCTTGTAAAAGAAAAGGAAATTTATGTTTACCTGATGGATTTGTTTCTTTTACAATATGACGAGTCTACGCCCACCCTAAGACAGGTCTTTATTTTTGTTAAACCTCAGTCACCTCCGCACCTTGGCTTTTCCTTTCGCTTCCTAACTTCGGTTGAATGACTGGAGGGGGAGGGAAGGGAGGAGCTATATATACATCTCTGCTGTGGTGCTCTTTGCCTCCTCCTGCTGACCAGGAGGCAATATCCCATAAGTAAGGATGAAATCCGTGTACTCGTCATATCGTAAAAGAAACAAATTTATCAGGTAAGCATAAGTTTCCTTTTTGTGTTCAAACACATGTGTATTGGAAAATATCCACACGTGTTGCTTAGCTTGACAATTGTTTGATAGGTATAAAAGGCACACCTGTACATAGATTCTTTGACATGATTAAGAACCAATTGCTGGTTTGAAACGTTGTTGTTGCTACATTATGGACCCTGTATAAGTGAATAAAGGTTTTTTACTTATTATTTGGAGACTGGAAATCCTTTAGAATCCTGATCATGATGTTGGGATCTGGCTAATCCCCTTTTTTCCGTGCCCCAAAGTCTGGCGAGAGGTTCTGGCTTCCCCTGAGAGTTATTTGAATTAAATGGAGTTCTCGCTCCCACCATATGAAGCAGTGACTCCAATAGGAGATAGCAATGTGGCATGAAGTCTGTCCCTCCCCCACATGATGACACAGGGACACAGATTGGAGGGAGCTATGTGACATGAAGTTAGTCCCTTCCTAGGATAATGATACAGGCAGGAGGGAGTTCTGTGACATGAAGTTAGTCCCTCCCCTGCAGAGAGACACAGACAGGAGGCAGCTATGCGACATGAAGTTAGTCCCTCCCCTGCAGAGAGACACAGACAGGAGGCAGCTATGTGACATGAAGTTAGTCCCTCCCCTGCAGAGAGACACAGACAAGAGGCAGCTATGTGACATGAAGTTAGTCCCTCATCTGCAGAGAGACACAGACAGGAGGCAGCTATGCGACATGAAGTTAGTCCCTCCCCTGCAGAGAGACACAGACAGGAGGCAGCTATGCAACATGAAGTTAGTCCCTCCCCTGCAGAGAGACACAGACAGGAGGCAGCTATGTGATATGAAGTTAGTCCCTCCCCTGCAGAGAGACACAGACAAGAGGCAGCTATGTGACATGAATTTAGTCCCTCCCCTGCAGAGTGACACAGACAGGAGGCAGCTATGTGACATGAAGTTAGTCCCTACCCTGCAGAGAGACACAGACAAGAGGCAGCTATGTGACATGAAGTTAGTCCCTCCCCTGCAGAGTGACACAGACTAGAGGCAGCTATGTGACATGAAGTTAGTCCCTACCCTGCAGAGAGACACAGACAGGAGGCAGCTATGTGACATGAAGTTAGTCCCTCCCCTGCAGAGAGACACAGGCAAGAGGCAGCTATGTGACATGAAGTTAGTCCCTCCCCTGCAGAGAGACACAGACAGGTGGCAGCTATGTGACATGAAGTTAGTCCCTCCCCTGCAGAGAGACACAGACAGGAGGCAGCTATGTGACATGAAGTTAGTCCCTACCCTGCAGAGAGACACAGACAGGAGGCAGCTATGTGACATGAAATTAGTCCCTCCCCTGCAGAGTGACACAGACAAGAGGCAGCTATGTGACATGAAGTTAGTCCCTCCCCTGCAGAGAGACACAGACAGGAGGCAGCTATGTGACATGAAGTTAGTCCCTCCCCTGCAGAGTGACACAGACAGGAGGCAGCTATGTGACATGAAGTTAGTCCCTACCCTGCAGAGAGACACAGACAGGAGGCAGCTATGTGACATGAAGTTAGTCCCTACCCTGCAGAGAGACACAGACAAGAGGCAGCTATGTGACATGAAGTTAGTCCCTCCCCTGCAGAGTGACACAGACTAGAGGCAGCTATGTGACATGAAGTTAGTCCCTACCCTGCAGAGAGACACAGACAGGAGGCAGCTATGTGACATGAAGTTAGTCCCTCCCCTGCAGAGAGACACAGGCAAGAGGCAGCTATGTGACATGAAGTTAGTCCCTCCCCTGCAGAGAGACACAGACAGGTGGCAGCTATGTGACATGAAGTTAGTCCCTCCCCTGCAGAGAGACACAGACAGGAGGCAGCTATGTGACATGAAGTTAGTCCCTACCCTGCAGAGAGACACAGACAGGAGGCAGCTATGTGACATGAAATTAGTCCCTCCCCTGCAGAGTGACACAGACAAGAGGCAGCTATGTGACATGAAGTTAGTCCCTCCCCTGCAGAGAGACACAGACAGGAGGCAGCTATGTGACATGAAGTTAGTCCCTCCCCTGCAGAGAGACACAGACAAGAGGCAGCTATGTGACATGAAGTTAGTCCCTCCCCTGCAGAGTGACACAGACAGGAGGCAGCTATGTGACATGAAGTTAGTCCCTACCCTGCAGAGAGACACAGACAGGAGGCAGCTATGTGACATGAAGTTAGTCCATCCCCTGCAGAGAGACACAGACAGGAGGCAGCTATGTGACATGAAGTTAGTCCCTCCCCTGCAGAGAGACACAGACAGGAGGCAGCTATGTGACATGAAATTAGTCCCTTCCTAGGATAATGACAGAGACATGAGGTAGTTCTGTGATATGAAGTTAGTTTCTCCCCAGCAGAATGACAGACAGGAGGCAGCATTGTGACATGACGTTAGCTCTTCCCCGGTAGAGTGACAGGTTAGTTTTTCACAGGTTGAGATCTGTGCATATCCTAAAAGGGCTAATTAATTAAAAATAGTTTGTATAAAATAATTTTTAAAAATTAGCAAAATGAATTACATCGCTAAGCTGCCAACTCCACCCCCCTTATCAGTGTTTAGACACAGACATTTTATTTCAACTGAGTTCGCAGCTTCTAGGCTCCAGCACATAATCCCTATGCATTTTTGCATTCTACCAAAGCAACAACAGATATAGAAACAGCCATAGAAGGAAATATGTGGGGGGAGTTAGAGCTTTACAGTTCAGAAACTAAAAAGAAAGGGTTAATGGTGAGGCACTGCAGTATAAATTTGCAGGTAACGTAATTAAAGTACATATTATATTTTGTTTCTTTCCTAACTTGTTTTATGTCCCTTTAAATATATTAAACACATTTTATGAAAATATCAAAGAACAAACATCACAAACTTTAATATGTTTATAAATAATTCCATGACGTTTACCCGTATTGTAACTGCAGTCAGTTTGTTTCACGACATGTTTCTGCATTTGGAGATGTGGTCGTGTCTGTTCTACTCCAGTCCAGCATTATTGTTTTGCAGAATGTGATTTTTATATAGGAAGCTCCCTCAGAACCACCTGATAGAGAATATGTTTATTTAGGCTGATGTATATTAGGCCTGTGCATTTAGAGGTTTTGGATGCCTCCTGAATGCGGTAGAAGGCGGCCAATAGCGGAGCTCTGCTCTTTTCGGAGCCAGATTTCTTCTTGTGAAAATGCGACTCACTAAGATCTGTGCAAATCCAGATCTAATTGTTTGGTACTTTCAGAAGCAGAAATCCATCTGGAACGCCATGATCGGCCAACTTCCGATACCCGAGAATGCCCATGACTAATGTATATACACAATATGGATGTATTTAGCTCACTTCACTTTCTAGTAACTTCTAGACTCACAGCTTCACTTACAATCTCCTTCTCCTTGTGGGATGTGTCCTAGTACCAGGTTGCGCTCAGCTCACAACCGTACTCCTTTAACCCCTTCCTGCTGGGTCTTATTTGTCTACATCAGAACAAAGTTCCATTGTAAACAAATAAGTACAAATTTAAATCATGCGATCGCGTGATTTCATGTCTGTGGGGAGTGCCTATGACACTTGGCTCCCCCTCCGACCCACAATCTCATTCAGGAAGCGCCTATGGCTTCAGTACAGCCAAACGGCTAGGACAATCCATGCCATTCTAAAGGGCGCTAAAGCCCCATGCGGCTAGGATTGCATGGAACGTCATAATGGTGGGAAGGGGTTAATTTCGTATGTCACAAAATGTTTTGTTAAACAATCCTACTTTATTTTACTCAATTAAAAAGACAGGAGACCCCAAACTTTTATATCATGCTTTGCATAGAACATACAATTTTAAATAACTTTTCAATTTACTTCTGTTATCAAATGTGTTTCATTCTCTTGTTATCCTTTGCTGAAGGAACAGCATTGCACTACTGGCAGCTAGCTGAGCATATCTAGTTAGCCAATCACAAGAGACAAATGTGTGCAGGCACCAATCAGCAGCTAGCTGAACACATCTAGTTAGCCAATCACAAGAGACAAATGTGTGCAGGCACCAATCAGCAGCAGCTCCCACTAGTGTATGATATGTGCACATTCATTTTCAACAAAGCATACTAAGAGAACGAAGCACATTTGAAATAGAAGTGCATTTAAAAGTGTCTTATAATGACCGGCTCTATCTGAATTACACAAGTTTCATTTTGACTTTCCTATCCCTTTAACTTATTTTCACTTTAGAATGTAGTATATAGCTTTGAAGAAATGGGTGTGTACGTGACAAGCAGGATATAGAAATCTGCGCAGAAGCTCTTTCTCTCAGATATTGCTGGAGCATCTGTGTCTCCCATCTGTTATATTTATATGTTAACCTGTTACTTCCTGTATGAGGATGGGAATTGGGAATTCATTACATTTAATCATCTCTCTGTGTCTGGTAAAGCACCTCCATATGTGAGTCTGCCCAGGGCCAACACCAGAGAGTTCTTACTGGGCCTTGCTGGCTGTGCAATCCTTCTACGTTTTCAGTAGACGTGTCCCACATGCATGATAATATTACTGTTACTCATGGCACACAGTGTGACTTTCTGCTCAGGCTGCCTGCGAGATAGACCTGTTATTTGTCATGTTTAGAATGACCCCTACTCTCCCTATCAAGCAGCCATCTCATTACTCCTGCCCTGGTCTAGCTGTGTGTAGAACTTTATGGTAATGACCATCTCATTACTCCTGTCCTGTTCTAGCTGTGTGTAGAACTTTATGGTAACAACCATCTCATTTACTCCTGCCCTGGTCTAGCTGTGTGTAGAACTTTATCGTAACAACCATCTCATTTACTCCTGCCCTGGTCTAGCTGTGTGTAGAACTTTATGGTAACGACCATCTCATTGCTCCTGTCCTGTTCTAGATGTATGTAGAACTTTATGATAACGACCATCTCATTGCTCCTGTCCTGGTCTAGCTGTATGTAGAACTTTATGGTAACGACCATCTCATTACTCCTGCACTGGTCTAGCTGTATGTAGAACTTTATGGTAACGACCATCTCATTACTCCTGCCCTGGTCTAGCTGTATGTAGAACTTTATGGTAACAACCATCTCATTACTCCTGCCCTGGTCTAGCTGTATGTAGAACTTTGTGGTAACGACCATCTCATTACTCCTGCCCTGGTCTAGCTGTATGTAGAACTTTGTGGTAATGACCATCTCATTACTCCTGCCCTGGTCTAGCTGTATGTAGAACTTTATGGTAACGACCATCTCATTACTCCTGCCCTGGTCTAGCTGTATGTAGAACTTTATGGTAACGACCATCTCATTACTCCTGCCCTGGTCTAGCTGTATGTAGAACTTTATGGTAACGACCATCTCATTACTCCTGCCCTGGTCTAGCTGTATGTAGAACTTTATGGTAACGACCATCTCATTACTCCTGCCCTGGTCTAGCTGTATGTAGAACTTTATGGTAACGACCATCTCATTGCTCCTGCCCTGGTCTAGCTGTATGTAGAACTTTATGGTAACGACCATCTCATTACTCCTGCCCTGGTCTAGCTGTATGTAGAACTTTATGGTAACGACTATCTCATTACTCCTGCCCTGGTCTAGTTGTATGTAGAACTTTATGGTAACGACCATCTCATTACTCCTGCCCTGGTCTAGTTGTATGTAGAACTTTATGGTAACGACCATCTCATTGCTCCTGTCCTGTTCTAGCTGTGTGTAGAACTTTTTGGTAACGACCATCTCATTTACTCCTGTCCTGTTCTAGCTGTGTGTAGAACTTTATGATAACGACCATCTCATTGCTCCTGTCCTGTTCTAGCTGTGTGTAGAACTTTATGGTAACGACCATGAGAAGTCAACAGAACACTTCTGAATATTGTTTGGAGCTATCAGATTATGAGGAAGGAAGACTTTCAAGAGGTTTAATGTGTTCAAACAACATATACTGATTTATAGATACTCATCTGCTTTATTTTTTTCTGATGGATTGGAATCCGGATGGTAATGTGGCTCAGATGTTAAATATGTGACATTTACGTGGTCTAAAACTATCTGAAAAGATAAAAAATTGTACTGACTGTCATGTGTCATAGAGTAAAAATCTTTAAAGGGACATGAAAGTCACATTTAAACATTCATAGATCAGATTTACCTGTTATCAAATTGCCTTAATTCTCTTGATATCCTTTTTTAAAAATCATACCTGGGAAGGGTCAGGAGAAGCAGTGCACTACTGGGAGCTAGCTTCTGATTGGTGGCTGCATACATATGCCTCTTGTTATTGGCTCACTAGATGTGCACAGCTAGTTCCCAGCATTAGTGCTTTCAGACTTTCAATCTCATTTAGCCCCTATGCAGTGGTTAAACACATAGTTATGTGCAAACAATAGTGCAAAAATAAAATGCCCTTACATATTAGATCATCTTCTTTTTGTATGTCCCTTTACTCAAATTAAGGACTGGACTCTAGACCAATGTTGCAAAGAGGAAGGAGCACTAAGCCACAGTTTGTCCATCCCACACAAAGTGATACACGATGACACCACATTGAGTGACAGACACAGAGCATGCGCACGTATCAATGTGTTCTTTATTAGATTAACATGACATTGTGTGAGGTCATCTTGTCTATAGCTAACCAGTACATTTGTGTCATTTGCTTTATGAAAGTTATTGCCACTCCATCTGCTTCCCAAAGTTCAGCTAAGACACCTCTGGACCATTGTTTATCTCCCATAGCCCCTTCCCCAACTTTTGCAATGTATCTCTCCTCCTAAGCACCCTTCACCAGCCCAATATAAACCTTTTAAACCCTGAATCTTGTTTAATATTTGATGCATCTCTCTCTGCTCTCAGGCAAGCCCCCCCGGCATAGACTGACCTCTCTCTCTTTCTGTCCACCCTCCCTACTCCAGACCTTCTCTGACAGTCATTCACCCATTCTTTGCCGCTACCAAGTCTCTTTCCCTAAAATGCCCTAGCATTGGCCTGAATGGCTCGCTCTCTCCTAACCCACCTTTTCTGAATCCAAATTCCCCTTATGCACCTCGGCTTTCTTCCCGATTCCCCATATCCAACTATGCTGAGGCTACGGACCTGGTTACTCTGATCCTCCTTATGTATCTTCATTATAGTCACATTCTACTTTTGTTCTGCCCTTTATGTACTTATTTTGTCTTAGATTACGCACATCTGCTTTAGCCCTTATTCTCTTTATGCATCTGCTATGGCCCTAGTACTCATCATGCTTCTCCTCTGTGCCCTTGACTTTCCTGCCTCTGGTCTGGACTGACTCTCCTTATGCACCTCCTCACTGGTCCTTGTACTTGCTATGCATATCCTTGACCCCTCCTTATGCACCTGTGCTTTGGCTTTTACCCTTTTTATGCACCTCTGCTCTGCCTCCTTTCCCTCAGTGGTGATTCTCTCTTGCAGGGCAGCACTGGCCTCCGCCCACCAGGGGCAGCCTCTCCCTGAGACACTGAGTGTACTGCAGAGTACCCCACAGGTGCGAGGGATGCACACTATTATTAGGTAAGTCCCCTCCAGTAGACACAAGATTGTGAGTTTTTTTTTGAGAATCAATGTTTTTAATGAGTCTTCCTTTTCTCTAGGAATAAAGACACAAACCGTGACGAGTTCATATTTTATTCTAAGCGCCTCATGCGGCTGTTGATAGAACATGCTTTGTCCTTTCTTCCACTCATTGTAAGTTCCTGTAGTTTACACTTTTGTCTGATGTGTAATGAAACAAACATAAAAAGCTGATTAGAACCACTGACTCATATGATCTGCATTTGTTCTACAATATCATGCCATTAATGCTCCTTGGACCACTTTAATGTACTAGATAACCATAAATGTGCCCCATTTCATTTACTGCTCATAACATGAGTGATTTTGAACAAACCAAAACATTCAGTGGGCAAGGAAGTCTCTTGTGTGGGGCAGCCTGAACATGTATTAATATTTCTTGAATATAATCCTCTTCACTTCTTGTCCTGCAGCCCGTGACAGTGGAAACCCCACAGGGGACTTTGTACCAGGGAAAAAGATTCTACCGGCAACGGGTAAGAACTTGGCAGAAGAGAAATGTTTTATACTAATTTCTGTACTGCAAGGGGTTTACTACTGTACAGGTTCTGTATGAGGTAGGGTGACAGATATTTATGGTTGTTATAGCCAAGTGGGTGTGTGTTTGGTTTGTCAAATCCAAAATACTAATGTCGTAGATTGCTACAAGGTAGATGGAGCATTTTAGAATTTGAGCTTGTTTCTCCAACATTGGTGTGTCCGGTCCACGGCGTCATCCTTACTTGTGGGATATTCTCTTCCCCAACAGGAAATGGCAAAGAGTCCCAGCAAAGCTGGTCACATGATCCCTCCTAGGCTCCGCCCACCCCAGTCATTCTCTTTGCCGTTGCACAGGCAACATCTCCACGGAGATGGTTAAGAGTTTTTTGGTGTTTAAATGTAGTTTTATTCTTCTATCAAGTGTTTGTTATTTTAAAATAGTGCTGGTATGTACTATTTACTCTGAAACAGAAAAGGATGAAGATTTCTGTTTGTAAGAGGAAGATGATTTTAGCAGACAGTAACTAAAATCGATTGCTGTTTCCACACAGGACTGTTGAGATGAAGTAACTTCAGTTGGGGGAAACAGTTAGCAGACTTTTCTGCTTAAGGTATGACTAGCCATATTTCTAACAAGACCATGTAATGCTGGAAGGCTGTCATTTCCCCTCATGGGGACCGGTAAGCCATTTTCTTAGTTAAACATAAAAGAATAAAGGGCTTCAAAAAGGGCTTAAAAACTGGTAGACATTTTTCTGGGCTAAAACGATTGCTTTACTAGGCATATTATGCAGATTCTAACTAATTATTGGTATTATAATCTTGGGGAACGTTTAGAAAAACGGCAGGCACTGTGTTAGACACCTTTTTCAGATGGGGGCCTTTCTAGTTATAGACAGAGCCTCATTTTCGCGCCATTAATGCGCAGTTGTTTTTGGAGAGCAAGGCATGCAGATGCATGTGTCAGGAGCTAAGAATCACTGAAAAAGCTTATAGAAGGCGTCATTTGGTATCGTATTCCCCTCTGGGCTTGGTTGGGTCTCAGCAAAGCATATAGCTGGGACTGTATAGGGGTTAAATGTAAAAACGGCTCCGGTTCCGTTAATTTAAGGGTTAAAGCTCTGAAATTTGGTGTGCAATACTTTTAATGCTTTAAGACACTGTGGTGAAATTTTGGTGAATTTTGAACAATTCCTTCATACTTTTTCACATATTCAGTAATAAAGTGTTTTCAGTTTGAAATTTAAAGTGACAGTAACGGTTTTATTTTAAAACGTTTTTTGTGCTTTGTTGACAAGTTTAAGCCTGTTTAACATGTCTGTACCATCAGATAAGCTATGTTCTATATGTATGAAAGCCAATGTGTATCCCCATTTAAATTTATGTGATAATTGTGCCATAGTGTCCAAACAAAGTAAGGTCAGTAATGCCACAGATAATGATATTGCCCAAGATGATTCCTCAAATGAGGGGAGTAAACATGATACTACATCATCCCCTACTGTGTCTACACCAGTTATGCCCACACAGGAGGCCCCTAGTACATCTAGTGCGCCAATACTTATTACCATGCAACAATTAACGGCTGTAATGGATAACTCCATAGCAAATCTTTTATCCAAAATGCCTACTTATCAGAGAAAGCGCGATTGCTCTGTTTTAAACACTGAAGAGCAAGAGGACGCTGATGATAACTGTTCTGACATACCTTCACACCAATCTCAAGGGGCCATGAGGGAGGTTTTGTCTGATGGAGAAATTTCAGATTCAGGAAAAATTTCTCATCAAGCTGAACCTGATGTTGTGACATTTAAATTTAAATTAGAACATCTCCGCGCACTGCTTAAGGAGGTGTTATCTACTCTGGATGATTGTGACAATTTGGTCATTCCAGAGAAATTATGTAAGATGGACAAGTTCCTAGAGGTTCCGGTGCCCCCCGACGCTGTTCCTATACCCAAGCGGGTGGCGGACATAGTAAATAAAGAGTGGGAAAGGCCCGGCATACCTTTTGTTCCCCCCCCTATATTTAAGAAATTATTTCCTATAGTCGACCCCAGAAAGGACTTATGGCAGACAGTCCCCAAGGTCGAGGGGGCGGTTTCTACTCTAAACAAACGCACTACTATTCCTATCGAAGATAGTTGTGCTTTCAAAGATCCTATGGATAAGAAATTAGAGGGTTTGCTTAAAAAGATTTTTGTACAGCAAGGTTACCTTCTACAACCAATTTCATGCATTGTTCCTGTCACTACTGCAGCGTGTTTCTGGTTCGAGGAACTAGAAAAATCGCTCAGTAAAGAATCTTCGTATGAGGAGGTTATGGACAGAGTTCAAGCACTTAAATTGGCTAACTCTTTTGTTTTAGATGCCGCTTTGCAATTGGCTAGATTAGCGGCGAAAAATTCAGGGTTTGCTATCGTGGCGCGCAGAGCGCTTTGGCTAAAGTCTTGGTCAGCGGATGTGTCTTCCAAGACAAAATTGCTTAACATTCCTTTCAAAGGTAAAACATTATTTGGACCTGATTTGAAAGAGATTATTTCAGACATCACTGGGGGAAAGGGCCACGCCCTCCCACAGGATAGGTCTTTTAAGGCTAAAAATAAGCCTAATTTTCGTCCCTTTCGCAGAAACGGACCAGTCTCTAATTCTGTATCCTCTAAGCAAGAGGGTAATACTTCACAACCCAAACCAGCCTGGAAACCAATGCAAGGCTGGAACAAGGGTAAGCAGGCCAAGAAGCCTACCACTGCTACCAAAACAACATGAAGGGATAGCCCCCGATCCGGGACCGGATCTAGTGGGGGGCAGACTTTCTCTCTTTGCTCAGGCTTGGGCAAGAGATGTTCAGGATCCTTGGGCGCTAGAAATAGTTTCTCAAGGTTATCTCCTGGAATTCAAGGAACTACCCCCAAGGGGAAGGTTCCACAGGTCTCAATTATCTTCAAACCAAATAAAGAGACAGGCATTCTTACATTGTGTAGAAGACCTGTTAAAGATGGGAGTGATACATCCAGTTCCAATAAGAGAACAAGGAATGGGATTTTATTCCAATCTGTTCATAGTTCCCAAAAAAGAGGGAACATTCAGACCAATTTTGGATCTAAAGATCCTAAACAAATTTCTCAGGGTACCATCGTTCAAAATGGAAACTATTCGAACGATCCTACCTACTATCCAGGAAAATCAATTTATGACTACCATGGATTTAAAGGATGCGTACCTACATATTCCTATCCACAAGGAACATCATCAGTTCCTAAGGTTCGCTTTTCTGGACAAGCATTACCAGTTTGTGGCACTTCCATTCGGATTAGCCACTGCTCCAAGGATTTTCACAAAGGTACTAGGGTCCCTTCTAGCGGTTCTAAGACCAAGGGGCATTGCAGTAGTACCTTACTTGGACGACATCCTGATTCAAGCGTCGTCCCTGTCAAAAGCAAAGGCTCATACGGACATCGTCCTAGCCTTTCTCAGATCTCACGGATGGAAGGTGAACAAAGAAAAAAGTTCTCTGTCCCCGTCAACAAGAGTTCCCTTCTTGGGAACAATAATAGATTCCTTAGAAATGAGGATTTTTCTGACAGAGGTCAGAAAATCAAAACTTCTAAGCTCTTGTCAAGTACTTCATTCTGTTCCTCGTCCTTCCATAGCGCAGTGCATGGAAGTAATAGGATTGATGGTTGCAACAATGGACATAGTTCCTTTTGCACGAATTCATCTAAGACCATTACAACTGTGCATGCTCAGACAGTGGAATGGGGATTATACAGACTTGTCTCCGACGATTCAAGTAGATCAAAAGACCAGAGATTCACTCCGTTGGTGGCTGACCCTGGACAATCTGTCACAAGGAATGAGCTTCCGCAGACCAGAGTGGGTCATTGTCACGACCGACGCCAGCCTAGTGGGCTGGGGCGCGGTCTGGGAATCCCTGAAAGCTCAGGGTCTATGGTCTCGGGAAGAGTCTCTTCTACCGATAAACATTCTGGAACTGAGAGCGATATTCAATGCTCTCAGAGCTTGGCCTCAACTAGCAAAGGCAACATACATAAGGTTTCAGTCAGACAACATGACGACCGTTGCATATATCAATCATCAGGGGGGAACAAGGAGTTCCCTGGCGATGAAAGAAGTGACCAAGATAATTCAATGGGCGGAGGATCACTCCTGCCACTTGTCTGCGATCCACATCCCAGGAGTGGAAAATTGGGAAGCGGATTTTCTGAGTCGTCAGACATTCCATCCGGGGGAGTGGGAACTCCTTCCGGAAATCTTTGCCCAAATAACTCAATTATGGGGCATTCCAGACATGGATCTGATGGCGTCTCGTCAGAACTTCAAGGTTCCTTGCTACGGGTCCAGATCCAGGGATCCCAAGGCGACTCTAGTAGATGCACTAGTAGCACCTTGGACCTTCAACCTAGCTTATGTATTCCCACCGTTTCCTCTCATCCCCAGGCTGGTAGCCAGGATCAATCAGGAGAGGGCCTCGGTGATCTTGATAGCTCCTGCGTTGCCACGCAGGACTTGGTATGCAGACCTGGTGAATATGTCATCGGCTCCACCATGGAAGCTACCTTTGAGACAGGACCTTCTTGTTCAGGGTCCATTCGAACATCCGAATCTGGTTTCCCTCCAACTGACGGCTTGGAGATTGAACGCTTGATTTTATCAAAGCGTGGGTTTTCAGATTCTGTAATAGATACTCTGATTCAGGCTAGAAAGCCTGTAACTAGAAAAATTTACCATAAAATATGGAAAAAATATATCTGTTGGTGTGAATCTAAAGGATTCCCATGGAACAAGATAAAAATTCCTAAGATTCTATCCTTTCTACAAGAAGGTTTGGAGAAAGGATTATCTGCAAGTTCTCTGAAGGGACAGATCTCTGCTTTATCTGTTTTACTTCACAAAAGACTGGCAGCTGTGCCAGATGTTCAAGCATTTGTTCAGGCTCTGGTTAGGATCAAGCCTGTTTACAGACCTTTGACTCCTCCCTGGAGTCTAAATCTAGTTCTTTCAGTTCTTCAAGGGGTTCCGTTTGAACCCTTACATTCCGTAGATATTAAGTTATTATCTTGGAAAGTTTTGTTTTTGGTTGCAATTTCTTCTGCTAGAAGAGTTTCAGAGTTATCTGCTCTGCAGTGTTCTCCGCCCTATCTGGTTCCATGCAGATAAGGTGGTTTTGCGTACTAAGCCTGGTTTTCTTCCGAAAGTTGTTTCCAACAAAAATATTAACCAGGAGATAGTTGTACCTTCTTTGTGTCCGAATCCAGTTTCAAAGAAGGAACATTTGTTACACAATTTGGACGTAGTCCGTGCTCTAAAATTCTATTTAGAGGCTACTAAAGATTTCAGACAAACATCTTCCTTGTTTGTTGTTTATTCTGGTAAAAGGAGAGGTCAAAAAGCGACTTCTACCTCTCTTTCCTTTTGGCTTAAAAGCATTATCCGATTGGCTTATGAGACTGCCGGACGGCAGCCTCCTGAAAGAATCACAGCTCACTCCACTAGGGCTGTGGCTTCCACATGGGCCTTCAAGAACGAGGCTTCTGTTAACCTGATATGTAAGGCAGCGACTTGGTCTTCACTGCACACTTTTGCCAAATTTTACAAATTTGATACTTTTGCTTCTTCGGAGGCTATTTTTGGGAGAAAGGTTTTGCAAGCCGTGGTGTCTTCCATTTAGGTGACCTGATTTGCTCCCTCCCTTCATCCGTGTCCTAAAGCTTTGGTATTGGTTCCCACAAGTAAGGATGACGCCGTGGACCGGACACACCAATGTTGGAGAAAACAGAATTTATGCTTACCTGATAAATTACTTTCTCCAACGGTGTGTCCGGTCCACGGCCCGCCCTGGTTTTTTAATCAGGTCTGATGAATTATTTTCTCTAACTACAGTCACCACGGTATCATATGGTTTCTCCTATATATATTTCCTCCTGTCCGTCGGTCGAATGACTGGGGTGGGCGGAGCCTAGGAGGGATCATGTGACCAGCTTTGCTGGGACTCTTTGCCATTTCCTGTTGGGGAAGAGAATATCCCACAAGTAAGGATGACGCCGTGGACCGGACACACCGTTGGAGAAAGTAATTTATCAGGTAAGCATAAATTCTGTTTTTTGTATTCAGGGTACGTTATTTTATACATCAGTAGATGGAACAGAGGCAGTTGCTGTTTGTATAACTCTGGTGGATGATGGGTCAGTTACTAAGTTTTAGGAATTGTGTAGGTTTTCTTCGTAAATGAGGATGGTCTACAGTCCTCCATAACATATGGGAAATATTTCTCCCCACTAGGAGGAGGTCAAGAGTCCATACAAGTGCTTAAAATCCCTCTAGCCTCCCATCTCTCTCTGTTTTGTTCTTGGCCTCGTAGGAAAAGGTTGAGAATAGAGGTGTTCCTGCTACTGGATTATGGATTATAATTTGGGAGCTCAGACCAATGTTAGACCCATAATCCCTGGGAATTATCATTCACAAAGAAGACAGAAGAGAAACTTCATATCTGCTGAATGATACAGGGATATAGGAATACCCTGTTATGGCGCAGTATTTCCTTATGGGACTTCAGCCATAACTACCTTCAGACGTCGCAGGGGCTCGTCCTTGGCCTCCCCCTGAGGGACACAGGTATTTTCTACTGCAATCCTCTGCGGTAACCATACCTACACTGGTCGCTATCTCTCTACTGGATACTGCTGCAGCTGCCTTGACAAGGTTTTTACATGCTTGGTAAGCTGGTGGAAAGGGGCTACTTTAAGTTAAGGGACTTACCATAACACACACGCAGCACAGGTATAGCATAGCCAGGGTACTTAACCTGCCCTATTCTTTTCAGGGACATAGCCAGGTAAGGATGGTGCCCTTCACAGCCCTCTGGCAGCTCTGGGGAACTATTTATGGCACTTTTAAATAAATATGCGCCTGACCCTTTATGAAAACAGAGGACACTCCAGTGGGGTAAGGGGGAAATGTGTTGTATATGTATCGTGCAAACTCAGCTTCCTGGGCTTTCATTTTCAGTACGGAGCAACTCAAGGCGACAAAAGCAGCTCAGAAGTGTTTACCCACAGCTTGCTAACAAGCTATTCCTATCAAAGGAGGATGTGAGTACCCATACAGATGCTGCCAGGGTCAATTGAGTCTGCATGGGGGCTGTAGGGGAACAACACATATATATATATATATATATATATGTGTGTGTGTGTATGTGTGTGTATATGTATATGTATATGTATATATGTATATATATATATATATATATATATATAGTCATTGTATAATACTGTTTGTTATACATTAAAATGGAACAAGATGACTCTGTTCCCACTGATGTCACTATTCACATTATAGAGGATGTTCCTCTTCCTACATATATATGTTTATTTCTCTTGTAAGGTGTATCCAGTCCACGGGTTCATCCATTACTTGTGGGATATTCTCCTTCCCAACAGGAAGTTGCAAGAGGACACCCACAGCAGAGCTTTCTATATAGCTCCTCCCCTAAATGCCACCCCCAGTCATTCTCTTGCAACTCTCGACAAGAAAGGAAGTATCAAGAGATATGTGGTGACTTAGTTTAGTTTTACCTTCAATCAAGAGTTTTTTTTTAAACGGTACCGGCGTTGTACTGTTTTTCTCTAAGGCAGAAATTAGAAGAAGAATTCTGCCTGGAGATTTGATGATCTTAGCGGTTTGTAACTAAGGTCCATTGCTGTTCTCACACATAACTGATGAATATGGGAAAACTTCAGTTGGGGGAACGGCCTGCAGATTACCTGCTTTGAGGTATGTTCAGTATTTTTATTTCTAGAGAGAGGAATAAGTTCTAGAAAATGTTGACAGAGCCTTGTGTATTTGAGGTAAGCCTGATGCAGTGATATAACAGTGACTGGGATCATGCTTACATAACAGGGTAATACTCATGTTAATATTCATATTGCTTAGTGACAAAACGTTTACATGATTTCATAAATAGGACGTTTTTTCTCTGAGGGAGATAAGTCTTTATTTGGGGCCTAGTTTCCACATGGCTAGTCAGATACTCCCAGGAGTATTTTCTTAAGGCCCCTCTGATATCCAGTACATGGTGGGAGGGGCCTATTTTAGCGCTCTAACTGTGCAGTTTTAATACAGACTGAGACATCCAGCTTCCCTAGAAGAGTCCTCTGGCATCTGATAACCATTTCAAAGGGGTTATTTCTGCACAAAATCGTATTTAAGGGCAGGTAGGAGCCTCAGCAGAGCTGTGGCAGGGTGCTTAATTGATTTTTAACGTTTTTTAATCCGGTTTGGGGCCTAAAGGGTTAATCATCCATTTGCAAGTGGGTGCAATTGTTGCTTTAGTCCCTTACACATACTGGAAAAATTTCAAAGATTTTACTGTATTTTTTCACTGTTTTGCTGTTTAAGTGCTAGTTTTTTTCTCTTAAAGGCACAGTAACGTTTTTGTTTAATTGCTGTTTCACCTTTATTAAAGTGTTTTCCAAGCTTGCTTGTCTCATTACTAGTCTGTTAAACATGTCTGACATAGAGGGAACTCCTTGTTCAATATGTTTGAAAGCCATTGTGGAACCCCCTCTTAGAATGTGTACCAAATGTACTGAAATTTCTATAAACTATAAAGACCATATTATGGCGCTTAAAGATTTATCTCCAGGGGATTCTCTGACTAAAAAGAGGGAGATTATGCCATCTAACTCTCCCCATGTGTCAGAACCTATAACTCCCGCTCAAGTGACGCCAAGTACATCTAGCGCGTCTAATTCTTTTACCTTACAGTACATGGCGGCAGTTATGAATGCTACCCTCACAGAGGTATTCTCCAAACTGCCAGGGCTTCAAGGAAAGTGAGACAGCTCTGGGGCTAGAATTAATACAGAGCTTTCTGACGCTTTATTGCCTGTGTCCGATATACCCTCACATTGCTCAGAAGCCGAGGCAGGTGAGCTTCTATCTGTGGGTGACATTTCAGACTCAGGGAAGGCGTTACTTCAGTCTGATTCTGAGATGACAGCGTTTAAATTTAAGCTTGAACACCTCCGCTTATTGCTTAGGGAGGTTTTAGCGACTCTGGATGACTATGACCCCATTGTGGTTCCAGAGAAATTGTGTAAAATGGACAAATACTTTGCAGTACCTGTTTACACCGATGTTTTTGCAGTCCCTAAGAGGTTTTCGGAAATTATTACTAAGTAATGGGATAGACCAGGTGTGCCGTTCTCTCCCCCTCCTGCTTTTAAAAAGATGTTTCCCATAGATGCCACCATACGGGACTTGTGGCAGGCGGTTCCTAAGGTGGAGGGAGCAGTCTCCACCCTAGCTAAGCATACAACTATCCCCGTCGAGGACAGTTGTGCTTTCCTAGATCCTATGGATAAAAAATTGGAGCGTCTCCTTAAGAAAATTTTTATACATCAAGGTTTTATTCTCCAGCCTCTTGCATGCATTGCCCCAGTTACTGCTGCAGCGGCTTTTTGGTTTGAGTCTCTTGAGGAGGCTCTACAGGTGGAGACCTCGTTAGACGATATTCTAGACAGGATTAAAGCTCTTAAGTTAGCTTACTCCTTTATTTCTGACGCCATTTTTCATTTAGCAGAGCTAACGGCTAAGAATTCAGGTTTTGCCATTTTGGCGCGTAGGGCGCTATGGCTTAAGTCCTGGTCAGCAGACGTTACTTCAAAGTCTAAGCTTCTTAACATCCCCTTCAAGGGACAGACCCTATTCAGGCCCGGTCTGAAGGAGATCATTTCTGATATTACTGGAGGAAAAGGTCACGCTCTTCCTCAGGATAGGTCCAATAAGTTAAGGACCAAACTGAATAATTTTCGTTCCTTTCGAAACTTCAAGAGTGGCGCAGCTTCAGTTTCCTCTAATGCAAAACAAGAGGGAAATTTCGCCCAGTCCAAACCAGTCTGGAGACCTAACCAGGCTTGGAATAAGGGGAAGCAGGCCAAGAAACCTGCGGCTGCCTCTAAGATAGCATGAAGGAGTAGCCCCCGATCCGGGACCGGATCTAGTGGGGGGCAGACTCTCTCTCTTCGCCCAGGCTTGCGCAAGAGACGTCCAGGATCCCTGGACATTAGAGATTGTTTCCCAGGGATATCTTCTGGACTTCAAAGCTTCATCTCCAAAGGGGAGATTTCATCTCTCACAATTATCTGTAAACCAGATAAAGAGAGAGGCATTCTTACGTTGTGTTCAAGACCTGCTGGTTATGGGAGTGATCCACCCAGTTCCAAGGGAGGAACAGGGGCAGGGCTTCTATTCAAATCTGTTTATAGTTCCCAAAAAAGAGGGAACTTTCAGACCAATCTTGGATCTCAAGATCCTAAACAAATTTCTCAGGGTTCTTCAAGATGGAGACTATCCGAACCATCCTCCCTATGATCCAGGAGGGTCAATATATGACTACCGTGGACTTAAAGGATGCTTATCTCCACATTCCGATTCATAGAGATCATCATCAGTTCCTCAGGTTCGCCTTCTTAGACAGGCATTACCAGTTTGTGGCTCTTCCCTTCGGGTTAGCCAGGGCACCAAGAATCTTTACGAAGGTTCTAGGGTCCCTACTGGCGGTTCTAAGGCCACGGGGCATAGCGGTGGCTCCTTACCTAGACGACATTCTGATACAGGCGTCGACTTTTCAAATCGCCAAGTCCCATACGGACATTGTTCTGGCTTTTCTGAGGTCTCACGTGTGGAAGGTGAACGAAGAAAAGAGTTCTCTCTCCCCTCTCACAAGAGTTTCCTTCCTAGGAACACTGATAGATTCAGTAGAAATGAAATTTTTTCTGACAGAGGTCAGGTTATCAAAGCTTCTAACTTCCTGCCGTGCTCTTCATTCCACTTCTCGGCCGTCAGTGGCTCAGTGTATGGAAGTAATCGGCCTAATGGTAGCGGCAATGGACATAGTTCCGTTTGCCCGCCTACATCTCAGACCACTGCAACTTTGCATGCT
The DNA here is from genome assembly GCF_027579735.1 of Bombina bombina. Taxonomy (NCBI): domain Eukaryota; kingdom Metazoa; phylum Chordata; class Amphibia; order Anura; family Bombinatoridae; genus Bombina; species Bombina bombina. The sequence goes on from NC_069502.1 coordinate 33,790,779, forward strand.
CAATCAGTGGAATGGGGATTACATAGATTTGTCCCCTCTGCTAAATCTGGATCAAGAGACCAGGGATTCTCTTCTCTGGTGGTTCTCTCGGTTCCATCTGTCCAGGGGAATGAGTTTCCTCAGGCCAGAGTGGACTATAGTCACGACAGATGCCAGCCTTCTGGGCTGGGGCGCAGTCTGGAACTCCCTGAAGGCTCAGGGTTCGTGGACTCAGGAGGATTCCTCCTTCCGATAAACATTCTGGAACCTAGAGCGATATTCAATGCTCTTCAGGCTTGGCCTCATCTAGCTGCGATCACGTTCATCAGATTTCAGTCAGACAATATCACGACTGTAGCCTATATCAACCAGCAGGGGGGGACAAGAAGCCCCCTGGCAATGTTGGAGGTTTCAAAAATAATTCTATGGGCAGAGGTTCACTCTTGCCATCTCTCAGCTATCCATATCCCAGGAGTAGAGAACTGGGAGGCAGATTTCCTAAGTCGGCAGACTTTTCATCCGGGGGAGTGGGAGCTCCATCCGGAGGTATTTGCCCAGCTGATTCAACTATGGGGCAAACCAGAAGTGGATCTGATGGCGTCTCGTCAGAACGCCAAGCTTCCCTGTTATGGGTCCAGGTCAAGGGATCCCCAGGCAGCGCTGATAGATGCTCTAGCAGTGCCCTGGTCCTTCAGCCTGGCTTATGTGTTCCCACCATTTCCTCTCCTCCCTCGTTTGATTGCCAAGATCAAGCAGGAGAGAGCTTCGGTGATTTTGATAGCACCTGCGTGGCCACGCAGGACTTGGTATGAAGATCTGGTGGACATGTCATCCCTTCCACCATGGACTCTGCCGCTGAGGCAGGACCTTCTACTCCAAGGTCCATTCAAACATCCAAATCTAATTTCTCCAACATAGGTGTGTCCGGTCCACGGCGTCATCCTTACTTGTGGGATATTCTCTTCCCCAACAGGAAATGGCAAAGAGCCCAGCAAAGCTGGTCACATGATCCCTCCTAGGCTCCGCCTACCCCAGTCATTCTCTTTGCCGTTGTACAGGCAACATCTCCACGGAGATGGCTTAGAGTTTTTTAGTGTTTAACTGTAGTTTTTATTATTCAATCAAGAGTTTGTTATTTTAAAATAGTGCTGGTATGTACTATTTACTCAGAAACAGAAAAGAGATGAAGATTTCTGTTTGTATGAGGAAAATGATTTTAGCACCGTAACTAAAATCCATGGCTGTTCCACACAGGACTGTTGAGAGCAATTAACTTCAGTTGGGGGAACAGTGTGCAGTCTCTTACTGCTTGAGGTATGACACATTCTAACAAGACGATGTAATGCTGGAAGCTGTCATTTTCCCTATGGGATCCGGTAAGCCATGTTTATTAAGATAGTAAATAAGGGCTTCACAAGGGCTTATTAAGACTGTAGACTTTTTCTGGGCTAAATCGATTCATTATTAACACATATTTAGCCTTGAGGAATCATTTATTTGATATGATTATATCGGCAGGCACTGTTTTTGACACCTTATTCTTTAGGGGCTTTCCCTAATCATAGTCAGAGCCTCATTTTCGCGCCGGTATGGCGCACTTGTTTTTGAGGACAGCATGGCATGCAGCTGCATGTGTGTGGAGCTCTGATACATAGAAAAGTCTTTCTGAAGGCATCATTTGGTATCGTATTCCCCTTTGGGCTTGGTTGGGTCTCAGCAAAGCAGATTCCAGGGACTGTAAAGGGGTTAAATATAAAAACGGCTCCGGTTCCGTTATTTTAAGGGTTAAAGCTTCCAAATTTGGTGTGCAATACTTTTAAGGCTTTAAGACACTGTGGTGAAATTTTGGTGAATTTTGAACAATTCCTTCATACTTTTTCGCAATTGCAGTAATAAAGTGTGTTTAGTTTAAAATTTAAAGTGACAGTAACGGTTTTATTTTAAAACGTTTTTTGTGCTTTGTTATCAAGTTTATGCCTGTTTAACATGTCTGAACTACCAGATAGATTGTGTTCTGACTGTGGGGAAACCAAGGTTCCTTCTCATTTAACTATATGTATTTTATGTCATAAAAAAATTTAGTAAAAATGATGCCCAAGATGATTCCTCAAGTGAGGGGAGTAAGCATGGTACTGCATCATCCCCTCCTTCGTCTACACCAGTCTTGCCCATACAGGAGGCCCCTAGTACATCTAGTGCGCCAATACTCCTTACTATGCAACATTTAACGGCTGTAATGGATAATTCTATCAAAAACATTTTAGCCAATATGCCCACTTATCAGCGAAAGCGCGACTGCTCTGTTTTAGAAAATTCTGTAGAGCATGAGAACGCTGATGATATGGTTTCTGAAGGGCCCCTACACCAGTCTGAGGGGGCCAGGGAGGTTTTGTCTGAGGGAGAAATTTCAGATTCAGGAAACATTTCTCAACAAGCTGAACCTGATGTGATTACTTTTAAATTTAAGTTGGAACATCTCCGCGCTCTGCTTAAGGAGGTGTTATCCAATTTGGATGATTGTGATTATCTGGTCATTCCAGAACCACTATGTAAAATGGAAAAGTTCTTAGAGGCCCCGGGGCCCCCCGAAGTTTTTCCTATATCCAAGCGGGTGGCGTACATTGTTAGTATAGAATGGGACAGGCCCGGTATACCTTTAGTACCTCCCCCCATATTTATAAAATTGTTTTCCTATAGTCGACCCCAGAAGGGACTGATGGCAGACAGTCCCCAAGGTCGAGGGGGCGGTTTCTACTCTACACAAGCGCGCCACTATACCCATAGAAGATAGTTGTGCTTTCCAAGATCCTATGGATAAAAAATTAGAAGGTCTGCTAAAGATGTTTGTTCAGCAAGGTTCCCTTCTACAACCAATTGCATGCATTGCCTCTGTCACTGCAGCCGCGAGTTTCTAGTTTGATGAGCTAGGAAAGGCGATTATTAGTAATTCTTCTTCTTATGAGGAGATTATGGACAGAATTCGTGCTCTTAAATTGGTTAATTCTTTCACCCTAGACGCCACCTTGCAATTGGCTAGGTTAGCGGCGAAAAAATTCTGGGTTTGCTATTGTGGCGCAGAGCGCTTTGGTTAAAATCTTGGGCAGCGGATGCGTCTTCCAAGAACAAATTGCTTGACATTCCTTTCAAGGGGAAAACACTCTTTGGCCCTGACTTGAAAGAGATTATCTCTGATATCACTGGGGGCAAGGGCCACGCCCTTCCTCAGGATAGGTCTTTTCAAGACCAAAAATAAACCTAAGTTTCGTCCCTTTCGCAGAAACGGATCAGCCCCAAGGGCTACGTCCTCTAAGCAGGAAGGTAATACTTCTCAAGCCAATCCAGCCTGGAGACCTATGCAAGGCTGGAACAAAGGAAAGCAGGCCAGGAAACCTGCCACTGCTACCAAGACAGCATGAAATGAGGGCCCCCGATCCGGGACCGGATCTGGTGGGGGGCAGACTCTCTCTCTTCGCTCAGGCTGGGGCAAGAGATGTTCTGGATCCTTGGGCGCTAGAAATAGTCTCCCAAGGTTATTCTCTGGAGTTCAAGGGGCTTCCTCCAAGGGGGAGGTTCCACAGGTCTCAGTTGTCTTCAGACCACATAAGAAGACAGGCATTCTTACATTGGGTAGAAGACCTGCTAAAAATGGGAGTGATTCATCCTGTTCCATTAGGAGAACAAGGGATGGGGTTCTACTCCAATCTGTTCATAGTTCCCAAAAAAGAGGGAACGTTCAGACCAATCTTAGATCTCAAGATCTTGAACAAGTTTCTCAAGGTTCCATCGTTCAAGATGGAAACCATTCGAACACTTCTTCCTTCCATCCAGGAAGGTCAATTCATGACCAAGGTGGATTTCAAGGATGCGTATCTACATATTCCTATCCACAAGGAACATCATCGGTTCCTAAGGTTTGAATTCCTGGACAAGCATTTCCAGTTCGTGGCGTTTTCTTTCGGATTAGCCACTGCTCCTAGGATTTTCTCATAGGTACTAGGGTCCCTTCTGGCGGTGCTAAGACCAAGGGGCATTGCTGTAGTACCTTACTTGGACGACATTCTGATTCGAGCGTCGTCCCTTCCTCAAGTAAAGGCTCAGACGGACATTGTCCTGGCCTTTCTCAGATCTCACGGATGGAAAGTGAACGTGGAAAAGAGTTCTCTATCTCCGTCAACGAGGGTTCCCTTCTTGGGAACTATAATAGACTCCTTAGAAATGAGGATTTTTCTGACAGAAGCCAGAAAAACAAAACTTCTAGACTCTTGTCGGATACTTCATTACGTTCCTCTTCCTTCCATAGCGCAGTGCATGGAAGTGATCGGTTTGATGGTAGCGGCAATGGACATAGTTCCTTTTGTGCGCATTCATCTAAGACCATTACAACTGTTCATGCTCAGTCAGTGGAATGGGGACTATTCAGACTTGTCTCCGAAGATACAAGTAAATCAGAGGACCAGAGACTCATTCCGTTGGTGGCTGTCCCTGGACAACCTGTCACAAGGGATGACCTTCCGCAGACCAGAGTGGGTCATTGTCACGACCGACGCCAGTCTGATGGGCTGGGGCGCGGTCTGGGGATCCCTGAAAGCTCAGGGTCTTTGGTCTCGGGTAGAATCTCTTCTACCGATAAATATTCTGGAACTGAGAGCGATATTCAATGCTCTCAAAGCTTGGCCTCAGCTAGCGAGGGCCAAGTTCATACATCAACCATCAGGGGGGAACAAGGAGTTCCCTAGCGATGGAAGAAGTGACCAAAATCATTCTATGGGCGGAGTCTCACTCCTGCCACCTGTCTGCTATCCACATCCCAGGAGTGGAAAATTGGGAAGCGGATTTTCTGAGTCGTCAGACATTGCATTAGGGGGAGTGGGAACTCCATCCGGAAATCTTTGCCCAAGTCACTCAACCGTGGGGCATTCCAGACATGGATCTGATGGCCTCTCGTCAGAACTTCAGAGTTCCTTACTACGGGTACAGATCCAGAGATCCCAAGGCGGCTCTAGTGGATGCACTAGTAGCACCTTGGATCTTCAAACTAGCTTATGTGTTCCCGCCGTTTCCTCTCATCCCCAGGCTGGTAGCCAGGATCAATCAGGAGAGGGCGTCGGTGATTTTGATAGCTCCTGCGTGGCCACGCAGGACTTGGTATGCAGATCTGGTGAATATGTCATCGGCTCCACCATGGAAGCTACCTTTGAGACGAGACCTTCTTGTTCTAGGTCCGTTCGACCCACTCCAGCTGACTGCTTGGAGATTGAACACTTGATCTTATCAAAGCGAGGGTTCTCAGATTCTGTTATTAATACTCTTGTTCAGGCCTGAAAGCCTGTAACCAGAAAAATTACCACATAATTTGGTATATCTGTTGGTGTGAATCTGCAGGATTCCCTTGGGACAAGGTTAAGATTCCTAAGAGTCTATCCTTCCTTCGAGAAGGATTGGAAAAAGGATTATCTGCAAGTTCCTTGATGGGACAGATTTCTGCCTTGTCTGTGTTACTTCACAAAAAGCTGGCAGCTGTGCCAGATGTTCTAGCCTTTGTTCAGGCTCTGGTTAGAATCAAGCCTGTTTACAGAATTTTGACTCCTCCTTGGAGTCTCAACCTAGTTCTTTCAGTTCTTCAGGGGGTTCCGTTTGAACCCTTACATTCCGTTGATATTAAGTTATTATCTTGGAAAGTTTTGTTTTTGGTTGCAATTTCTTCTGCTAGAAGAGTTTCAGAATTATCTGCTCTGCAGTGTTCTTCTCCTTATCTGGTGTTCCATGCAGATAAGGTGGTTTTGCGTACTAAACCTGGTTTTCTTCCAAAAGTTGTTTCTAACAAAAACATTAACCAGGAGATAGTTGTGCCTTCTTTGTGTCCTAATCCAGTTTCAAAGAAGGAACGTTTGTTGCACAACTTGGATGTAGTTCGTGCTCTCAAATTTTACTTAGCAGCTACTAAGGATTTCAGACAAACTTTGTCTTTGTTTGTTGTTTATTCTGGTAAACGGAGAGGTCAAAAAGCAACTTCTACCTCTCTCTCCTTCTGGATTAAAAGCATTATCCGATTGGCTTATGAGACTGCCGGACGGCAGCCTCCTGAAAGAATCACAGCTCACTCCACTAGGGCTGTGGCTTCCACATGGGCCTTCAAGAACAAGGCTTCTGTTGATCAGATATGTAAGGCAGCGACTTGGTCTTCACTGCACACTTTTTCTAAATTTTACAAATTTGATACTTTTGCTTCTTCTGAGGCTATTTTTGGGAGAAAGGTTTTGCAAGCCGTGGTGCCTTCCATTTAGGTGACCTGATTTGCTCCCTCCCTTCATCCGTGTCCTAAAGCTTTGGTATTGGTTCCCACAAGTAAGGATGACGCCGTGGACCGGACACACCTATGTTGGAGAAAACAGAATTTATGTTTACCTGATAAATTACTTTCTCCAACGGTGTGTCCGGTCCACGGCCCGCCCTGGTTTTTTTAATCAGGTCTGATAATTTATTTTCTTTAACTACAGTCACCACGGTAACATATGGTTTCTCCTATGCAAATATTCCTCCTTAACGTCGGTCGAATGACTGGGGTAGGCGGAGCCTAGGAGGGATCATGTGACCAGCTTTGCTGGGCTCTTTGCCATTTCCTGTTGGGGAAGAGAATATCCCACAAGTAAGGATGACGCCGTGGACCGGACACACCGTTGGAGAAAGTAATTTATCAGGTAAACATAAATTCTGTTTTCTCTGCGGCTGACTGCTTGGAGATTGAACGCTTGATTTTATCAAAACGTGGTTTCTCCGAGTCGGTCATTGATACCTTGATTCAGGCTCGAAAGCCTGTCACCAGGAAAATCTATCATAAGATATGGTGTAAATATCTTCATTGGTGTGAATCCAAGGGTTACTCATGGAGTAAAGTCAGGATTCCTAGGATATTATCCTTTCTCCAAGAAGGATTGGAGAAGGGATTGTCAGCTAGTTCCTTAAAGGGACAGATTTCTGCTCTGTCTATTCTTCTGCACAAGCGTCTGGCAGATGTTCCAGACGTTCAGGCGTTTTGTCAGGCTTTAGTTAGAATCAAGCCTGTGTTTAAACCTGTTGCTCCGCCATGGAGTTTAAATTTAGTTCTTAAAGTTCTTCAAGGGGTTCCGTTTGAACCTCTGCATTCCATAGATATCAAGCTTTTATCTTGGAAAGTTCTGTTTTTGGTAGCTATCTCTTCGGCTCGAAGAGTTTCAGAGTTATCTGCCTTACAGTGTGATTCCCCTTATCTGATATTCCATACAGATAAGGTAGTGTTACGTACCAAACCTGGATTTCTTCCTAAGGTAGTATCTAATAAGAATATCAATCAGGAGATTGTAGTTCCGTCACTGTGTCCTAATCCTTCTTCAAAGAAGGAACGTCTATTACACAATCTTGACGTGGTTCGTGCTTTAATGTTTTATTTACAAGCTACTAAGGATTTTCATCAAACATCTGCATTGTTTGCTGTCTACTCTGGACAGAGGAGAGGGCAAAAGGCTTCGGCATCTTCTCTTTCTTTTTGGCTGAGAAGTATAATCCGTTTAGCTTATGAGACTGCTGGCCAGCAGCCTCCTGAAAGAATTACAGCTCATTCCACTAGAGCGGTAGCTTCCACATGGGCTTTTAAAAATGAGGCCTCTGTTGAACAGATTTGTAAGGCGCCGACTTGGTCTTCGCTTCATACTTTTTCTAAATTCTACAAATTTGATACTTTTGCTTCCTTGGAGGCTATTTTTGGGAGAAAGGTCGTACAGGCAGTGGTGCCTTCCGTTTAAGTTCCTGCCTTGTCCCTCCCTTCATCCTTGTCCTAAAGCTTTGGTATTGGTATCCCACAAGTAATGGATGAACCTGTGGACTGGATACACCTTACAAGAGAAAACAAAATTTATGCTTACCTGATAAATTTCTTTCTCTTGTGGTGTATCCAGTCCACGGCCCGCCCTGTCACTTTAAGGCAGGTGTTTTTTATTTTTAAACTACAGTCACCACTGCACCCTATAGTTTCTCCTTTTTCTTGCTTGTCTTCGGTCGAATGACTGGGGGTGGCAGTTAGGGGAGGAGCTATATAGACAGCTCTGCTCTGGGTGTCCTCTTGCAACTTCCTGTTGGGAAGGAGAATATCCCACAAGTAATGGATGAACCCGTGGACTGGATACACCACAAGAGAAAGAAATTTATCAGGTAAGCATACATTTTGTTTTTGCAAGTCTGTTCCAGTATGCCAGGTCTATCAAATCTGTGAGAATTGTATACCTCAGATTCTTCATGCAAACAAGCTGCAACCATCCACTTCCCATAGGGAATTTTGTCCTTTATTTGTCACTCAGGGGACACTTCTGACTTTTCCCCTGAATTTAAAAATAGCATGTACAAAGTGGTGACAGACCCAAGTTCCTGCTCTCCTGAAGAACTCTAACTCTGTGGATGCAAAGACATCTAGTTTGGTTGGGGAAGTGTTCCTGATTCTGAATATGACAATAGCTTCAGATTTAAATTGGAGCATATCCGTAATTTGTTACATGAGGTTTTAAAAATTCTGGAGATTTCTGAAGAAAAAACTGCTGAAAACAAAGCTGTAAATCCGTTAGATATTGTTTTTAAAGCTCCACCAAAAATCCCACAGGTATTTCAGGTTCCTGATTTTGTCTCTGATTATATAGGCAATGAATGAAAAAAACCAGGCGTGTATTTTGCTCCTTCCACCAGATTTAAGAAAATCCCATTCGAGAACAGAATGTGGGAGTGTGGAAAACAATTCCTAAGGTTAATGGAGCAATTTCCACCTTTGACCAATGCACTACTATCTCTATGGAGGAAAGCACTTTGTTCAGAGATCCCATGGACCGCAAACTGGAGTCTTTCTTAAGAAAACTCTTTCTTCAATTCCAGTAGTTTCTCTCACCTATGTGGCTGCTGCATGGACACTCTGGTGTGAGTCATTATCAGAAATGGTGGCTGAATATCCTCTACTGAGGATCTACAAAATAGCAATAAAGGTTCTTTAAAATTGCATCATCATCAATATTGATGTCAAGAATATGTCTTGGTGGTGCTGGCAAGAAGAGCCTTATGGACTAGATTGATTATTTTTTTTTTTCCAAGGGAAGATTCTATTAGGTTCAGACTTGGACTCTTGGGAAGAACAGATGAGGTAATCAGTTTTGTTCCTTTCGCTCCACAGTAGATCAAAAGTCCTCTTTTACTCAGAAGTCTGAGCCCTCCAAGCTGCCCTGGAAGCCTGGTTCTTCATGGGAAAAGAACAAGCACTTCAAGAAGGCCAACAAGAATACTAAGTATGCATGAAGGTGTGCCTCCCAGGCCAGAATCTGTTCTGGTAGGGGGCAGATGAAGTCTTTTTCATAAGACCTAGTTCAGGTCAGTCCAGGATCCCTGGGTTCAAAACATAATTTCCCAGGGCTATAGGATAGGCTTTCAGTCCAGGTCTCCTCGAGGACGATTCCTTCTGTCTCATTTCCCTAAAAATCATTCAAAGGCAGCTGCCTTTATACAAAGTGTTTAGGAGTTAGAGGTTATGGGAGTAATTATCCTAGTAATTGTGTCTCAACAGGGTCAACAGTTTTACTCCAATCTGTTCCAATATGTCCCAAATAAGGAAGGGGCTTGCAGACCTGTCCTAGATCTTAAAACCTTAAACATGTTTGTGAGGGTTCCCACTTTTAAAAAGGAAACAATTCACACAATTTTACCCTTGGTTCAACAGGGTCAGTTTATGGATACTATAGACCTCAAGGGTGCATACCTACAAATACCTATACACAAGGATCACTATCATTTCCTGAGGTTTGCATATCTGGACAAACACTACCAGCATTCCCGCTCTTCGGTTTGGTCTGGCTACAGCTCCACGCCTCTTTACAAAGGTGTTGGGTGCATTGTTAGCAGTGATCAGAGCTTAGTGCATATAAATTGCATCGAATCTAAAACGACATACTAGTGCAAGCACTTTCCCTGTCTCTAGCAATCACTTATACTTGCAAGCTTCTGTCTTTTTTTATCCAAGACCACGGTTGGAGCACCAATGTTCCCAAAAGCTTATTATATCATGCTACAAGGGTACCATTTCTAGGAGTCATACCCAAGCCACATGAGGAAGAGGAGTGTTTCCTTGAAAGACATAGTGGATCTTTTTGGATTATCCGGCCATATATTCTGTTCTCCTGGTTGCAGTTTATTTGTTAGCAACTGTGGATCATGATTCCATCGATTAGATTGTGATACTTCCAGTGCAAGTATAATTTCTATATTAGTATTTGTCAATTTATTTTATGTCATGTTTTTGCATGTGTGAATACACTTTCATGTGTGTTTTTTCTTTCATGTAATTGGCAAGAGTCCATGAGCTAGTGACGTATGGGATATACAATCCTACCAGGAGGGGCAAAGTTTCACAAACCTCAAAATGCCTATAAATACACCCCTCACCACACCCACAATTCAGTTTTACAAACTTTGCCTCCTATGGAGGTGGTGAAGTAAGTTTGTGCTAAGATTTCTACGTTGATATGCACTTCTCTGCATTTTTTAAGCCCGTTTTCTCTTGATATTGAAACTAGTAAATGTTTAAATTCTGTTAATAAACCTCCTGTGGTTATTCCAGAGGTTTTTCCAGTTCCTGATGCCATTTCTGATATGATTTCTAAGGAATGGAATAAGCCTGGTACTTCTTTTATTCCTTATTCAAGGTTTAAAAAATTGTATCCTTTGCCAGAAGTTACATTGGAGTTTTGGGAAAAGATCCCCAAAGTTGATGGGGCTATTTCTACTCTTGCTAAACGTGCTACTATTCCTACGGAAGATAGTACTTCTTTTAAAGATCCTTTAGATAGGAAATTTGAATCTTATCTAAGGAAAGCTTATTTATTTTCAGGTCATCTTCTTAGGCCTGCAATTTCTTGCAGCTGCTTCAACTTTTTGGTTGGCTACTTTAGCGCAACAAGTATCGGATCATGATTTGTCTAGCATTGTTAAGTTGATTCAACATGCTAATAATTTAATTTGTGATGCCATTTTTGATATTATCAAAATTGATGTTAAATCTATGTCTTTAGCTATTTTAGCTAGAAGAGCTTTGTGGCTCAAATCTTGGAATGCTGATATGACTTCTAAATCCAGATTGCTATCTCTTTCCAAGGTAATAAATTATTTGGTTCTCAGTTGGATTCAATAATTTCAACTGTTACTGGGGGGAAGGGAGTTTTTTGCCTCAGGATAAAAAACCTAAGGGCAAATCTAAAGCTTGGATTCAGAGTATTGTCTCTCAGGGGTACAGAATAGGCTTCAGAGTAAGACAGTCTGTGAGAAGATTGTTTTCTCTCACGCATTCCGGTAAACCCAGTAAAGGCTCAGGCTTTTCTGAAGTGTGTTTCAGACCTGGAGTTAACAGGGGTAATCATGCCAGTTCCGTTTCAGGAACAGGGTCTGGGGTTTTTTTTTTTTTTTTTTTTTTTAAACAGGCTTTATTGAAAATATCAGACATCGATACAATATATAAAAAAGAACAGAAATACTTCGCAAAATAATGTGGCTCACAAAAGCAGAGAGAAGTAAAACTGTAAACAAAGTCCGTCTTAGCTCTTGTCCCCTAGTGGGAAAAGAGGTGTTTTTGTTCTCCAATAGTGGCTTTCAAAAATATTAGCATCAGTTCTTGAGTCCAATCTAATCCGCAAAGCCTGACAGTTTTACAGTTCAAAAAATTTGTAACATTAGAAAATATTCAATCCAACATCAATCTTATAAGACAAAATTGTGAATAACTGGTAAAGTTCTAGGGAGGATGAATAAAGAGAGAGAAGTAAAGAGAAAGAGGGGGAAGAATCCGTGAGGGAGAGGAAAGAAAAGGAAAGGTAGAGAGAAGAGAAAAAAAAAAAAAAAAAAAAAAAAAAAAATTTAAAAATTCTGGTTTGGGGTTAAAGGGCGTCTACAGAGTAAACCCAACTCCACCCTGTGATGGTAGTTAAGGTAAGGTGTCATTCCATGTTGCTAACATCATCTCATGGGTTCCTAGTTGTTTAATTTTTAGGTAATGTAGTCTTTCCAGGTTCAGTAGTTCCTCTACTGTGGAGTGCCATTCGTCAAGAGTGGGAATTCTTGGGGATTTCCATCTCTTAGGAATAAGCTTCTTGGCGCTTGTGAGCATAATTAGCATGAGGGCTGCAGTGGGAACGTCTCTAGTCTTGGGGAGCTGTAAGAGTAAAACTGTCTCAGGGGTGTGTGGGATAGGGGTATGTAATTTGTGTGACATAGCGTCAAGTACAGTTGTCCAGTAACCCTGTAGCTTAGGGCATGTCCACCATATGTGAAGAAGTGTGCCATGACCACCGCAGCCCCTCCAACACAAGGGGCTGGCTGATGGAAAGAGCCTATGTAGCCTCACCGGGGTGTAGTACCACCTGGTTAACAACTTAAGGTGTATTTCTTGAACTATCGCTGAGACTGAGGATCTTTTTGTTAGAGTAAATGCTCTTAACCATGCCTCCTCGTCTATTGTATTGTTTAGATCACTACACCAGGCCCGTGTATAGGCAGGGAGCTGGGCATCAGGCGGGAGAAGTAAAAGTTTGTAAACTTTAGAGATCAGCCTTCTAGGCGAGGAAACGGCCACGCATAGGGCTTCAAACGGAGTAAGCTCTCTTCCGAAGCTCTCCTTACGTTTGTGTTGTAGTAGGAAGTGTGATAGCTGGTGATACCTAAGCCAGGATTGAAAAATTTCTCCATGTTGTTCTGCAAGATCACGTTGCGAGCGGAGCTTTCCTGCATCAAGAGCAGAATGCAAGATACCGTCACGAAGGCTGTAGCTAGAGCCCAGTCGCGTGCCTAAGGTATAATATGGTAACTCGGGGTTTTCTATGATAGGTATCATTGGGGAATAAATCGACGAAATGTGAGTGCTAGTGGCTAGAAGTTTATCCCATTCCTGTAAGGTTGTGAGGGTTAGGTGGTATTTAAATATCAGTTTGGGGCGGCGAGAGGCAGGTATCCACGCCATGGCGCCAATGTTATTTTGTTTAAAAATTTGACCATCTAATCTGACCCATTGTTTTTGCGTCGTGTTTCGGGACCATTCGATCAGTCTCTGTAGTAATATAGCTCGTCTATATCTAGACAAGTCCGGAAATCCCAGCCCGCCTCTGTCACGAGGGAGGTATAAGGTTTTCCTAGGAACCCTAGGTCTTGTACCAGACCATACAAACTGTTCAATGGAGCATTGTAATTGGGCTATAAAGTCTTTGGGTAAGGAGATAGGAACCGTTTGCATTATGTAAAGAATGCGGGGTAAAATATTCATTTTGATTAAGCCAATTTTCCCTAGCCATGACAACATTTTATTTCTCCAGGAGGATAAGTCATTGGTAATTTCCTTTTTTATTGTTAAATAATTGTTTTTGAAGAGGTCAGCTGAATTGGCAGATAGGTATATACCCAAATACTTCAGCTTGGAAGGTGCTATTGTGATCTTGTGAGTTAAGGCTAAGTTCTGTATTTGTTCTGAAGGGGCATTAATATTTAATAATTCGGATTTAGATAAGTTTAAGTGGAAGTTTGAAAGTCTCCCGTATTGCTCTAGTTCGCGCAGTAGCTCTGGAACAGATGTTTCCACATCTGTGAGTGTGTACAGAATGTCATCCGCATAGAGCGCTTGTTTAATTTCGATTTCGCCAACTCGCAGCCCCGTGATCAGTGGGTTCTCTCTCACCTTGTGCGCTAGCGCTTCAATAGACAGAGCAAAAAGAAGCGGGGATAGGGGGCAACCCTGCCTAGTCCCGTTCGTGATTTTAAAAGTTTCTGAGAGCGTGCCATTAACCCGAATTCGTGCGTTTGGTTTTGAGTATAATGCGAAAGCCATATTAATAAAGGGTTCGCCAAAGTTCATGGCTGTCATGACTCGGCGCAGAAAAAGCCAATCGACGCGGTCGAAGGCCTTCTCCGCGTCGGTCGAAAAGAGGACCATGGGCGTGCCTCCGATTTGGGCGTGGTTGATTAGTTGAATCACCTTGTTCGTATTGTCACGCGCTTCTCGGCCGGGTATAAAACCGACCTGGTCGGAATCGACCAGATCGGGAAGGAATTTGTTAAGTCTCTTTGCCAAAACCTTGGCAAAGATCTTCACGTCAGAGTTGAGCAAGGAGATAGGGCGAAAATTGGCAGGGGAAGTAGGGGGCTTTCCGGGCTTAGGTATGACCGCAATATGGGCCTCTAGCATCGAGCTTGCAAGTGCCGGTTCGTGTATAAGAGAGTTAAATAGGTTTAGCATGTGAGGTCCCAGAATCTCCAGGAATGTCCTGTAGTATCTAGGAGTAAACCCATCTGGGCCAGGGCTCTTCCCACCAGGGAGGTCTTTTATGGCCTGGGAGAGTTCATCGATGGTGATAGGAGCGTCGAGGGAGTCCCTATCCTCGCCGCTCAGTCGGGGTAGTCCTATTTTGGATAAGTAGTTGTCTATTGACTTTTGCCTGTCGGTTGCGTGATTAGCTTGGTGTGACAAGTCTTGTTTGTGTGCAATGTTGTAGAGCTTAGAGTAGTAAGCGTGGAAGGAGTTCGCTATTTGCTTGCTTCCCTTCAACGCTGTACCATCCAAGTCCTGTATGAGGTGAATATGTGATTTGAGTTGCTCTCTGCGTATACTTCTGGCTAACAATTTGCCTGGTTTGTTACCCCCTTCGTAATATAGTTGTTTTGTTACCATCAGTCTACGGTGAAAGGTCTCAAGTTGGTGTTTTTTGAGTTGTTGTTTAGCACAATCTAAGGATTTGCTAACCTCTTTATTGTTAGGGTCACTTTTATGGGTGGTTTCTAGGTCAACTATGTGGTCTAGAATTTGTTTGTGTTTCAGGTTTCGCTGTCTAATCAGGCGGGCCTTGTGTTTGAGGAATTCTCCTCGAACAACGCACTTGTGTGCTTCCCAGAAAGATGTGATAGAAGTGTGTTTAGGGTCATTATGTTTTAGATAGTCTAAAATGGATTTCTGGATGTCTGCTTTTATCTCTGGGTTTTCTAGTAGGAGATCGTCCAACTTCCATATGTACGTTGTGGGGGGTATGTCCGGCCATTGTATGTTGCAGGTTAATGGGGCGTGATCCGACCACGTGATAGGACCAATTGTGCTTTTAGTTACCATGTCAAGCCCAATGGAATCAAAGAGGAAGTAGTCTATTCGGGAGTATTTGTTGTGTGGTGGAGAGTAATATGTGTAGTCTTTGTCAGTTGGATGAAGTGTTCTCCATACGTCATGTAATTGTAGATTTGTGATAGTTGATCTAACTGATTTAGTAATTTTACTGGGGATACTGGCTGAGCCATTAGATGTATCGACGCTTGCGTCAAGCGGTACGTTAAGGTCACCCGATAAGAAAGTGGGGCCCTTGGCAAAGTCTAATATTAGTTTCGAGATTTTTTTCATATAATGGTGTTGGTCTGAGTTTGGGGCATAGAGTGTGGCTAGTGTCAGTGGGTGGTCATAGAGCGTACCAGTTAAAAGTAAATATCTACCCTCGGGGTCTCTTTCTATATGTGAGATTTTTAATGGGATGGAGTGATGAACTAGGATGCCCACTCCGCATTTCTTAGAGTTACCCGAGGCAAATAGCGCTATTGGGTACTGTTTAGGGTTCCACTTTGGCTCTCTGCCCTTGCGGAAATGGGTCTCTTGGAGAAAAAGAATATGACTGTGCAATTTGCCAAGTTCTCTCATTGCTATCGATCTTTTACCTGGGTCATTAAGACCTTTTGCATTTATTGTGGTGAGATTAAGGCTATGTAGGCCAAACTTACTTTGTGAATGTGACATCTTGTGTGGGAGGATAAAAAAAAAAAAAAAAAAAAAAAAGGGAGGAGAGAGAGTGAGGTGGCAAGCAAGTGAGCGCAGAGAGGGAGGGTACACTGCAGGGGAGAAGAAAAACAAGAGTTGCCTAACGTAGAGCAGACAACTAAAAGAAGTGGACGAAAGTGGGATGAAGAATAATAAGACAAGGGGAAAGAAAAAGAGAGAGGTCTCTGTTGAAGTGAAGGGAGTAGCAGCTACTCGGGTCGTTAAAGGGAACCACCCGTGTAGAAGTAGAGGTGAGAAAGGGATAGTAATCCTCTGGCAAGTACAAACTTTATTACGTCATTAAATATTTCCAGGGTGTGGGAATTCCCAGGCCCTGAAGGTGTTACTGGTATGGCATCAGGTAAGGGAAGGGGAGTGGGGAAAAGAGGCAAGTAGGGAGGGAAGAGGGGGAAAGAAGTAAGGATGGAGAAAGGAAGGTAGAAAAAAGGGAAAGGTGAGGGAAGGAATGGAGGAAGAGGGAAAAAAGGGGGGAGAGGGGAAGGGGAGGGAGGATAGGGGAGGGAGAGGGAAAGGGGAGGGTGGTAAGAGGGGGAGGAAGGGGATTGGGTGGGGGAGGGGTGAAGGGAGGGTGGGGGGAAGGGGGGAGGGGAAGGGAGGAGTGGAGGGGGGGAGGTAGGGGAGGGAAAGGGTGAATGGGAAAGGGAAAGGAGAGAGGGGAGGAGAAGGACTACTGGGGAAGGGGTATACAAAATAATCAATTACTTTATAATCACACAACTATGCTTAACAGAGTATCAACATGAACAATTTTTAAATATCATCAAAAATAAGTGCAGTTTTCCGTGTCATCAGCGACACTAGCTATCATTTGCTAAATTAACTATAGCTATTGAGCAGTAGAGTGTGCCTACTGAGGTGTTTTTGTAATTCTATTCGCCTCAAAGACTCATATAAAACCCAGAGTATTAGGGGGGAAGAGGGAAGTACGAGGGAGGGAGGGAGGGAGAGGAGGGGGACGGGAGATGGGAATGGAGGGAGGGGGAGAGGAGGGAGCAAGGATATTTGTTACATTATTTACGTGAGGTTGTGCCCAACAGAGTAGAAGCATAATTGTTTTCAAGTCTCAACATAAGAAAAGGATATTTTCAGTGTCAACGGCATAGTTATTAAACACATACATACTACAAGCTGTAACCATATAGCAGTGAGAATCACTTTTAGAGTAGCCTAATGTTTCTGTGTCACCTCTTGAATCTATTGTGGGTTCAGGGCGTACTGTAATATATTTTTTTTTTTTTTATTTTTTTTTTTTTTTTTTTTTTTTTTTTGAAAACTAGTAGTTGAGGTGGCCTACTTCTACGGATAGACATTTATAGCCATTCAATTATAAAACGTAACTTTTGAAGCAGCTCTATGGTTTTTTGTATCACACAAACTCGTTAAGGGCCCAGAGTAAAGGGGAAAGAAGGGGGGGGAGGGGAGGACAAAGGAAGGAGGGGGAAATGGGGGGGGGGGAGGGAAGAGCAAGGGTGGGAAGGAGGGGAAAACAAGGCAGTCAATTACATTGTCATCACGAAACTTTGCCCAATGGGGCAGCATCATAAACCCATTCAAACAACAACATAAGTGCATGAAATTTTCTGTGTCAGTGTTATAACTAGACAACGCATGCGTACATTAAACTATAAACACTTTGCAATAAAGATAACTTTTGAAATAGATCTGTGTTTCTCCGTCACCCCAAGCACCCGCCACAGGCCCAGGGCGAATCCCTGATAACTGTGGAGAAGCAGTTCAGTCCCGTAACATCAGGGTCTCCCTGTTTACAGGTGGGGGGGGGGGGAGTCCCCGTCCCCTCCCATCTCGATAATAGTTAAAGGATACTGGAGTGTCAGAATCGGATGGCATGGCCACCCGTCACTGCAGATGGTGTGTGGTTAAACCTTTTCAAGCTTCAGGAGACTGAGGTAGAGGCCTCCAGCCCAGCGTTCTGTGGGCGAGTTTCATCTTCTATTGAAAGACTGGACAAGAAGGCCCGAGCATCTGAGCCAGGTCGAAAAACTGCTGTCTTGTTGTTCCCTGTTGCGATTAGAGATACAGGAAAGCCCCAGCGGTATTGAATTTTGTGAGCCCTTAGCTTCGATGTTATAGGGGCTAGCTCCCTTCTTTTTAGTAGTGTAGTTGGAGAGAGGTCAGAGAAAATCTGTAGTTCTTCGCCTGCGTGCTGGACTGGTTGCTTGTTGCGTGCACAGTTGAGTACCTCCTCTTTGTCTTTAAAATTTAGAAAACGGACTATAATGTCTCTGGGGGGTGCCTTTGGGGGAGGCCTGGCTCGCAGAGCCCTATGTGCTCGTTCCAAAGGTAGTTCAGGAGATGTCGGGGTGTCTTTAAGTGTGCGGAACAGGCTTTGTAAATACCCCTCTATGGCTGGAGGGTGTATAGTTTCTGAGACACCTCTGATTCTCAAATTGTTGCGGCGCCCCCTATTGTCCAGGTCTTCTATTTTGTCGGATAATATTTGTATAGTCTCTGACTGTTGTTGAATTTCAAGTTGCATCTGTGTGACTGTTGTGGTGGTGTCAGCTTGTCTAGCTTCAGTGTGAGTCAGCCTGGTATCTAGTGAGCCTATATCTTTCCTGAGGTCATTAAATAAATCTCTCATTTCTCTGACTGCATTTTTAATGTCCTCTTTTGAAGAGAGTTGCTGTAGGTCTTCCCTTGTAATGTGCTGCATGATTTGTGTGTCTGTGATTTGCAAAGGTGGTAGAGGTGCAGTTTGGTGGGAGTCTGTGCTGCACTGATTCTCCAAAGTGTTGTGTTCCACTTGTTTTAGGTAGCCACTCAGAGTGCGGACAGGCGTGTTTTTATCTGTTTTATTATTTTTTTTGCAAGGCATAACTGAGCAGGCCCCTGTTCCAGGAGAATGTGTGAGCGGATCTTGCCTGCTTTTTTTTTTTTTTATATTTTTTTTTTTTTTTTTTTTTTTTTTTTATTTATAGATTATTTTTCTTCCCCTTTTTTATGTGCAGAAAGTATTCAATAAACCTGAGGTTACGATATTAAGATGGCTAGGATGCTCAGCCAGAGTGAAGCGTGGTGGTCAATGCTGTGATCGCTTTACTCTGATAAGGGATGCTGTGTTGTTTATGAGCTGACAAGATGGAGGATAGTGCCACAGTACTGCGTAGCGTTCTTCGCAAAGGTGCATGTGTTAGAGGGTCTCACATCCGATAGGTGGTATGTTGGTGACATGAATTCAGCCCTAGAGCTGCCCAAGTCCAGTCCCAGTGGGTTATATATGCAGGGAGAGCGGTATATAGGGAGCGGAGCGCATGTAGTGTGGCCACGTGGCGGTGCGTGTATTTATGCTTGTTTCTTACCCTGCAGCGACGGCTGCAATATCATCTCCGCACTCCTCGCCACTGGCTCCAGACCGTTTCTCTCCTCTGTGTCTCCTCACCCGCTCTGTGTATCCGGATTAAGGGCGGCAAGTGGTGTCTGTGATGGTAGGTCCGGTGCAAGAGGTCTCCCGCTCCGTCCGGTCTGTGTGCTCCGGGCCCCCCTGCTCCTCTCGAGGGGTATACCAGGGCAGACAGACAGAATTTACAAAGTCCAGCTAGGCAGGGAGATGTACCTTGTTATCCCCCATAAGTTTGGGGAAGTGGGCTAGGGAAATGCCATATTTATCTTGCTGTACTGCCAGAGAATTCAGGAGCTTGTTCAAAACACAGCCATTCGCCTGCGTGGCTAAGCTCCGCCCCAGGGTCTGGGGTTTTATTCAAATCTATTCATTGTCCCAAAGAAAGAGAATTAATTCAGACCAGTTTTGGATCTAAAGAATTTGAATCGATATGTAAGAGTACCAACTTTCAAAATGGTGACTTTAAGGACTATTCTGCCTTTTGTTCAGCAAGGGCATTATATGTCCACAAAAGACTTACAGGATGCATATCTTCATATTCCGATTCATCCAGATCATTATCAGTTCCTGAGATTCTCTTTTCTAGACAAGCATTACCAATTTGTTGCTCTTCCTTTTGGCCTAGCGACAGCTCCAAGAATCTTTTCAAAGGTTCTAGGTGCCCTACTCTCTGTAATCAGAGAGCGGGGTATTTCAGTGTTTCCTTATTTGGACGATATCTTGGTACTCGCTCAGTCTTTACGTTCTGCAGAATCTCACACGAATCAACTAGTGTTGTTTCTTCGAAGACATGGTTGGAGGATCAATTTACCAAAAAGTAATTTGATTCCTCAGACAAGGGTAACCTTTTTAGTTTTCCAGATAGATTCAGTGTCCATGACTTTGTCTCTAACAGACAAGAGACGTTTGAAGGTTCTGACAGGCTGCAACCAATTTCAGTCTCAATCATTCCCTTCAGTAGCTATGTGGATGGAAGTTTTAGGTCTCATGACTGCAGCATCGGACGTGATCCCCTTTGCTCGTTTTCAAATGAGACCTCTCCAGCTCTGTATGCTGAACCAATGGTGCATGGATTATACAAGGATATCGCAATTAATATCCTTAAATCCCAATTTTCGACTTTCTCTGACTTGGTGGTTAGATCACCATCGTATAATTTTAGGGGCCTCTTTCGTCCGTCCAACCTGGACTGTGATCACAACAGATGCAAGTCTTTCAGGTTGGGGAGCTGTTTGGGGATCTCTGACAGCACAAGGTGTTTGGAAATCTTAAGAGGCGAGATTACCAATCAATATTTTAGAACTCCGTGCGATTCTCAGGGCTCTTTAATTTTGGCCTCTGTTGAAGAGAGAACCGTTCATTTGTTTTCAGACAGACAATATCACAACTGTGGCATATGTCAATCATCAGGGTGGGACTTGCAGTCCTCAAGCTATGGAAGAAGTATCTTGGATAGTTGTTTGGGCAGAATCCAGCTCCTGTCTAATTTCTTCGGTTCATATCCCAGGTATAGACAATTGGGAAGCGGTACCTCAGTCCTCAGACCTCAGACTTTACATCTGGGAGAATGGTCTCTCCACCCAGATGTGTTTTCTCAAATTGTTCAGATGTGGGGGCTTCCAAAAATAGATCTGATGGCATCTCATCTGAACAAAAAAACTTCCCAGGTACCTGTCCAGGGCCAGGGATCCTCAGGCGGTAGCAGTGGATGCATTGAGACTTCCTTGGTGTTATCAATCTGCTTATATTTTCCCGCCTCTAGTTCTTCTTCCAAGAGTGATCTCCAAGATCATCAAGGAGCAATCGTTTTTGTGCTGCTGGTAGCTCCAGCATGGTCTCACAGGGTTTGGTATGCGGATCTTGTCCGGATGTCCAGTTGCCAACATTGGCCACTTCCACTAAGGCCAGACCTTCTATCTCAAGGTCCGTTTTTCCATCAGTATCTCAAATCATTAAATTTGAAGGTATGGAGATTGAACGCTTGTGCTTAGTCATAGAGGTTTCTCTGACTTAGTGATTAATACTATGTTGCAGGCTCGTAAATCTGTTTCTAGAAAGATTTATTATCGAGTTTGGAAGACTTACATTTCATGGTGTTCTTCTCATAAATTTTCTTGGCATTCTTTTAAATTCCTCGAATTTTACAGTTTCTTCAGGATGGTTTGGATAAAGGTTTGTCTGCAAGTTCCTTGAAAGGACAAATCTCTGCTCTTTCTGTTTTATTTTAAGATTGCTAAACTTCCTGATATTCATTGTTTTGTGCAGGCTTTGGTTCGTATCAAGCCTGTCATTAAATCAATCTCTCCTCCCTGGAGTCTTAATTTTGTTTTGAAGGCTTTGCAGGCTCCTCCGTTTGAGCCTATGCATTCTTTGGACATTAAACTACTTTCTTGGAAAGTGTTGTTTCTTTTTGCCATCTCTTCTGCTAGAAGAGTTTCTGAATTATCCGCTCTCCCTTGTGAATCTCCTTTTCTGATTTTTCATCAGGATAAGGCGGTTTTGCGGACTATATTTAAATTCTTACCTAAGGTTGTGAATTCTAACAACATTAATAGAAAAATTGTTGTCCCTTCCTTGTGTCCTAATCCTAAGAATTCTTTGGAGAGATCCTTACATTCTTTGGATGTGGTAAGAGCTTTGAAATATTATGTTGAAACTACTAAAGATTTCAGAAAGACTTCTAGTCTATTTGTTATATTTTCTGGTTCTAGGAAAAGTCAGAAGGCTTCTGCTGTTTCCTTGGCTTCGTGGTTAAAGTTTTTAATTCATCAAGCTTATTTGGATTCGGGTCAGGCCCCGCCTCAGAGAATTACAGCTTATTCTACTAGATCAGTCTCTACTTTGTGGGCTTTTAAGAATGAAGCTTCAGTTGATCAGATTTGCAAAGCAGCAACTTGGTTCTCTTTGCATACATTTACTAAATTCTACCGTTTTGATGTATTTGTTTCTTCAGAAGCAGTTTTTAGTAGAAAAGTTCTTCAGGCAGCTGTTTCAGTTTGATTCTTCTGCTTTTGATTTAAGTTTTTTCCTTTCATTTATGAGAATACACTTATTTTTTGGGTTGTGGATGAATTTTTTTTCAGTGGAAAATTGCTGTTTTTATTTTTATCCCTCCCTCTCTAGTGACTCTTGCGTGGAGTTCCACATCTTGGGTATTGCTATCCCATACGTCACTAGCTCATGGACTCTTGCCAATTACATGAAAAAAAACATAATTTATGTAAGAACTTACCTGATAAATTCATTTCTTTTATATTGGCAAGAGTCCATGAGGCCCTTTTTATGGTGGTTATGACACAATTATTTCCAAATTCCTTTGTTGATGCTTTTTACTCCTTTCTTTATCACCCCACTACTTGGCTATTCATTAAACTGAATTGTGGGTGTGGTGAGGGGTGTATTTGTAGGCATTTTGAGGTTTGGGAAACTTTGCCCCTCCTGGTAGGATTGTATATTCCATACATCACTAGCTCATGGACTCTTGCCAATATGAAAGAAATTAATTTATCAGGTAAGTTCTTACATAAATTTATGTTTTTTGATTTTTTTTATTAAATAAAATTTTACTAAGTTAGTTATTTATTTATTTATTTATTAGCACTGTCTTATATTTTCCCTTTTTTAAAGGGATATATACATAAAAAAATATTTCTAGGAGTCATAATAGATTCAGTCCTTGTGCTTTTGTTCCTGACAGAAGAGCGCAGAATAAAGCTTTAGAGAGCATGTCTCTCCCTGCAAAGTGCTCCATTTCCATCAGTAGCTCAGTGCATAGAGGTGGTGGGTCTTATGGCAGCTGCTTTAGACGCAGTTCCTTCTGCCCATCTCTACTTGACACCCCTTTGATTACCTATTCTAAATCAGTTGTCAAAGAATTATCTACAGATTGCTTTGGATTTATCCATCAGACAGTCTCTCTCTTGGTGGACACAAAGTCCTTCTTTGACACTTGGGGCATATTTCCTTGGTCCGTCATGGTCTTTTTTGAAGTTTGACGCCAGTCTTTGAGGCTTGGTGATGGTATGGGATTCTGGAAGAGCGCAAGGAGTTACCAATCAACATTCTGGAACTTCAAGCAATTCTTTGGGCTCTTCAGTCTTGGCCCCTATTGAAGGAGGCCTACATCAATCATCAAGGTGGTACCCAAGGTCCACTGGCCATGCAGGAAGTGTCTCAGATTCTGTCCAGGGCAGGGAGCCATGATTCCTCTCTATCAGCAATTCACATACCAGGTGTGAACAAATGGGAGGCGGATTACCTCAGCCGTCAATCGGTCCATCTAGGCGAATGGTCTCTTCATCATGACATATTCGATCGATCAGTCAGGGTTTGAAATTTTCAGTGGTCAAGTGACCCAGTACGACTTAGAAAGATCAAATGGGACCTACCAGACATAGATCTGATGGCCACTCAATTAAATCACAAACTGCCAAGGTATTGTGCAAGATCAAGAAATCCAAAGGCTTACATGATAGATGCCTTTGTATGTCCATGGGAGTTTCATCTAGCATACCTGTTTCCCCCGTTTGTTTTTCCAAGAGCCATTGCTCGCATCAAGCAGGAGTCAGTGTCAGTAATATTAATTTCTCCACACTGGCCCCGCAGGAGATGCTATGTGGATCTGGTGCAGATGTCCTAATTTCCTCCATTGATTCTTCCTCTGAGACAAGACCTGTTGTCTCAAGGTCCTCTTTTCATCAGGATCTCAAATCTCTAAATTTAACGACGTTGAGGTTGAATGCCTAGTTTTGAGACAGAGGTCTCTCAGATTGTCATTGAAACTTTGGTGCAGACCAGAAAGCATGAGAGAGAAAAATTTATCACAAGATTTGGAAGGCTTATTTTGAGTGGTGCTCTTCCAAAGGGGTTTCTTGATATTCCTTTAGGATTCCTAGAATCCTTCAGTTTTTACAGGAAGACCTTGAGAAGGCTTTGTCCGCTAGTTCCCTAAATTTCTGCTTTATCTGTCCTTTTTCATAGGAAGTTGGCTAAATTTCCTGATGTTCAGACTTTTGTACAGATGTTAGTTAGAATTAGGCCAGTTGTAAAACCTATTTATCCACCCTGGAATTTGAATCTAGTTTTTTTCTGTATTACAAGGTACTCTCCTTATTAACCATGTTATGGAGAACTGTGGACCATCATCATTTTAAGAAAGAAAACTAAATTTATGCTTACCTGACAAATTATTATCTTTTGGAATGATAATGGTCCACAGGCCGGCCTGTTTCAATTTTTGGGCAACAGTTCTAATATCACCTCTACAGACCCTACATTGTCTTAACTACCTTTTAGGTTTCCTATTCTCTACTCGGCTGTACATGGGAGGCATTTTAAGCTCTTGTATGGGTTCTTGACTTCCTCCTAATGGCGGGCAATATATCCCATATGTTATTGAACACTGTCAACCATCATTATTCCAAAATAATCTACAGTTGGAAGATGATATACATGGGAATGGTGTATGCAGGGCTCACTGGGGCTCCGTTACTGAACCATGGTGTTGTAGCATCTAGGGGAGAAGAGCCTAGGTATTTTGTCAACATAACATAGTTCAGTTGCCAGATAGTAATGAGCATTTACTGCAAAACCTCAATTTATTATCTACAATCTCTGCCTACCACCCTGTTGCCTGCAAAAAATAATTTTTTGTATAGAACTGGTGATATGATTTATCTAATTAATATGTAAATATATGTTCTGTCAGTATGATATCCATGGACATTCCAAGCAAGTGTTGATTGAATGGGCTGTTTTATTTTCATTCATATTGATTTTGATCTAGTCAATGTATTTATTAATATCAACTATACAGTGTGACTGTGCGATAGGTAGGTGCATTCAGATGGCTGATGGATGATTTAAGTGGGTAATAGGTAGATTTATTATTAGATTAAGTGACAGACAGGTAGATTATTTGACTTTGTGACAAACAGTAGATAGGCAATTTGTGTATTAGGCCGACAGTTAAGGTGACAGACCAGTAAGTAGAAGGTCAGAGGTTGCTCAAAGAGGGAGTTTTATGCAGTATTTGGAGATATATGAGAAAATATATTTTGCTGTGAGGTTGTTGAGAGATGTATATATTGTGGTCAATATTTTTAACTGGTTTCTATGACATGCCGCTGTAGGCTCTGGCAGAGCAGGGTAGTTATTGTGGAACGAGCACTTAGAGGAGTCGAGCTAAAGCTTTCATCATAGATTGGACGAGAAAGAGGCTGAATCTGAAAAGGCCACTTAGCTGGTTTAGGAGTTAGGAAATGTTCAGTAGACTTGAAGCTGCTGGTACAACTGATAGAGGCCTAGGTTGTATGTTGAGATGTTCTATCTGTTTCTATGGTGTAAAGAGCAGGTGTTGCATGCTGTGGGGATGAGTTGTGAGTGGTCTGGTCAGTAAGAATTTTGTGTCTACACTACATTGGAGTTGTGGTATCATGGGACACGTCTTCTCATTTTTGGTCCCAGATCACAGGTGTTTCTATACTTCGTGCTGGGGAAACCATGGAGCAGGCGCTGACAGCCATTTGTAAGGACATTCGCTTGGGGAAGATTCTTATCCAGACCAATCACAACACTGGGGAACCTGAGGTGAGACCGTTAGAAAAGTATAGAATTTTTAAAGGGACGTTGTACTTAAATGTTGTCTATTTTGTGTATAAAAGAGTAACAGTTAAACATGATTATATTTTTTGCATGAACAAAGTAAAATCTAAAATGATGTGTAAGTTTGTGTACAACGGATACCTAGTTATTTATTGATTAATGACTTCCCACAGAAAAAGTTTGATATTTAAAACAACATAATTTTTTTAAGATATAACAATAAGATATTTTAAAATATTCTCTTTTAGATGGAACAGGGTAGAATGTCCCTTTAACCTGGCTGCCTGAAAGGACAGCAGCATATTTCTATCTGTTGCTCCCCCTCTTTTTCTTTTAACATCTCCTTTCCTTCTTTTTATTTGTGTCGTTGTTCTCATTACCCTCCTCTGGGCTTCTCGTCGCCGCCCCTCTCTGGGCTTCTCGTCGCCGCCCCTATCTGGGCTTCTCGTCGCCGCCCCTCTCTGGGCTTCTGGTCGCCCCCCCTCTCTGCGCCTCTCATCGCCCCCCCCCCCTCTCTGGGCCTCTCGTCTGCCCCCCCTCTCTGGGCCTCTCGTCTGCCCCCCCTCTCTGGGCCTCTTGTCACCCCCCCTCTCTGGGCCTCTCGTCTGCCCCCCCTCTCTGGGCCTCTCGTCTGCCCCCCCTCTCTGGGCCTCTCGTCACCCCCCCCTCTCTGGGCCTCTCGTCACCCCCCCCTCTCTGGGCCTCTCGTCACCCCCCCCCCCCTCTCTGGGCCTCTCGTCACCCCCCTCTCTGGGCCTCTCGTCACCCCCCTCTCTGGGCCTCTCGTCTGCCCCCCCTCTCTGGGCCTCTCGTCTGCCCCCCCTCTCTGGGCCTCTCGTCTGCCCCCCCTCTCTGGGCCTCTCGTCTGCCCCCCCTCTCTGGGCCTCTCGTCTGCCCCCCCTCTCTGGGCCTCTCGTCTGCCCCCCCTCTCTGGGCCTCTCGTCTGCCCCCCCTCTCTGGGCCTCTCGTCTGCCCCCCCTCTCTGGGCCTCTCGTCTGCCCCCCCTCTCTGGGCCTCTCGTCTGCCCCCCCCTCTCTGGGCCTCTCGTCTGCTCCCCCTCTGTGCCTCTCGTGGCTCCCCCTCTGTGCCTCTCGTGGCTCCCCCTCTGTGCCTCGCTCCCCTATCACCTGTCTCTCTGTCGTGCTCCTCCTCCTCTGTCTCGTCGCCCCCCTCTCTGGGCCTCTCGTCGCCCCCCCCCCTCTCTGGGCCTCTCGTCGCCCCCCCCCCCCCTCTCTGGGCCTCTCGTCGCCCCCCCCCCCCCCCTCTCTGGGCCTCTCTTGCCCCCCCCCCCCATCTCTGGGCCTCTCGTCTGCCCCCCCTCTCTGGGCCTCTCGTCTGCCCCCCCTCTCTGGGCCTCTCGTCTGCCCCCCCTCTCTGGGCCTCTCGTCTGCCCCCCCTCTCTGGGCCTCTCGTCTGCCCCCCCTCTCTGGGCCTCTCGTCTGCCCCCCCTCTCTGGGCCTCTCGTCTGCCCCCCCCTCTCTGGGCCTCTCGTCTGCTCCCCCTCTGTGCCTCTCGTGGCTCCCCCTCTGTGCCTCTCGTGGCTCCCCCTCTGTGCCTCGCTCCCCTATCACCTGTCTCTCTGTCGTGCTCCTCCTCCTCTGTCTCGTCGCCCCCCTCTCTGGGCCTCTCGTCGCCCCCCCCCCTCTCTGGGCCTCTCGTCGCCCCCCCCCCCCTCTCTGGGCCTCTCGTCGCCCCCCCCCCCCCCCTCTCTGGGCCTCTCGTCGCCCCCCCCCCCTCTCTGGGCCTCTCGTCGCCCCCCCCCTCTCTGGGCCTCTCGCCCCCCCCTCTCTGGGCCTCTCGTCGGCCCCCCCCTCTCTGGGCCTCTCGTCGCCCTCCCCCCTCTCTGGGCCTCTCGTCGCCCCCCCCCCCTCTCTGGGCCTCTCGTCGCCCCCCCCCCCCTCTCTCTGGGCCTCTCGTCGCCCCCCCCTCTCTGGGCCTCTTGTCGCCCCCCCTCTCTGGGCCTCTCGTCGACCCCCCTCTCTGGGCCTCTCGTCGCCCCCCCTCTCTGGGCCTCTCGTCGCCCCCCCTCTCTGGGCCTCTTGTCGCAGCCCCCCCCCCTCTCTGGGCCTCTTGTCGCAGCCCCCCCCCTCTCTGGGCCTCTTGTCGCCCCCCCCTCTCTGGGCCTCTCGTCGCCCCCCTCTCTGGGCCTCTTGTCGCCCCCCCCCCTCTCTGGGCCTCTTGTCGCAGCCCCCCCCCTCTCTGGGCCTCTTGTCGCCCCCCCCCCCTCTCTGGGCCTCTCGTCGCCCCCCCCTCTCTGGGCCTCTCGTCGCCCCCCCCCTCCCTGTTCCTCTCGTCGCCCCCCCCCTCCCTGTTCCTCTCGTGGCTCCCCCTCTGTGCCTCTCGTGGCTCCCCCTCTGTGCCTCTCGTGGCTCCCCCTCTGTGCCTCTCGTGGCTCCCCTCTGTGCCTCTCGTGCCCCCCCTCCTGTGCCTCTCGTGGCTCCCCCTCTGTGCCTCGCTCCCCTATCACCTGTCTCTCTGTCGCACTCCTCCTTCTCTGTCTTTCTCCTTTTGCCCCAACTCTCTCTCACATATTCTCACTTCCCCTGCAGCTTCATTACCTGCGACTGCCCAAGGAGATAAGTGAGGATTATGTGATTCTCATGGACAGCACAGTGTCCACAGGAGCTGCAGCTATGATGGCCATTAGGGTCCTGCTGGTGAGTGATCAGTTTTAATATATGCATGAGATTAGCACGTGTGAACAGTTTAAAACATTTGTATGTGATCTGCCTGTGGTCAGTGTATAACCTGTGTATGTGATCTGCTTGTGGTCAGTGTATAACGTGTGTATGTGATCTGCCTGTGGTCAGTGTATAACGTGTGTATGTGATCTGCCTGTGGTCAGTGTATAACGTGTGTATGTGATCTGCCTCTGATCAGTGTATAACGTGTGTATGTGATCTGCCTCTGATCAGTGTATAACGTGTGTATGTGATCTGCCTGTGGTCAGTGTATAACATGTGTATGTGATCTGCTTGTGGTCAGTGTATAACGTGTGTATGTGATCTGCCTGTGGTCAGTGTATAATGTGTGTATGTGATCTGCCTGTGGTCAGTGTATAGCATGTGTATGTGATCTGCCTGTGGTCAGTGTATAACGTGTGTATGTGATCTGCTTGTGGTCAGTGTATAACGTGTGTATGTGATCTGCCTGTGGTCAGTGTATAATGTGTGTATGTGATCTGCCTGTGGTCAGTGTATAGCATGTGTATGTGATCTGCCTGTGGTCAGTGTATAACGTGTGTATGTGATCGGCCTGTGGTCAGTGTATAACGTGTGTATGTGATCTGCCTGTGGTCAGTGTATAATGTGTGTATGTGATCTGCCTGTGGTCAGTGTATAACGTGTGTATGTGATCTGCCTGTGGTCAGTGTATAACGTGTGTATGTGATCTGCCTGTGGTCAGTGTATAACGTGTGTATGTGATCTGCCTGTGGTCAGTGTATAACGTGTGTATGTGATCTGCCTGTGGTCAGTGTATAATGTGTGTATGTGATCAGCCTGTGGTCAGTTTATAACGTGTGTATGTGATCTGCCTGTGGTCAGTGTATAACGTGTGTATGTGATCTGCCTGTGGTCAGTGTATAACTTGTGTATGTGATCTGCTTGTGGTCAGTGTATAACGTGTGTATGTGATCTGCCTGTGGTCAGTGTATAACGTGTGTATGTGATCTGCTTGTGGTCAGTGTATAACATGTGTATGTGATCTGCTTGTGGTCAGTGTATAACGTGTGTATGTGATCTGCCTGTGGTCAGTGTATAACGTGTGTATGTGATCTGCCTGTGGTCAGTGTATAACGTGTGTATGTGATCTGCCTGTGGTCAGTGTATAACGTGTGTATGTGATCTGCCTGTGGTCAGTGTATAACGTGTGTATGTGATCTGCCTGTGGTCAGTGTATAACGTGTGTATGTGATCTGCCTGTGATCAGTGTATAACGTGTGTATGTGATCTGCCTGTGATCAGTGTATAACCTGTGTATGTGATCTGCTTGTGATCAGTGTATAACGTGTGTATGTGATCTGCCTGTGGTCAGTGTATAACGTGTGTATGTGATCTGCCTGTGGTCAGTGTATAACGTGTGTATGTGATCTGCCTGTGGTCAGTGTATAACGTGTGTATGTGATCTGCCTGTGGTCAGTGTATAACGTGTGTATGTGATCTGCTTGTGGTCAGTGTATAACGTGTGTATGTGATCTGCTTGTGGTCAGTGTATAACCTGTGTATGTGATCTGCCTCTGATCAGTGTATAATATGTGTATGGGATCTGCCTGTGGTCAGTGTATAACATGTGTATGGGATCTGTTTGTGGTCAGTGTATAACGTGTGTATGTGATCTGTCTGTGGTCAGTGTATAACGTGTGTATGTGATCTGCCTGTGGTCAGTGTATAACGTGTGTATGTGATCTGCCTGTGGTCAGTGTATAACGTGTGTATGTGATCTGCCTGTGATCAGTGTATAACGTGTGTATGTGATCTGCCTGTGATCAGTGTATAACCTGTGTATGTGATCTGCTTGTGATCAGTGTATAACGTGTGTATGTGATCTGCCTGTGGTCAGTGTATAACGTGTATATGTGATCTGCCTGTGGTCAGTGTATAACGTGTGTATGTGATCTGCCTGTGGTCAGTGTATAACGTGTGTATGTGATCTGCCTGTGGTCAGTGTATAACGTGTGTATGTGATCTGCTTGTGGTCAGTGTATAACGTGTGTATGTGATCTGCTTGTGGTCAGTGTATAACCTGTGTATGTGATCTGCCTCTGATCAGTGTATAATATGTGTATGGGATCTGCCTGTGGTCAGTGTATAACATGTGTATGGGATCTGTTTGTGGTCAGTGTATAACGTGTGTATGTGATCTGTCTGTGGTCAGTGTATAATGTGTGTATGTGATCTGCCTGTGGTCAGTGTATAACGTGTGTATGTGATCTGCCTGTGGTCAGTGTATAATGTGTGTATGTGATCTGCCTGTGGTCAGTGTATAACGTGTGTATGTGATCTGCCTGTGGTCAGTGTATAACGTGTGTATGTGATCTGCCTGTGGTCAGTGTATAATGTGTGTTTGTGATCTGCTTGTGGTCAGTGTATAATATGTGTATGTGATCTGCCTGTGGTCAGTGTATAATGTGTGTATGTGATCTGTTTGTGGTCAGTATATAACATGTGTGTGTGTGATCTGCTTGTGGTCAGTGTATAACCTGTGTATGTGATCTGCCTGTGGTCAGTGTATAACGTGTGTGTTTGTGATCTGCTTGTGGTCAGTGTATAACGTGTGTATGTGATCTGCTTGTGGTCAGTGTATAACGTGTGTATGTGATCTGCCTGTGGTCAGTGTATAACGTGTGTGTATAGGATCTGCCTGTGGTCAGTGTGTATGTGATCTGCCTTTGGTCATTGTATAATGTGTGTATTTGATCTGCCTGTAGTCAGTTTATAATGTGTGTATGTGATCTGTTTGCGGTCACTGTATAACGTGTATATGTGATCTGCCTGTGGTCAGTGTATAACGTGTGTGTGTGATCTGCTTGTGGTCAGTGTATAACGTGTGTATGTGATCTGCCTGTGGTCAGTGTATAACGTGTGTATGTGATCTGCCTGTGGTCAGTGTATAACGTGTGTGTGTGATCTGCCTGTGGTCATTGTATAACGTGTATATGTGATCTCCCTGTGGTCAGTGTATAACGTGTGTATGTGATCTGCCTGTGGTCAGTGTATAACGTGTGTGATCTGCCTGTGGTCAGTGTATAACGTGTGTATGTGATCTGCCTGTGGTCAGTGTATAACTTGTGTATGTGATCTGCCTGTGGTCAGTGTATAACGTGTGTATGTGATCTGCCTGTGGTCAGTGTATAACGTGTGTATGTGATCTGCCTGTGGTCAGTGTATAACGTGTGTATGTGATCTGCCTGTGGTCAGTGTATAACGTGTGTATGTGATCTGCCTGTGCTCAGTGTATAACGTGTGTATGTGATCTGCCTGTGGTCAGTGTACAACGTGTGTATGTGATCTGCCTGTGGTCAGTGTACAACGTGTGTATGTGATCTGCCTCTGGTCAGTGTATAATGTGTGTATGTGATCTGTCTGTGGTCACTGTATAACATGTGTATGTGATCTGCCTGTGGTCAGTGTATAATGTGTATGTGATCTGCCTGTGGTCAGTGTATAATGTGTGTATGTGATCTGTCTGTGGTCACTGTATAACATGTGTATGTGATCTGCCTGTGGTCAGTGTATAATGTGTATGTGATCTGCCTGTGGTCAGTGTATAATGTGTATGTGATCTGCCTGTGGTCAGTGTATAATGTGTATGTGATCTGCCTGTGGTCAGTGTATAACATGTGTATGTGATCTGCCTGTGCTCAGTGTATAACGTGTGTATGTGATCTGCTTGTGGTCAGTGTATAACGTGTGTATGTGATCTGCCTGTGGTCAGTGTACAACGTGTGTATGTGAACTGCCTGTGGTCAGTGTATAACGTGTGTATGTGATCTGTCTGTGGTCACTGTATAACGTGTGTATGTGATCTGCCTGTGCTCAGTGTATAACGTGTGTATGTGATCTGCCTGTGGTCAGTGTATAATGTGTGTATGTGATCTGCCTGTGGTCAGTGTATAACGTGTGTATGTGATCTGCCTGTGCTCAGTGTATAATGTGTGTATGTGATCTGCCTGTGCTCAGTGTATAACGTGTGTATGTGATCTGCCTGTGGTCAGTGTATAATGTGTATGTGATCTGCCTGTGGTCAGTGTATAATGTGTGTATGTGATCTGCCTGTGGTCAGTGTATAACATGTGTATGTGATCTGCCTCTGGTCAGTGTGCATGTGTTCTGCCTCTGGTCAGTGTATAATGTGTGTATGTGATCTGCCTCTGGTCAGTGTATAATGTGTGTATGTGTTCTGCCTCTGGTCAGTGTATAATGTGTGTATGTGTTCTGCCTCTGGTCAGTGTATAATGTGTGTATGTGTTCTGCCTCTGGTCAGTGTATAATGTGTGTATGTGATCTGCCTCTGGTCAGTGTATAATGTGTGTATGGGATCTGTCTCTGGTCAGTGTATAACGTGTGTGTGATCTGCCTGAGGTCAGTGTATAACATGTATATGTGATCTGTTTGTGGTCAGTGTATAGCGTGTGTATGTGATCTGCCTGTGGTCCGTGTATAGCGTGTATGTGATCTGCCTGTGGTCAGTGTATAGCATGTGTATGTGATCTTCCTGAGGTCAGTGTATAACGTGTGTGTGTGTGTGATCTGCCTGAGGTCAGTGTATAATGTGTGTATGTGATCTGCCTGTGGTCAGTGTGTATGTGATCTGACTGTGGTTAGTGTGTATGCGATCTGACTGTGGTTAGTGTGTATGCGATCTGACTGTGGTTAGTGTGTATGCGATCTGACTGTGGTTAGTGTGTATGCGATCTGACTGTGGTTAGTGTGTATGCGATCTGACTGTGGTTAGTGTGTGTATGCGATCTGACTGTGGTTAGTGTGTATGCGATCTGACTGTGGTTAGTGTGTATGCGATCTGACTGTGGTTAGTGTGTATGCGATCTGACTGTGGTTAGTGTGTATGCGATCTGACTGTGGTTAGTGTGTATGCGATCTGACTGTGGTTAGTGTGTATGCGATCTGACTGTGGTTAGTGTGTATGCGATCTGACTGTGGTCAGTGTGTATGCGATCTGACTGTGGTCAGTGTGTATGCGATCTGACTGTGGTCAGTGTGTATGCGATCTGACTGTGGTCAGTGTGTATGCGATCTGACTGTGGTCAGTGTGTATGCGATCTGACTGTGGTCAGTGTGTATGCGATCTGACTGTGGTCAGTGTGTATGCGATCTGACTGTGGTCAGTGTGTATGCGATCTGACTGTGGTCAGTGTATAACGTGTGTATGTGATCGGTTTGTGGCCACTGTATATCGTGTGTATGTTATCGGTTTGTGGCCACTGTATATGACTTGTCTGTGTCTGTTTGTTTGAACTTATGGTCGGTGCTTAAGGATTAGATTTGGTTGCATAGCTGATTGTGCTTGTTCACCTTCCTCATGGGAGTCACTTTTTGCTGCAGGATCATGATGTACAGGAAGATAAGATCTTCTTATTGTCACTACTGATGGCAGAGATGGGCGTTCACTCGGTGGCTTACGCATTTCCACGTGTTCGTATCATCACCACTGCAGTAGACAAGCGTGTCAACCAGGAGTTTCATATCATTCCAGGCATTGGTGAGAGGAGAGGGAGCTCTGCCAGATAACTGTCATTGTCACTGTATAACCCTGTGGGGTGGGGTTAGCATTATTGTTTTATAGCTCCCTTGTGTTTGTGTCACTCTGATGGGGATTTACTGGTTTAATGTCCCATAACTCCCTCCTGTCTGTGTGACTGTGTCTTGGTGTGGCAGATTTCATGTTACATAGCTTCTTGCTGTCTTTATCACCATTGTTTGTCTCTCTGTAGGGGCAGGAGCACACTCCTATGTCAGGTAACTTTTTATCTTCCAAACAGTGTCACCTTACGTGGAAGCTACTGACTTAATGTCACAAATCTCTCTCCAGTTATGTCACACTGCAGGGGAGAAGCTATGTGCCACATAACTCCTTCCAGTCTCTGTCACCCTGCAGGGGAGGGACAGACTGTTTTTTATAGCTCCCTCCTGTACTTATCACTATATCACCCTGCAGGGGAGGAACAGACTGTTTTGTATAGCTCCCTCCTGTACTTATCACTATATCACCCTGTAGGAGAGGGATAGACTGTTTTGTATAGCTCCCTCCTGTACTTATCACTATATCACCCTGCAGGGGAGGGACAGACTGTTTTGTATAGCTCCCTCCTGTACGTATCACTGTGTCACCCTGCAGGGGAGGGACAGACTGTTTTGTATAGCTCCCTCCTGTACGTATCACTGTGTCACCCTGCAGGGGAGGAACAGACTGTTTTGTATAGCTCCCTCCTGTACTTATCACTGTGTCACCCTGCAGGGGAGGGACAGACTGTTTTGTATAGCTCCCCCTGTACTGCAGGGGAGGGGCAGACTGTTTTTATAGCTCCCCTGTACTTATTACTGTGTCACCCTGCAGGGAAGGGACAGACTGTTTTGTATAGCTCCCTCCTGTACTTATCACTGTGTCACCCTGCAGGGGAGGGACAGACTGTTTTGTATAGCTCCCCCTGTACTGCAGGGGAGGAACAGACTGTTTTGTATAGCTCCCTCCTGCACTTATCACTGTGTCACCATGCAGGGGAGGGACAGACTGTTTTGTATAGCTCCCTCCTGTACTTATCACTGTGTCACCCTGCAGGGGAGGGCAGACTGTTTTGTATAGCTCCCTCCTGTACTTATCACTGTGTCACCCTGCAGGGGAGGGACAGACTGTTTTGTATAGCTCCCCCTGTACTGCAGGGGAGGAACAGACTGTTTTGTATAGCTCCCTCCTGTACTTATCACTGTGTCACCATGTAGGGGAGGGACAGACTGTTTTGTATAGCTCCCTCCTGTACTTATCACTGTGTCACCCTGCAGGAGAGGGCAGACTGTTTTGTATAGCTCCCTCCTGTACTTATCACTATATCACCCTGCAGGGGAGGAACAGACTGTTTTGTATAGCTCCCTCCTGTACTTATCACTGTGTCACCCTGCAGGGGAGGGACAGACTGTTTTGTATAGCTCCCTCCTGTACGCATCACTGTGTCACCCTGCAGGGGAGGAACAGACTGTTTTGAATAGCTCCCTCCTGTACTTATCACTGTGTCACCCTGCAGGGGAGGGGCAGACTGTTTTGTATAGCTCCCCTGTACTTATTACTGTGTCACCCTGCAGGGAAGGGACAGACTGTTTTGTATAGCTCCCTCCTGTACTTATCACTGTGTCACCCTGCAGGGGAGGGACAGACTGTTTTGTATAGCTCCCCCTGTACTGCAGGGGAGGAACAGACTGTTTTTGTATAGCTCCCTCCTGTACTTATCACTGTGTCACCATGCAGGGGAGGGACAGACTGTTTTGTATAGCTCCCTCCTGTACTTATCACTGTGTCACCCTGCAGGGGAGGGCAGACTGTTTTGTATAGCTCCCTCCTGTACTTATCACTGTGTCACCCTGCAGGGGAGGGGCAGACTGTTTTGATAGCTCCCCCTGTACTTATCACTGTTTCACACTGCAGGGAAGGGACAGACTGTTTTGTATAGCTCCCTCCTGTACTTATCACTGTGTCACCCTGCAGAGGAGGGACAGACTGTTTTGTATAGCTCCCTCCTGTACGTATCACTGTGTCACCCTGCAGGGGAGGGACAGACTCAGTTTTGTATAGCTCCCTCCTGTACTTATCACTGTGTCACCCTGCAGGGGAGGGACAGACTCCGTTTCCATCTTAATGGGAGGAGAGTCCGTGGCTTCATTCATTACTTGTGGGCATTAAGAGCCTGGCCACCAGAAGGAGACAAAGACTCCCCAGCCAAAGGCTTAAATACCTCCCCACTCTCCTCATCCCCCAGTCATTCTTTGCCTTTCTTCACAGGAGGTTGGCAGAGAAGTGTCAGAAGATTGGAGTAGTCTCTTATGGAGGGTAGTACTCTTCGAAATGGGACTAGTTTTCTTTCCAATGACACAGTGAGTCCACGGATCATCTCTAATTACTGTTGGGAATATCACTCCTGGCCAGCAGGAGGAGGCAGAGAGCACCACAACAAAGCTGTTAAATATCACCTCCCTTCCCTCCAACCCCAGTCATTCTCTTTGCCTACGTTAAAAGCAAGGAGGTAGTAAAGTTTAGGTGTCTTAAAGAAAATTCTTCAATCAAGATTTTATTATTTTAAAGCAGTGCAAGTTTGTTCTGCTCCTTCCTGGGGTTTTGCCGTAGCCCATGTCCGTCTCTTCAGTAGAGCAGTGGTGGCTTTTAAGCAATTGGAAACTTTTGGGGTATAATCCTCACTGCGCCTCCCAAATAGTTGTTGCTGCCCTAACTTTTAAAGCCTCAGTAAGATTACTCAGTCTTTCTTTTTTTCCACAGGTCCATGTGAGGGAGAATGCCTCTAAAAACCTAGTGAGCTGCCCTGCTTCCAGGCAGATTAATATTAAGGTAAGTGCTGAATTTAATTTTCTAAAAAGGGAAGAGAGATGTTGGCACTTTAACAGTTAACTCTGTTGGGATGTTAAATACATTAATCCTATTATAGGTTAATAGGATAATGTGAGGCAGTTTCTGCAGGCACTGGGGACGAGAGGACTCTTTATTTTATATGGCTCAGTCTTTTACTCCGGTGTGTTCCGTTCAGGGGTCTAACAACTTGGTAGTGTGTTTGACTTGTGTTTCTCTCGGCAGCTTTACTTGCTCATAATGCCGGCCGGGAAGTGTCAGCTGGGTATGTCCACAAGCTTTTAGGAAGCGGCAAAGAGTTTTTGTGCACTTTTTCTTCTACTAGATACGACAAGTCCACGGATTCATCCTTACTTGTGGAATATTATCCTCCTGCTAACAGGAAGTGGCAAAGAGCACAACAGCAGAGCTGTATATATAGCTCCTCCCTTCTCTCCACCCCCAGTCATTCTCTTTGCCGTTACTAGTAATAGGAAGAGGTAAAGTGAAAGAGGTGTTAAAATGATAGTTTTTATTTTCTTCAAGCAAGACTTTTTTATTTTAAATGGTACCGGTGAGTACTATTTTTCCTCAGGCAGCAGATGCATGAAGATTTCTGCCTGGAGACTGATGATCTTAGCAGTTGTCACTAAGATCCAGAGGAGTTCCCACATAATGGCTGAGGAGTATTTGAGAAGCTTCAGTGTGGGGAACGTTTTTCATGCTACAAGCATTGAGGTATGTTCAGTCATTTTTTTTCTGGTGAGACTGTGGTATTTCAGAACTGGCTGACATAGTTCCCATGAGGGAAGGGGTAAGCAGTAATCCTACATGTATGAAGGGGTATTACTGGGACCTGTATGTTATGGGCTAAAAATGCAGCAAAGAATGGCAGCATGTTTGACACTGGTAACATAACGTTTTGAGAGAGAAACGGTTTTATGTTTAAGGGAAACGTTTTTTATTCTTGATGGCACTGGAGGGTTTCACATGGCTTATAGTGTTATTGCGCCTCAGTTGCACAGTTGATTTTCAGATGCAGGCAGCAAGCTACATCTCCGGTGGGCCTAAGCTGAAGACATAGCCTAATGAAGTGATAGTGAGGTTTATCAGACCCCTGAGGGCAGGTAGGCGCCACAGCAGAGCTGTGGCGAGGTGCAGGGGGTTTATTTTCTATTTTTGAATAACGTTTTGTGTAACGTTAACTGTCCCTTGTGGTGCAATCTCAAGGTACATGATAAAACACATATATGCTAAAATTTTGAGAGTTATAACGTTTTAAAGCAGTTTTGGGAAAAATTGTACCCTTTTTTACTCTTAAAGGCGCAGTACCGTTTTTCAGATTGTTGTTTTTTTCACTAAATAAAGTGTTTTCAAGACTTTTTGTGGTTATTACTAGCCTGTTCAACATGTCTGACATTGAAGAAAGTCAATGCTCTATGTGTTTAGAAGCCATTGTGGAACCCCCACTTACATTGTGTCCCTCATGTACTAAAAGGGCCTTACATTGCAAAGAACATATTTTAAGTGATAAAAGTATGTCTAAGGATGATTCTCAGTCTGAAGAGAATCAGATTATGCCATCCAATTCTCCCCAAGTGCCACAACCTTTAACGCCCACTCAAGCGACACCAAGTACTTCTAGTGTATCTAATTCTTTTACCCTACAAGACATGGCTGCAGTTATGTCTACTACCCTTACAGAGGTATTATCTAAACTGCCAGGTTTACAGGCTAAGCGCAGTAGGTCAGGTATTAGAGTAAATGCTGAGCCCTCTGATGCTTTATTGGCCATCTCCGATGTACCCTCACAGTGTTCTGAGTTGGGGGCAGGGGAATTGCTGTCTGAGGGAGAGCTTTCAGATTCAGGAAATGTGTTACCTCAGACAGATTCGGATGTGATGTCCTTTAAATTTAAGCTTGAACACCTCCGCCTGTTACTCCGGGAGGTTTTAGCGACTCTGGATGATTGTGACCCTATTGTAATACCACCAGAGAAATTGTGTAAGATGGATAAATATCTAGATGTTCCTACTTACACTGATGTTTTTCCAGTCCCTAAAAGAATTTCGGACATTGTTACTAAGGAATGGGATAGACCAGGCATTCCATTCTCTCCCCCTCCTACTTTTAAGAAAATGTTTCCCATATCTGACACCATTCGGGATTCCTGGCAAACGGTCCCTAAGATGGAGGGAGCTATCTCTACCCTAGCTAAGCGTACAACTATACCTATTGAGGACAGTTGTGCTTGCAAAGATCCTATGGATAAAAAATTAGAGGGTCTTCTAAAGAAATTGTTTATTCATCAGGGTTTTCTTCTACAACCTATAGCGTGCATTGTTCCATTTACTACTGCAGCAGCTTTCTGGTTCGAGGCTCTAGAGGAGTCTCTTAAGGTTAAGACCCCATTAGATGATATTTTGGATAGAATTAAGGCTCTCATGCTAGCTAATTCTTTTATTTCTGATGCTGCTTTTCAAATGGCTAAATTAGCGGCTAAAAATGCAGGCTTTGCCATTTTAGCGCGTAGAGCGTTATGGCTTAAATCTTGGTCTGCTGATGTGTCATCAAAATCTAAACTTATAACTATACCTTTTAAAGGTAAGACCCTATTCGGGCCGGAACTAAAGGAAATCATTTCCGACATTACTGGAGGTAAAGGTCATGCCCTTCCTCAGGACAAGACTGTTAAAATGAGGGCTAAA
The DNA here is from genome assembly GCF_027579735.1 of Bombina bombina. NCBI lineage: Eukaryota > Metazoa > Chordata > Amphibia > Anura > Bombinatoridae > Bombina > Bombina bombina. Next base: position 33,830,347 of record NC_069502.1, read on the forward strand.
CAAAATAATTTTCGTTCATTTCGAAACTTTAAAGGTGGACTTTCTACTTCCTTCTCCGCCACAAAGCAGGAGGGGAATTTTGCACAATCCAAGTCAGTCTGGAGACCTAACCAGACCTGGAATAAGGGTAAACAGGCTAAGAAGCCCGCTGCTGCTACCAAGACAGCATGAAGGGGCAGCCCCCGATCCGGGACCGGATCTAGTAGGGGGCAGACTTTCTCTTTTCACTCAGGCTTGGGCAAGGGATGTTCAGGATTGCTGGGCATTAGAAATTGTGACCCAGGGGAATCGACTAGAATTCAAGGATTTTCTCCCAAGAGGGAGATTTCATCTTTCAAGTTTGTCTGTATACCAGACAAAAAGAGAGGTGTTCTTACGCTGTGTAGAAGACCTCTATACCATGAGTGTAATCTGTCCAGTTCCAAAACTAGAACAGGGACAGGGGTTTTACTCAAATCTGTTTGTGGTTCCCAAAAAAGAGGGAACCTTCAGACCGATTTTAGACCTCAAATGTCTAAACACATTTCTCAGAGTCCCATCGTTCAAGATGGAGACCATACAAACAATTTTACCGATGATTCAGGAGGGTCAATATATGACCACCGTGGACTTGAAGGGACGCGTATCTTCACATTCCTATCCACAAAAATCATCACCAGTTTCTCAGGTTCGCCTTCCTGGACAAACACTACCAGTTTGTGGCCCTCCCTTTTGAGTTGGCCACAGCTCCCAGAATCTTCACAAAGGTGCTAGGTTCCCTTCTGGCGGTTCTAAGGCCGCGGGCATAGCAGTGGCGCCCTATCTGGACGATATTTTGATTCAGGCGTCAACTTACCATCTAGCCAAATCTCACACGGACATCGTGTTGGCTTTTCTAAGAACTCACGGTTGGAAGGTGAATATAGAAAAGAGTTCACTAGTTCCACTGACAAGAGTTCCATTCCTGGGAACTCTGATAGACTCGATAGACATGAAAATATTTCTGACGGAGGTCAGAAAGTTAAAGATTCTAAATACTTGCCAAGCACTTCAGTCCATTCCTCGGCCATCAGTGGCTCAGTGTATCGAGGTCATTGGATTAATGGTCATCGTTCCGTTTGCACGCTTTCATCTCGGGCCACTGCAGCTGCAGACATTGGAATGGGGATTATGCCAATTTATCTCCTTAGATAAATCTGGATCAAGAGACCAGAGACTCTCTTCTTTGGTGGTTGTCACAGGATCATTCTTCTCATAAGGAGCGTCTGCTGTACAACCTAGATGTGGTGCGTGCGTTGAAATACTATTTGCAGGCAACTAAGGATTTCCGCCATTCTTCTGCTTTGTTTGTCGTTTTCTCTGGGAAACCCAAGGGTCAGAAAGCTACAGCTACTTCTCTTTCTTTGTGGCTGAAGAGTATAATTCGCTTGGCCTATGAAACTGCTGGACATTAGCCTCCTGAGAGAGGGCTATTTCTTCTTCCTGGGCATTCAAAAATGAAGCTTCTGTGGAACTGATTTGCAAGGCTGCAACTTGATCCTCTAATCACACTTTTTCAAAATTCTATAAATTTGATACTAGGTTCCCTGTCTTGTCCCTACCTTATCATCTGTGTCCTCTAGCTTGGGTATTGATTCCCAATAGTAATTAGAGATGATCCGTGGACTCACCGTGTCATTAGAAAGAACAAAATTTATGCTTACCTGATAAATTTATTTATTTCTTGACACAGTGAGTCCACGGCCCGCCCTGTTTATTTAGACAGTTTTTTGTGTTGTAAACCTCAGGCACCTCTGCACCTTGTGTTACTTCCTTTTTTCTATTTTTCCTTCGGTCGAATGACTGGGGTTGGAGGGAAGGGAGGTGATATTTAACAGCTTTGCTGTGGTGCTCTTTGCCTCCTCCTGCTGGCCAGGAGTGATATTCCCAATAGTAATTAGAGATGATCCATGGACTCACTGTATTAAGAAATAAATAAATGTATCAGGTAAGCATAAATTTTGTTTTAAGTAACCCTGTCAGCCTCTCAGTGAGAGCATGGGTGAAAGAGTCCGGAGATGCAGGGGAGAGTCTTTCTGCGAAACCATCCTGACTCATGATTAACAGCTCCTTAAGCAATCAGCGTTGACGAGTTTCACTACCTGCTTTATGCACTCAAGTCCATGTCAGCAGCGATGCTACTAACCTGTCACACTTGAAGGGCCGTGTTCCTGTTCCATGGAACAGATTCTGGTAAGATCATTTCATTAATACACATATGATAACATAAGAAGACAGGGTCACAGTGTGTCTCCTTTTATCTGTATAGAATCAATGGTTAATATCCCTGGAAGAGAGATTATTGAACAGGGGGGATTTATGCATATCTTTATTGTGTTTGATGCTTCTTCGTGTGTGAGATGAGGCTCTTGCAATGTGTGAACAGTCATGTGAAGATCGGAGCGCCCTTTTTTTGGCGTGTTTTCTCTATAGTGCAGGGGCGGTCCTGCATGGCACTCCATGTGACCGGGTGTGGCCTCTTCAACTTACTTATTCCTGATTGACAATTGCGGGAGACGTAACGGTTTCTCTGTGGTCCGGGTCATAGGAGGTGGTGAGTGCCCCGGCCATTGGTGTATACAGGTGCCATTTAATCTATCTAGTCCGTATTAAAGTCGCAAGCTATGGTGAACTCAGATTTATTTAAAGACTCTATGATAACAAATCAAATACCTGTGTTTATTGTGAGGAGGTGCAGGTTGTTCCACATGCTTTGATAAGATTGCAATATCTAAAAAGAATAGGATATTTAGTACTACTGAGCCGTCCACCTCTGAGGGTTCTCCGTCCCGCGAGGTGCATTTCCCTACATTCATCTCAGATTACACATGCAGCTCCCCAGGGCCCTACTGATCCTCCCGTGGGAGGGGCCCCTTGGCCGCCAGATTCCCGTTGCCCAGTTGCAGACAGTGTTCTCTGCTTCCTTCAATGCCTTACCACGCCCTGCAACGGGAAAGACAGGACCTTCCGTCCCAGGGGTTTTCTACTCCGTTGGATGTCTCTGATAGATTATCCGCTGATGAGGACCTCTCCAACTCTTCGGAGGGTGCTTTCTCTGGGACGGAATCGGCGTCTTCTAGACCTCCGGCTGCAGAGGAGCCAGGTTTTAAGTTTAAGATGGAGCATTTGCGCTTTTTTACTGAAAGTGCTTGCTACGTTGGAGGTTCCCGGAACTGAAACTTCTGGAAGAACCTTCTATCCCTAAGCTAGATAGGGTTTACAAGGACAGGGTGGTGCCTCAGACCTTCCCAGTTCCCGTGAAGATGGCTACTATTATTAAGAATGAGTGGGAGAAACTTGGATCGTCCTTTTCTCCCTCTACCTCTTTTAAAAAGCTGTTCCCCGTTCCGGACTCTCAGCTTGAGCTATGGGGGGCATTCCTAAGGTGGATGGAGCTATCTCCATGCTCGCTAAGCGTACGACTATTCCCCTCGAGGATACTTCATCGTTTAAGGAGCCCACTGTGACGGTTCCCTAGTCACATACATGGACAATGTGTGACACAGTGCCATCTATTGGTTGAACTATCCCAAAAACATCATAACAGCGCCATCTATTGGTTGCAAGCTCATCACCAAAATGGACACAGGAGAAGGAATGACTAATTTGCATATATTTGCATAAGCGAATATGCCAACAGATAAATGTTATTTTTACTGTTTAGAACTACCTAAATCCTCCATCCTGTTGGCAAAGTTATATTGCTTTATTATATTGTTTCCTATATGTTTTTCTATGCTTATTTTAAGGAGTGTGTGTCACCATAAGCTTAATGGTGTGTTTGTAAAAGCTAGTCCTGAGTGAAATAAAGCAATAGTAGTAGTTCCTTTTGGAACAGGTAGTCCTGTCTGATTCTTTCAGGTATACCAGTTGCAGAGGTTCTCACCCTGCATTCTGGCTGCACTTCTCCCTGCAAGAGAGACCTGCTACAGAGTCTGTGGGCCTGTATGCAAAGAGCTGGCCTTGTGAGCCCCAATTGTTTTTTTAAAGACAGTGCAGGGAAAGGAATCAATACCTACCTGAAGAAAGGAGTGTGGCAGAGGGGACGTTACCTGCCTGAAAGGAGCAGCAAGGCAGAGGGATCTATTCCTGCCTAGAAGAAACCAGAGGGGACGCTACCTGCTGGAAATGTGCAGTGAGGCAGAGGGATCTAGTCCTGCCTAGAAGCAGACAGGCAGAGGGGACGCTACCTGCCTGGGAGCCCACTGAGACCAGCCCAGCTGGGGGAGATACAGCCGCTGGCTTGACCCCGGTCTCAGCAACTATATCTCTGGTCCCACTATCCGGTGGCCACCCCTGGGTTTGGAGAGAGGAAGGGAGACCCCCTAGCGGAGTACCGCTACATTTGGTGCACCCATGAATACAAAATTAGAATCCATGTTGAGGAAGATGTTTCATCTCACAGGGTTTGTTTTTTTTACCGGCAGCGGCGATAGCTGTGGTGGCTGGAGCACTGTTAGCTATGGTCGAGGTGGAGACTCTACTCGAGGAGATACAGGAAAGGATTAAGGCTTTAAGGGTAGCTAATTCTTTTATCTGTGATGCTAATATGCAGGTTATTCGCCTGAATGCCAAGACATCAGGTTTCTCTGTTCCAGCCCGCAGGGCTCTGTGGTTAAAGTCGTAGTCTGCTGACATGACTTCCAAGTCTAGATTACTATCCCTTCCTTTTTAGGAGAAAGTTCTTTTTGGTCCAGGCCTGGACCCTATCATATCCACGGTCACGGGAGGCAAGGGTGCTTTCCTTCCGCAGGCTAAGAAGAATAAGGCTAAGGGCTCTACTTTTCGTCCCTTTCGTTTGGTCAAGTCTCAACACCAGCAGCCTGCTGCGAAGACCGAGCAGTCCAAGGGATCTTGGAAGCCAGCTCAATCTTGGAACAAATCCAAGCAGAGCAAGAAGCCAGCCGAAACAAAGTCAGCATGAAGGGGCGTCCTCCGATCTGTCTCTGGATCGCATAGGGGGAAGACTATCTCTGTGTGCAGAGACTTGGGTGAGAGAGATGTACAGGAGTGCCAATCCACAAGGACCACTTCAGGTTCCTAAGATTCACTTTTCTGGACCAACACTTCCGGCTTGTGGCCCTACCGTTCGGTCTGGCGACTGCCCCAGAAGTATTTACGAAGGTTCTGGGAGTGCTGCTCGCTGTAGCGAGAGCCAGAGGTATTGCGGTGGCTCTTTATCTGGACGATATCCTGGTCCAGGCTCCGTCCTGCAGTCTCACTGAGGACCACTTGAGGACTCTTCTCCTTCGATCCCACGGATGGCAGTTAAATGAGGTAAAGAGTTCTCTGGTTCCCAGCAACAGGGTGGAGTTCCTGGGTACGATCATAGAGTCCATATCTATGAAGATATTCTTGACAGATCAGAGATGTTCCAAGATTGCATCCAGCTGTCTTGTCTTTCAGACCTGCTCAAGGCCATCTGTGGCCAGGTGTATGGAGGTGATCGGGCTCATGGTTTCCAGCATAGATGTTATTCTTTTCGCCAGGTTCCATCTCAGACCTCTGCAGTTATGCATGTTGAGACAATGGAACGGCGATCCCTCAGATCTATCCCAGCAGATCTCTCTGGACAATTGACAAAGGGAATCCCTTTCTTGGTGGGTCCCTCCAGGACAGCTGTCCCAGGGGACATCCTTCTTGATACCATCCTGGGAGATTGTGACCACGGATGCAAGTCTATCAGGATGGGGAGCTTTTTGGGGTGCCAGAAGGGCACAGGGCAGGTGGACTCAAGAGGAGTCAACCCTACCGATAAATATCCTGGAACTACGAGCAATATTCAACGCTCTAAGTGCTTGGCCCCTTTTGGGGTCGCCCCCTTTCATCAGATTCCAGTCGGACAACATTACCTCGGTGGCATACATAAACCATCAGGGGGGAACGAGAATCCCCCTAGCCATGAGGGAGGTGTCTCGGATTCTGGAATGGGCAGAGACCCACAGCTGTTTGCTCTCAGTGATCCACATTCCGGGTGTGGACAATTGGGAAGCGGATTTTCTACTATTTTCGGAGATCTGCAACAGATGAGGGATGCTGGTGATAGATCTCCCAGATACGGGTCATAGTCCAGGGATCCCCAGGGAGTGCTGATAGATGCCTTAGCAATACCTTTGGAGTACAACCTAAGTCACATTTTCCCCCGTTGCACTTTTTCCTTGAGTGGTGGCACGCATCAAACAGGAGCAAGCTTCAACCATTCTGATTGCTCCGTTGTGGCCATGGAGGACGTGGTTTGTAGATCTGGTGGGAATGTCGTCGTTGTCTCCTCCATGGAAGTTACCCAATAGCAGAAATCTGCTGGTTCAGGGTCCTTTTCTCCACCAAAATCTGACTGCGTGGAGATTGAATGCCTAGTCTTGGCCAAGAGAGGGTTCTTGGAGAGAGTGATTGATACTCTCATTCAGGCCAGGAAACCGGTGACTCGTCGCATCTATCATATGGTGTGGATGATCTATTTATCCTGGTGTAAGGAACGTGGATATCCCTGGCACAAGATTAGGGTATCAAGGATTCTGGCTTTTCTTCAAGATGGTCTGGATAAGGGTCTTGCAGCCAGTTCCTTAAAGGGACAGATTTCGGCCTTATCAGTTCTGTTACACAAGAAGCTATTAGAGCTTCCTGAAATTCAATCATTTGTTCAGGCTCTGTCCAGAATCAGACCGGTATTTAGAACGTCTGCTCCTCCTTGGAGTATAAACTTGGTTGTTAAGGTTTTGCAGAGGGCTCTGTTTGAGCCTATGCATGCGCTTGACATTAAGATTCTTTCCTGGAAGGTTCTATTTCTTCTGGCTATTGCATCGGCTCGCAGAGTCTCTGAGTTAGCGGCCTGACAATATGAGCCCCCTTACCTGGTTTTTCACGCTGATAAGTGTCAATATATACCAGGGTTATAATACAATTTATTATTATTCTTTAAAATAACCTCCAATTAAAATGTATATACGAAACAATTGAGATTAATATTTATTCCTAAATTCTTGAGATTAGTTAAATTTATAAACGCATTGAAATATATTTATATAGAAACTAGAATAGATTATGAATCAACTATACACACTTATGCTGTTATATTTTTGATTTACTTTGTAAAGAATATTATCTCTAAAATAGACCTTACTTCAATGAATAACATAAAAATATCACAATAAAATACCAGAATCTTCTATAATTAGCCAATAACTCTAATTCAATGACCAATATGGATTACAAATGTACTCTACTTAATTTACCACAATCAGAGATTTAAATACAATAACCAATTTTGAAATATCTCACAAAAGCTGCTAATAACTTAATAAAAACCAGAGAGGTTTACTTACAATACTAAGCCTGACTTAGAGATATGAAATACAAAAGACCTTTATCTAGCAAATACGATTACTTAGCATCAATATGACTAGTTCTAAACTATACAGGATTATGAACATGAACTTAAAATACAAAGTGCCCATTTAAATCACCAGCTTCAATTAAACTATAGCTACAGAATACCTTTGATTTAAATATAAAAGTATGAAACAACCCTTTTATATGTTACGAGCTAAACCAAATTGAGGTTTCAGCTTTTTCATATAAGTCCAGTTCACCTCATAAATAAGCAAGGTATTTGCAATTTAGCGAATAAAAGGTTTAGGCCCAGTGTTGCTTTCTGTAAACTAAGGCAGCAAGATAACTCGGAGAGTTAAAACTCAGCAGCATCAACCCCCCCCCTTTTTCCTCTGTGCAAAAGACTATATAATGTAAGTCCCAAATTTTTTTATTCTAATCATTGGTGAACCTTTTGGATACGCAGTTGTATTTTGATAGGCCCTTAACGAAGTTTGTCTGTGATAGGCCCTCCGAGCTTAACATTTGATTGGCTTACTGGGAACATATGGTTATTTGATACTATAATTCCCTTTGGTTGTAATTCTTGCATAAACCACTAGATGGCAGCAGACAACCAAAAATGCAGTCTCACCATCCAATACTGCTACAGTTTAATATCTAAAAGAAAATGTTTATCAAATACACTATACAATTTCCAGCATCAACAAATCACATGATCAATACACCTGGGACCATATAGTGCCACTTTGTCTGACCATCTCAATACCAAAAATGATATATTTCTCATAACATTTTGGAAGATGCCTCTAAAGTTGCATTTTTATGAGGGACTAGTAGTATTAATCAATAAAAAATATATGTCTGTCTGACTTATTCTGTATATCAGTTCATTTGATATACTGGTACATATTTAATTTCCTAGTCACATCTTATATCATAGTTATACATGAGCATTATAGTTATTTATTAGTGCATGTCTCAACAGTGTCCAAGACATGGGCTCAAAATCTATGATACATCTATATGTCAACTCATAGCATCTTATTTAGAACCCTCATCTTCACATCAATTCTTCCCTGTAATGTTCATTAGATTTCTGGAAAACAGAAAAATGTATTTTTCTTGAAATAAACATATAAAGCATTTTAATTGACTATGTAGCTACTTATTAAATTCAGCAAATACTTATCTAATATGTAATTGTCAGGTATCTCTTCTCAAAACCTCAAATATACATTTTTATACAATACTGAGGTATACCTTAACTGAAAATTAAACATAAGTTGTACTTTAAAATTAAGATGCGTTTCTGCTAGCTTGCATGATCTGTCTTTGAGGTTCAGGGGCAATTAACAGGCCTGTGCTAATTACTACATCCTCAAAATGTCTGTTTGCTTATCTGACTTTATGTACAGAATCATGTCTCCACCACCCCAGGATGCATCCTGGCCTGGGTAATTACCAGGCCCATGTTTCATCCTTCCTGTGAGCTTCAAAGGATAAGTTTCAAAGAGTCATTGCAGACAGTGTGACTGTGATCTCCACATGGGGTCATTACCTATCTGGGCTTTTATTATACATAGATTTTGATCTGAGTAAATCTAATTTAGCATATTGAGTGGGGAGGGGGTCTGATGTGTAATCAGCAAGGCATCTTATGTCTGACCTCAGATTTGCAATACACAGAATGTATTCAGCAATAAAATAAGCATGCTCAAATTTAATATTTGATAGATTGCATACTTATTTTATCATATATATATATATATATATTTGTATTATCTACTGACATTCACAGATACCCTGACATAAAGCTGTGCTTCACACTGGGTTAGGGTTTCTTCCCAAGGTGGTGTCAAATCGTAACATCAATCAGGAAATAGTAGTTCCTTCTTTGTGTCCTAACCCTTCTCCGTCTAAAGGAAAGGTTGCTTCATAACTTGGATGTGGTTCGGGCCTTGAAGTTTTATCTTCAGACTACGAAGGAATTCAAACAGACTTCGTACTTGTCTGTGGTATATTCAGGGAAGCTTAGGGGGCAGAGGGCCTCTTCCACTTCACTGTCTTTTTGGTTGAGGAGCGTTATCCGTTTGGCCTATGAGACAGCGGGACATAAGCCTCCTTAGAGAATTACGACTCACTCAACTAGGACTATGGCCTCTTCTTGGGCCTTTAAGAACGAGGCCTCTGTAGAGAAGATTTGTAAGGCGGCTACTTGGTCATCCCTACTTCGGCGGAAGCTGTTTTTGGGAGAAAGGTTCTGCAGGCTGTAGTGCCCTCAGTATAGGGTCCACATCCTTTTACCCTCCAGTTTTGTTCGTTCATTGTCCTCTAGAGCTTGGTTATTTGTTCCCACAAGTAATGAATGAAGCAGTGGACTCTCTTCCCATTAAGATGGAAAACATAAATTATGCTTACCTGATAATTTAATTTCCATCTGTGGGAGGACAGTCCACTGCTCCCGCCCGTTTTCTCTGATGGGCGGACCTAAATTTAATATTATTCTTCTGGCATCATTTATACCCTGATATTTCTCCTACTGTTTCTTGTTTCCTTGGCATAATGACTGGGGGATGAGGGGACTGGGGGAGGTTTTTAAGCATTTGGCTGGGGTGTCTTTGCCTCCTCCTGGTGGCCAGGTTCTTAACTCCCACAAGTAATGAATGAAGCAGTGGACTCTCCTCCCACAGATGGAAATGAAATTATCAGGTAAGCATTATTTATGTTTTTGTATAGCTCCCTCCTGTACTTATCACTGTGTCACCCTGCAGGGGAGGTACAGACTGTTTTGTATAGCTCCCCCCTGTACTTATCACTGTGTCACCCTGCAGGCGAGGTATACAATTCATGTCACACATAGTCCTTTTGTCTGTCAACCTTTTTCAAAGTGGATGTCACAAACTTATATGTTCTCTCTCTTCATTATAGGTAACTTTGGGGACAGATTTTTTGGCACAGATGCTCCATCCGAGTGTTACGATAGTGATGAAACCAATATGGACTACTGAATTCAGTATCCTTGGCTCCACTTGCAGCCGATGCAAGAGACCTGTTTATTTATTGCCTGACAGTCTATTACAGTATCTGGGTAATCTTGAAGATGGCGACACATCAGATGTTCACACTGCAGGAATCATTACTATTTAGGGATAACTCTAATTACAGAGAATCTTCTATTCCTTATTAAGGGCTGGTAGTCTGCAGAGGCCTTATTAATGGGCCCATCCCTATATCCTTCACTTTCTGTAAACTGCTTGGTCTGATGGCAAAAAGGGTTTTGCTTGAGCCAGAAGTTTCTCTGTGAGCGTGCACTGACAGAACTGCCTGACTTTTTTGTGATTTTCCTTTCTCTTTTATTTGTAATCCAACTTCTCAGTAGAGAATAAAATGCTCTTTTCCTAAATCACTTTGTCTGTGTCTATTTAGTAACCACTAATGATTGTATTAATTGGTCTCAGCAGATCTAGCATGTCTCTAAATATGCTTGTGTGAGCATATTTACATATTACAGTGATGGCTGCTGGATAGATGTGAGACATTAGTTGTATATCAAATAAAAAAGTTTGGTAGTCGGGGGACTTCCGGGCGGCGGCCATCTTAATGGTCGCACTGAGCTTCAGCTCCTGGCTCATCCACCACTTCTTACTCAATTTAGATTGAAATACTGGCGACAAGCTATTTCATAAGGTGGGGAAACTCGACTGAAGGCACCCTGACCCAGGAATTGGGGTTTTGGTTTATGGTGCGGCTCCCTAGCCCTCAGTACCGGACTTATTCTTCTGAGGCCTTCCCCTACACTCGAAGCCTCATTTGTCCTCACCACCGCTGCACCTATTGTGTGGCCAATGCCCTGTGTGGCAGACCAAGGAGAAATAAAATTACAGCATAACTACAGTTTGAATTTTCATTCTATTAATTTACGTGACAAGGGACATATCACATCTGCTCAAATATCGCGCACTATATATTTAAAATGGCGCTGGATACTACGCTGTTTTTGAGGGAAGTAAAAGCCATGTTTGATGCCCATTCTGAAGAACTTTGCGCTGTATTCAGGGAGGAATTCGCCTCCCTGAAAGACACATGTGCCAGCGCTAAGGGAGAGATGCAGCCTTCGCTACAGATACCCACCAAACCTACTCCAGACCCGATCCAAACACCCGTATTTAATCTAGCAGAGAAGCTTCCCCCAACTCCAGAAACCCACCCAAGCACAGTTAAGGTGGTTGTGACTACGAGTGACCCACCTGGCAAACGGATGAAGCGGCCGGCTGGTTTGGAGGGGAGAGTTGCGGCACCGGGTCGCGCAGAGAGTAGCGAGACTGATTCTATGGAAGGAGAGGTCCTGCGGCTGATTCAGCAGATTGAGGTTGGCGGTCCGGATTCCAAAGGGCCCGTGCTGCCCGTCGCTGCTGAGGTGCCTGCTCTCGACAGCTATCGCATGGGATCTGGGACTGCATACTCTCAGAGCTTTGCCCACACGGAGAGATCAAGCGAGACCTGCTGGTCTATGTCGGAGGAGACGGGCCTAATGGGGAGGAGGCTGCAATTGCTGAGGCCGGTTACCTATGCAGGACGCATTTGCTACAGGAGCCGTTACATGATCCGGTGGTCAGGTACTTTCCCAGCTAAACTGAACCCTCCAATTGACAGTTCCATTAGATCGCTACCGTTGAGATCTGCTACAATGGCTCATTTCAAAGCTGGAGTCGGCTGAACGTTTGCTACAGCACACAGATATCTGTAGTAGACATGGTACAGTAAAACACCAAATTATGGCACGAACTGACATTACAAACGATCACCCACTATGGTACCTCTTTACTGCTACGCTTGTATCTTACACCTTATGAGCATGTAACCAACTCTTAATTTCCCCTTTGTATGGGTTAATGATGGCAACTTAGCCTGATGCTTAGAGGACTTCGTTATTGCATGTTAAGTTAAATATCTGATCTTATATTCACAACAGACTATCGTTATGTAGCTGCCTACATACTGGTTACACTTGTCCCCCATACCATGTCTCTAAGTTATTATTTTTTCTTTTCCTGTATAGAGGTTCAAATTTATACACGCTACTACATTCCCCTTGGTTATAGATTAGTACCTACTCAGTTTTTCACTTTTTACCTGCTAACATATGTACAGTTCTGAAGTTGTTCCATAAATTCTAATGCTCATGAGGATTGCATAAACTGTTTATTTGTTAGAGGGACAGAGGATGCATATATATATGGGGCAGAATGCTTTACAGATTTGTCTCCCACTTATTAGGAGATTGACTATGCTGTAATTGAACTATTTTTATTTAATCTGCAGTGCATGTTATTATTTCACTGCACGGTTAACATTTTCTGGGGGTATTTGATGATGGCAATGGTGGTTTCATTTATTGCTAGACCTGTAGCGAGGAATTATCTGTACTGTTTCTTTGTGTTATTTGCATACTGTTTCCCACTCAGTTATATAGTGTTTAATGATGTTTGACATGCCCTCTCATATGTGTCTGCAGACCCCTTCAACAATGATTTGAGCCCCTACTAAGCCATAGAAAAGTTGACACAGAGTTAGGCACCCTTCTAGACTTATTTTGTTTCATTATGTTAGTTTTAGTTATATGTATTTGTCCCCTGATTGCTCCCTAACTAAGGTCAGACGCGTTATATTTATACACAAGGAGGAAAAAAAAAAAAAAAAGTTTTCTTTCTTTTCAGAAACAATCTTATGACTGCTTGTATTAATTGTACATGCCCTAATAATTATGTTAGGCTTAAGTTCCTAGCAGTCAATCAGTTTGTTGTGCTAAATAAGCTAAGTATGCTTCAGATAAACACTTCCCCTCTGCTCTTAAAACTCTATATGTTAATGCCCTTTGCCTCCTGATAGACATATTCAAGTTATATAGTCTCAGAGTGCCTTGTTATGTCCCATCAAACTGTTTAACTCTTAATCCACATGGTTGACAAGATATCATATTATTTCAATCCTTAGGTCCAAGAGTGGCCTATTTATTATTTTTTATTTTTTTTTTGTTTTCCCCTCCTTAAAGTCCCCCATTAAGTGTATAATGCAAACCAGGAGGTCCAAAAGAGGCCTCGTTAGTTCTTTGGGGGAAATAATTTAATTTAATTTAACTCCATTTCATATATTGTTATGGTGTAGGAGGTTATGTTCTATCAGAAAACAGAGGTTTAATGCTCAATTTGTACTTATATTGTCAAGCAATATGTGTGTTAATGGACGACGCTATAGGATGAATATCCAACTGTCAATTCCATGTCTGGTGTGTTGTTTTAAGTAATTACTTGCTTGTATTATTTTTCTTAAAACCTCAATAAAATATATTATTTAAAAAAAAAAAAAAAAAAATGCCATTTTATCACAAAAAAAAAAAAAAAAAAAGTTTGGTAGTCTTGTTTTACTGAATCTAAGGTATTATAACTGAACATGTTTAGTTAAATTTGTAGTGGAATGGTTAACTGATAGTGAATATTATACACTTAGGAAGATAGAAACAATTATAGCCCGTCTTTTTTCTCTTAATAACTTACTACATTTAGACAGCAACTTGCTCCCAGCTATAACAAGAAATATGATATGTATTAAGAATGTAATTTCAGCTTGACATAAATACTTGAAACAGCTGAAATTAATTATAAAATTTCTTTCCTAAGATATGGTGAGTCCACAATGTCATCAATTACTGTTGGCAATATCACTCCTGGCCAGCAGGAGGAGGCAAAGAGCACCACAGCCAAATTATTAAGTATCACTTCCCTTCCTACAAACCCCAGTCATTCTCTTTGCCTTTGGTGCAAGGAGGAGGTAAAGTTTTTGGTGTCTGAAGAAAATTGAATTTCTCTACTTCAAGCAAGATTTTAACTATTTGCAAGCCGGAGTAGGTTTACTCTGATTTTTCTTTCTCAAGTCTGGGTCTAGCCGTTTTCCACGTTGGTCTCTTCAGTAGGGCAGTGGTGGCTTTAAAGCAGTTAGGAACTTGTAAGGTGGGCCTTACTGTGTTTTCTAACATTTTGCTGCCCTAGTATAATAAGACAGAGTAGTTTTACTTGGTTCTTTATTTTTTCTACAGGCCTCTGTGAGGAGTGGCTTCCTCTCATGCCGTCCTTCCGGACGGCTAAGTACAGGTAAGTGCTTTTCTGTCTTCTAGGGTGGAGATTTGGCACTTTATCAGACACCTGCAGATATTTGGGACTCAGTATATCCTTAGTAAGGATATCTTTAAGAGCAGGGGCAGGCACTTATATGTATGTGTGAGAGACTGACTCGTAATAGTTTAAAATACCTAGTGAAGGGTTAAAACTTATATGTGGGAATGGTAACACCCTTTCTCCAACATAGGTGTGTCCGGTCCACGGCGTCATCCTTACTTGTGGGATATTCTCTTCCCCAACAGGAAATGGCAAAGAGCCCAGCAAAGCTGGTCACATGATCCCTCCTAGGCTCCGCCTACCCCAGTCATTCTCTTTGCCGTTGTACAGGCAACATCTCCACGGAGATGGCTTAGAGTTTTTTAGTGTTTAACTGTAGTTTTTATTATTCAATCAAGAGTTTGTTATTTTGAAATAGTGCTGGTATGTACTATTTACTCAGAAACAGAAAAGAGATGAAGATTTCTGTTTGTATGAGGAAAATGATTTTAGCAACCGTCAATAAAATCCATGGCTGTTCCACACAGGACTGTTGAGAGCAATTAACTTCAGTTGGGGGAACAGTGAGCAGTCTCTTGCTGCTTGAGGTATGACACATTCTAACAAGACGATGTAATGCTGGAAGCTGTCATTTTCCCTCTGGGATCCGGTAAGCCATGTTTATTACGATTGTAAATAAGGGCTTCAAAAAGGGCTTATTAAGACTGTAGACTTTTTTTGGGCTAAATAGATTGATTATTAACACATATTTAGCCTTGAGGAATCATTTTATCTGGGTATTTTGATATAATAATATCGGCAGGCACTGTTTTAGACACCTTATTCTTTAGGGGCTTTCCCAAAGCATAGGCAGAGCCTCATTTTCGCGCCGGTGTTGCGCACTTGTTTTTGAGAGGCATGGCATGCAGTCGCATGTGAGAGGAGCTCTGATACTTAGAAAAGACTTTCTGAAGGCGTCATTTGGTATCGTATTCCCCTTGGGGCTTGGTTGGGTCTCAGCAAAGCAGATACCAGGGACTGTAAAGGGGTTAAAGTTCAAAACGGCTCCGGTTCCGTTATTTTAAGGGTTAAAGCTTCCAAATTTGGTGTGCAATACTTTTAAGGCTTTAAGACACTGTGGTGAAAATTTGGTGAATTTTGAACAATTCCTTCATGTTTTTTCGCATTTGCAGTAATAAAGTGTGTTCAGTTTAAAATTTAAAGTGACAGTAACGGTTTTATTTTAAAACGTTTTTTGTACTTGTTATCAAGTTTATGCCTGTTTAACATGTCTGAACTACCAGATAGACTGTGTTCTGAATGTGGGGAAGCCAGAATTCCTATTCATTTAAATAAATGTGATTTATGTGACAATGACAATGATGCCCAAGATGATTCCTCAAGTGAGGGGAGTAAGCATGGTACTGCATCATTCCCTCCTTCGTCTACACGAGTCTTGCCCACTCAGGAGGCCCCTAGTACATCTAGCGCGCCAATACTCCTTACTATGCAACAATTAACGGCTGTAATGGATAATTCTGTCAAAAACATTTTAGCCAAAATGAACACTTATCAGCGTAAGCGCGACTGCTCTGTTTTAGATACTGAAGAGCATGACGACGCTGATATTAATATTTCTGAAGGGCCCCTAACTCAGTCTGATGGGGCCAGGGAGGTTTTGTCCCAGGGAGAAATTACTGATTCAGGGAACATTTCTCAACAAGCTGAACCTGATGTGATTGCATTTAAATTTAAGTTGGAACATCTCCGCATTCTGCTTAAGGAGGTATTATCCACTCTGGATGATTGTGACAAGTTGGTCATCCCAGAGAAACTATGTAAAATGGACAAGTTCCTAGAGGTGCCGGGGCTCCCAGAAGCTTTTCCTATACCCAAGCGGGTGGCGGACATTGTTAATAAAGAATGGGAAAGGCCCGGTATTCCTTTCGTCCCTCCCCCCATATTTAAAAAATTGTTTCCTATGGTCGACCCCAGAAAGGACTTATGGCAGACAGTCCCCAAGGTCGAGGGAGCGGTTTCCACTTTAAACAAACGCACCACTATACCCATAGAGGATAGTTGTGCTTTCAAAGATCCTATGGATAAAAAATTAGAAGGTTTGCTTAAAAAGATGTTTGTTCAGCAGGGTTACCTTCTACAACCAATTTCATGCATTGTCCCTGTCGCTACAGCCGCATGTTTCTGGTTCGATGAGCTGATAAAGGCGGTCGACAGTGATTCTCCTCCTTATGAGGAGATTATGGACAGAATCAATGCTCTCAAATTGGCTAATTCTTTCACCCTAGACGCCACTTTGCAATTGGCTAGGTTAGCGGCTAAGAATTCTGGGTTTGCTATTGTGGCGCGCAGAGCGCTTTGGTTGAAATCTTGGTCGGCTGATGCGTCTTCCAAGAACAAGCTACTTAACATTCCTTTCAAGGGGAAAACGCTGTTTGGCCCTGACTTGAAAGAGATTATCTCGGATATCACTGGGGGTAAGGGCCACGCCCTTCCTCAGGATCGGCCTTTCAAGGCAAAAAATAAACCTAATTTTCGTCCCTTTCGTAGAAACGGACCAGCCCAAAGTGCTCCGTCCTCTAAGCAAGAGGGTAATACTTCTCAAGCCAAGCCAGCTTGGAGTCCAATGCAAGGCTGGAACAAGGGAAAGCAGGCCAAGAAACCTGCCACTGCTACCAAGACAGCATGAAATGTTGGCCCCCGATCCGGGACCGGATCTGGTGGGGGGCAGACTCTCTCTCTTCGCTCAGGCTTGGGCAAGAGATGTTCTGGATCCTTGGGCGCTAGAAATAGTCTCCCAAGGTTATCTTCTGGAATTCAAGGGACTTCCCCCAAGGGGGAGGTTCCACAGGTCTCAGTTGTCTTCAGACCACATAAAAAGACAGGCATTCTTACATTGTGTAGAAGACCTGTTAAAAATGGGAGTGATTCATCCCGTTCCATTAAGAGAACAAGGGATGGGGTTCTACTCCAATCTGTTTATAGTTCCCAAGAAAGAGGGAACGTTCAGACCAATCTTAGATCTCAAGATCTTAAACAAGTTTCTCAAGGTTCCATCGTTCAAGATGGAAACCATTCGAACTATTCTTCCTTCCATCCAGGAAGGTCAATTCATGACCACGGTGGATTTAAAGGATGCGTATCTACATATTCCTATCCACAAGGAACATCATCGGTTCCTGAGGTTCGCATTCCTGGACAAACATTACCAGTTTGTGGCGCTTCCTTTCGGATTAGCCACTGCTCCAAGGATTTTCACAAAGGTACTAGGGTCCCTTCTAGCTGTGCTAAGACCAAGGGGCATTGCTGTAGTACCTTACTTGGACGACATTCTGATTCAAGCGTCGTCCCTTCCTCAAGCAAAGGCTCACACGGACATTGTCCTGGCCTTTCTCAGATCTCACGGATGGAAAGTGAACGTGGAAAAGAGTTCTCTATCTCCGTCAACAAGGGTTCCCTTCTTGGGAACAATAATAGACTCCTTAGAAATGAGGATTTTTCTGACAGAGGCCAGAAAAACAAAACTTCTAGACTCTTGTCGGATACTCCATTCCGTTCCTCTTCCTTCCATAGCTCAGTGCATGGAAGTGATCGGGTTGATGGTAGCGGCAATGGACATAGTTCCTTTTGCACGCATTCATCTAAGACCATTACAACTGTGCATGCTCAGTCAGTGGAATGGGGACTATACAGACTTGTCTCCGAAGATACAAGTAAATCAGAGGACCAGAGACTCACTCCGTTGGTGGCTGTCCCTGGACAACCTGTCACGAGGGATGACATTCCGCAGACCAGAGTGGGTCATTGTCACGACCGACGCCAGTCTGATGGGCTGGGGCGCGGTCTGGGGATCCCTGAAAGCTCAGGGTCTTTGGTCTCGGGAAGAATCTCTTCTACCGATAAATATTCTGGAACTGAGAGCGATATTCAATGCTCTCAAGGCTTGGCCTCAGCTAGCGAGGGCCAAGTTCATACGGTTTCAATCAGACAACATGACAACTGTTGCGTACATCAACCATCAGGGGGGAACAAGGAGTTCCCTGGCGATGGAAGAAGTGACCAAAATCATTCTATGGGCGGAGTCTCACTCCTGCCACCTGTCTGCTATCCACATCCCAGGAGTGGAAAATTGGGAAGCGGATTTTCTGAGTCGTCAGACATTGCATCCGGGGGAGTGGGAACTCCATCCGGAAATCTTTGCCCAAGTCACTCAGCTGTGGGGCATTCCAGACATGGATCTGATGGCCTCTCGTCAGAACTTCAAAGTTCCTTGCTACGGGTCCAGATCCAGGGATCCCAAGGCGGCTCTAGTGGATGCACTAGTAGCACCTTGGACCTTCAAACTAGCTTATGTGTTCCCGCCGTTTCCTCTCATCCCCAGGCTGGTAGCCAGGATCAATCAGGAGAGGGCGTCGGTGATCTTGATAGCTCCTGCGTGGCCACGCAGGACTTGGTACGCAGATCTGGTGAATATGTCATCGGCTCCTCCTTGGAAGCTACCTTTGAGACGAGACCTTCTTGTTCAGGGTCCGTTCGAACATCCGAATCTGGTTTCACTCCAGCTGACTGCTTGGAGATTGAACGCTTGATCTTATCGAAGCGAGGATTCTCAGATTCTGTTATCGATACTCTTGTTCAGGCCAGAAAGCCTGTAACTAGAAAGATTTACCACAAAATTTGGAAAAAATATATCTGTTGGTGTGAATCTAAAGGATTCCCTTGGGACAAGGTTAAGATTCCTAGGATTCTATCCTTCCTTCAAGAAGGATTGGAAAAAGGATTATCTGCAAGTTCCCTGAAGGGACAGATTTCTGCCTTGTCTGTGTTACTTCACAAAAAGCTGGCCGCTGTGCCAGATGTTCAAGCCTTTGTTCAGGCTCTGGTTAGAATTAAGCCTGTTTACAAACCTTTGACTCCTCCTTGGAGTCTCAATTTAGTTCTTTCAGTTCTTCAGGGGGTTCCGTTTGAACCCTTGCATTCCGTTGATATTAAGTTATTATCTTGGAAAGTTTTGTTTTTAGTTGCAATTTCTTCTGCTAGAAGAGTTTCAGAATTATCTGCTCTGCAGTGTTCTCCTCCTTATCTGGTGTTCCATGCAGATAAGGTGGTTTTACGTACTAAACCTGGTTTTCTTCCAAAAGTTGTTTCTAACAAAAACATTAACCAGGAGATTATCGTACCTTCTCTGTGTCCGAAACCAGTTTCAAAGAAGGAACGTTTGTTGCACAATTTGGATGTTGTTCGCGCTCTAAAATTCTATTTAGATGCTACAAAGGATTTTAGACAAACATCTTCCTTGTTTGTTGTTTATTCCGGTAAAAGGAGAGGTCAAAAAGCAACTTCTACCTCTCTCTCTTTTTGGATTAAAAGCATCATCAGATTGGCTTACGAGACTGCCGGACGGCAGCCTCCCGAAAGAATCACAGCTCATTCCACTAGGGCTGTGGCTTCCACATGGGCCTTCAAGAACGAGGCTTCTGTTGATCAGATATGTAGGGCAGCGACTTGGTCTTCACTGCACACTTTTACCAAATTTTACAAGTTTGATACTTTTGCTTCTTCTGAGGCTATTTTTGGGAGAAAGGTTTTGCAAGCCGTGGTGCCTTCCATTTAGGTGACCTGATTTGCTCCCTCCCTTCATCCGTGTCCTAAAGCTTTGGTATTGGTTCCCACAAGTAAGGATGACGCCGTGGACCGGACACACCTATGTTGGAGAAAACAGAATTTATGTTTACCTGATAAATTACTTTCTCCAACGGTGTGTCCGGTCCACGGCCCGCCCTGGTTTTTTTAATCAGGTCTGATAATTTATTTTCTTTAACTACAGTCACCACGGTACCATATGGTTTCTCCTATGCAAATATTCCTCCTTAACGTCGGTCGAATGACTGGGGTAGGCGGAGCCTAGGAGGGATCATGTGACCAGCTTTGCTGGGCTCTTTGCCATTTCCTGTTGGGGAAGAGAATATCCCACAAGTAAGGATGACGCCGTGGACCGGACACACCGTTGGAGAAAGTAATTTATCAGGTAAACATAAATTCTGTTTTTGTTATTTGGTCTGCTTGCCTAGCCCTGATAAGCACTCTATTTACTCTGAGTAGGTCTTAGAAACGTAAGGATCACTTAAAGTGCGCTGTTCTTTTGCAGTGAATTTTTACTGGCTTTAAGATTTTCTGCTACTGCAGAAAGAGGTATCGCTCTGAGAGCGGTTTTGGCAAGAACAGTGCCAGAGTGGTAGAGAGATGATAGCCCTAAAGTAGAGAGGGCTAAGTCACCTTGTATCTGTCAGATTTTCAGAACGAGACACTCGTAAAGAGGACATTTTGCGCGCCTTAGGTATGTGACTCCGCCTCCTTTTTCTAATGGAGATCAGAGCGGCGCCATTTTCTTTTACAAGATATGACGAGTCCACAGATTTCATCCTTACTTATGGGATATCGCCTCCTGGTCAGCAGGAGGAGGCAAAGAGCACCACAGCAGAGCTGTATATATATAGCTCCTCCCTTCCCTCCCCCCCAGTCATTCTCTTTGCCTGTGTTAGTGATATGAAGAGGTAAAGTGTGGTGTTAGTTTTAGATGCTTCTATCAAGAGTTTATTATTTTTAAAGTAGTGCCTGAGTGTACTGCTTTGTTCAGGGGTGTAGCCTAGACCAGATCAGTCTCTTCAGTAACAAGAGAAGCATTTGGTGGCTTTAAGGCAATGGGAACTGGTGGGCTTATATTCTCACTGCGCCTCCCATACTGAGTGCTGCCCTTCAGAATATGGTCTTAGCAAATATTAACTAAGGCCCTGTATGTCTCCACAGAACTGCAGGAGGGAGAAGACCTGTTGATCCTGTGGGACCGATCATGCTGTTACTCAGCATAGAGGTATGTGCAGCTTTTTTGTTTTTCTGGGACTGTTCTACCTCAGAAATGGCTGTGTGTATACTACCTTTTTCTCTTGTAAAGGTGTATCCAGTCCACGGGTTCATCCATTACTTGTGGGGATATTCTCCTTCCCAACAGGAAGCTGCAAGAGGACACCCACAGCAGAGCTGTCTATATAGCTCCTCCCCTAACTGCCACCCCCAGTCATTCTCTTGCAGCTCTCAACAAGAAAGGAAGTATCAAGAGAGATGTGGTGACTTAGTGTAGTTTTTACCTTCAATCAAAAGTTTATTTTTAAACGGTACCGGCGTTGTACTGTTTTTACTCTCAGGCAGAAATTGGAAGAAGACTTCTGCCTGGAGGTTTGATGATCTTAGCGGTTTGTAACTAAGGTCCATTGCTGTTCTCACACATAACTGAAGAGTATGGAAAGAAAACTTCAGTTGGGGGGATGGTCTGCAGATTGCCTGCTTTGAGGTATGTTCAGTATATTTTTTTCTAGAGAGATGATAAGGTCTAGAAAATGCTGACAGTGCCTGGTATATTTAAGGTAAGCCTGATACAGTGATTTAACCACAACTGGGATCATGCTTGCAAAAAGGGATAATATTCATGTTAATACCTATATTACTTAGTGTAAAAACGTTTGCATGATTTATAAAAAAAAACGTTTTTTCTCTGAGGGTGATAAATCTTTATTTGGGGCCAAGTTTCCACATGGCTTGTTAGATTACTCCTAGGAGTACTTTTTTAAGGCCCTCTGACTTTGAGTTCATGGTGGGAGGAGCCTATTTTCGTTTTCAGTCTAAAACATCCAGCTTCCCTGAAGGAGTCCTCTGGCTTATAGGACCTCTATAGAGAGTTTTGTTCCTGCAAAAATCGTTTTTAAGGGCAGGTAGGAGCCACAGCAGAGCTGTGGCAGTGTTTTTGACTGTTTGTTAACAGGTTTAATGTTTTTCTAATTCGTTTTTGGGCCTGAGGGGTTAATCATCCATTTCCAAGTTGGTGCAATGCTGCTTTAGTCCCTTATACACACTGTAAAAATTTTGTAGAGTTTACTAATTTTTTTCACTGTTTTGCAGTTTATGTGGTAGTTTTTTTCTCTTAAAGGCACAGTACCGTTTTTTATTATTGCTTTTTTCACATTTATTAAAGTGTTTTCCAAGCTTGCTGGTCTCATTACTAGTCTGTTAAACATGTCTGACATAGAGGAAACCTCTTGTTCATTATGTTTAGAAGCCATTGTGGAACCCCCTCTTAGAATGTGTACCAAATGCACTGACCTTTTTATAAGTTATAAAGACCATATTATGGCTTTTAAAGATTTATCTCCTGAGGTATCTGAGACTGACAAAAGGGAGGTTATGCCATCTAGCTCTCCCCACATGTCAGAACCTATAACTCCCGCTCAAGGGACGCCAAGTACATCTAGCGCGTCAAATGCGTTTACTTTACAAGACATGGCGGCAGTTATGAATCATACCTTCACAGAGGTATTGTCCAAACTGCCAGGGTTACAAGGAAAGCGGGACAGCTCTGGGGCTAGAACAAATACAGAGCTCTCTGACGCTTTAGTAGCTATGTCTGATATACCCTCACAATGTGCAGAAGTTGAAGCAGGAGAGCTTCTATCTGTGGGTGACTTCTCTGATTCAGGGAAAGCGTTACTTCAGCCTGACTCTGAAATGACAGCATTTAAATTTAAGCTTGAACACCTCCGCGTGTTGCTCAGGGAGGTTTTAGCGACTCTGGATGCCTGTGACACCATTGTAGTCCCAGAGAAATTGTGTAAAATGGACAAATACTTTGCAGTGTCTGTTTACACTGATGTTTTTCCAATCCCTAAGAGGTTTTCAGAAATTATTACTAAGGAATGGGATAGACCAGGTGTATCGTTCTCTCCCCCTCCTGCTTTTAAGAACATGTTTCCTATAGATGCCGCTACACGGGACTTGTGGCAGACGGTCCCTAAGGTGGAGGGAGCAGTCTCTACCCTAGCTAAGCGTACAACTATTCCTGTCGAGGACAGTTGTGCTTTCTTAGATCCTATGGATAAGAAATTAGAGGGTTTCCTTAAGAAAATCTTTATACAACAAGGTTTTATTCTCCAGCCTCTTGCATGCATTGCCCCAGTCACTGCTGCAGCGGCTTTCTGGTTCGAGTCTCTGGAGGAGGCTTTACAGGTAGAGACCCCGTTGGATGATATCCTTGACAGGCTTAAAGCTCTTAAGTTAGCCAATTCATTTATTTCTGACACCGTTTTTCATTTAACCAAGCTAATGGCTAAAAATTCAGGTTTTGCCATTCAGGCACGTAGGGCGCTATGGCTTAAATCCTGGCCAGCTGATGTCACTTCAAAGTCTAAACTTCTCAAGATCCCCTTCAAAGGGCAGACCCTATTTGGGCCTGGACTGAAGGAGATCATTTCTGATATTACTGGAGGACAAGGCCATGCCCTTCCCCAGGATAGGTCCAACAAGTTAAGGACCAAACAGACTAATTTTCGTTCCTTTCGAAACTTCAAGAGTGGCGCAGCTTCATCTTCCTCTTCTACAAAACAAGAGGGAAATTTTGCCCAGTCCAAGCCAGTCTGGAGACCTAATCAGGCTTGGAAGAAGGGGAAACAGGCCAAAAAGCCTGCTGCTGCCTCTAAGACAGCATGATAGATATATATTTGTCCACAGCACTGTATCTTTCAAAATACTTTATTCTCTGTACATAACAGGTATACAAACAGCGACGTTTCGAGTGTTGCCACTCTTACTCATGCTAGTTACAAACTATCAATTACAGCAATTTAAAATCCTCAGTTTGGCGCCAACCACTCCATTAGGTGGATCTGCTGCCCTCTTCTGTCCATTTGTAATAATACATTAAAAACATTTCTAATTACATGATAATATGTAACCAAAATTTAAATACAATGTTAGCTTACACACAGGATATTTCTTTCATGTCTTTTGTTTTTACTCTTCACATTTTTGTAGGATCATATTTTAATTTATATACAATAAAGTTTTTCCACAGATTTCTCACAAGATTATACTTTAAGCAGTAATTTCCCAAGGTTATACTTTAAACAGTAGAGTATTATACTAAACAGTAAAGAATTACACTATAATAAGTGAAGAATTGCACTATACAAAGTGAAGAATTATAATATAGACAATAGAGACTTTTCTACTCTCATTGGTAAAAGATGTGATTTTTACAGAAAAATAGACCAATCAAAGTCCCTATTAAGCCCATATGGCTCCATACTTCCCATTTCAAAGATCCAAAACATTTCCTTTTGTTTTAATATCTTTTCTCTATCACCCCCATTTCTCTGTGAACCCACACTATCGATCACTTGCCACCTTAATTGGCTTATCTGGTGGCCACATTTTAGGAAATGGTGGGACACAGGAGCTTCAGTATTCTTGCACCTTATGTTTGAGCGATGCTGACATATCCTGTCTCTGATCATACGGGTAGTCTCCCCTATGTAGATCAGAGAACAGGAACATTTTATGAGATAGATTACATACTTGGACTCACATGTATAGTAATCTCTTATCTCATATCTTTTCCCATTTCTTGGGTGATAGAAATATTTACCTTTTATAATAGAGTGACAGCTCATGCAGCCCAGGCATGGGAAAGATCCTCTACTTTTATTACCAATAAATGCCTGTCTCTCACGCTTCTTTGAGCCAACATCTGTGTGAGTTAACTGATCTTTCAGATTTCTTACTCTTTTATAAGCCATTAGTGGCGGATTTTTAAATATTTCTATGTCTTTATTGCATTCGTTCAAAACATGCCAGTGTCTATTTACAATACGTTTTACTTCTTCACTTGCTGGGCTATACTGGGTGACCAAAACCAATTTATCATCTGTTTTTCTTTCAACCAAACTTTGTTCCTTAGACCTTATTTTATCTATGTGTTTATCTACAATTTTCTTAGGATATCCTCTATCTAGGAATTTTTGCTGCATCTCTCTTAGTCTGATTTCTTTTATTTCTGGATTAGTGACTATTCTGTCTACTCTTAATGAGTTCAGTAACCCTTTAGGGTGGAAACTTCTATAATCTACTAATGTGTTCCTGTCTGTCTCCTTGCTGTAGATGTCAAAGGTTAGCTTTCTTCCTTCTTTGATTACTCTAGTATCTAAAAAGGTTACTGTCTCCTCACTCCACTCTGCTGTGAATTCTAGTCCAGGGACTGCCCCATTAATTTCTTTCACAAATTCCAATAGGGACTCAACGCTGCCCCACCATATGCCAAATACATCATCTATGAATCGCCACCAGGTGGCGCCATATTTTCTAAATTTTTCATTTTTCTAGATTATTCTCTCCTCTATTTCATTCATGAATAAATTGGCATATGATGGGGCAACGTTGGTCCCCATTGCAGTACCTTTAATTTGAATATACCAGTCATCCTGGAACATAAAGTGATTCCAATAGACGATAAGCCTCAGTAATTCTTCTATAAATTCAACCTGTAGTGCTGAGCATTTTTTATTTAATTTACACACTTTTTTGATTATTCCTATCCCTGTTTCATGTTTAATGGCCGTGTAAAGGCTCTTTACATCCATTGTATACAAAAGGAATTTTTCAGATTCAAAATATAGGTCTTTGGCCTTATTTAGGAAATCTGTATCTTTGAGGTATGAAGATATTTGCTTTACCTCAGGCTACAAAATCTTATCTAAAAATATTGAGATATTTGTTAAAGCTGAGTTGACGCTCGAGACTATGGGCCTCCCTGGTGGTCTAGCTAGGTCTTTATGTACCTTGGGTACCGTGTAGAAGATAGGATTCTTAGGGTCCTTATTAAATAAATAGTCTTTCAACTTTTTATCGATCAATTTATTTTCAAATGCTTTATTTACAATTATTTCCACCTCTTTCTGTATTTTACTGACTGGATTATAATTGATCTTAACATAAGTATCCTCATCCTTAAGCTGACTTAATATTTCAATTAATATAGTAGCCCTTGTCAAGCACCACTGTTGCCCCGCCCTTATCTGCTTTTTTAATTGTCACCCCACTAGATTTATTTTTCAAAGTTTTTATTGCATCAAATTCATCCTTAGTTAAATTCACCTCTGCATTTTTAATCTTATAGGGCACTTTTAGTTTTCTCTTCTCACTATTTTGTTTCAATTTCCCTATATCATTACATACCAGACTTATAAAAGTGTTTACGCTATGATTAGTGGATGCAGGATTAAACATACTTTTATTTTTCAATGCTAGTTCTTTAAATTTCCATTCTACTTCAACACTTCGTGTATCAGGCTCAGTATAAACATTATCATGGAACCATGTTTTTAACCTTATGTTCCTGAAGAACTTTTGTAAGTCTTTGTTTAATTAAAAAAAAATTGTTCAATCGTGAATCGATCATCAATAAATGTTCCTATGATATTATGGTGCTGACGGTGGAGTCGTTACTGGAAGAAATTGCAATCCAGGAAGCAAAGATAAAACAAAGCAGAGAGGATTTGCTAAAAACACTGTCGGCAGATGAGTGGGAAAAATTAACTAGCAAAGTTAAACGTAAGACAGCAGAATTGGAGAAAACAAAGAAAGAAAACGGCAAAAGTTTCAGAGGGACGAAACTGATTACCTTACCGGGAGAGTATACAAGTGGAGAAGCGATCACCATGGCAACGATAACAACAGCTATGGGAGTTACAGAAGAGGAGGAAATCGGAGAGCCAATAGAAACTAAGCACAACCGGAAGGGGTAACAGGCACGTCATACGCAGAGTCTGAGGACTCCTCCCCTTAAGATTCCAGCAGCGACGTAAGCAGCATAGAGGTGGAAAGAAGCATCGTAAGTGGAAGAAACAGGGGGAGAGGAGGACCGAGAAGAACAAGTCGGAGGGGGAGATCATACCACTATCAGTAACGGAGAAGGGGAGCCTAATACCAGATAAAAGGACTGAGCCTAAAGATGGGGTAAGATCTGAACATACTACTGTCCTTAATATATCTGGGAAAGAATTAACTGAGACTGAATTAAGACTTTTGGAAAAAGGACTCTCGTTTTGCCCTTATTCTAGTACAAATTTTGTTGAATTAAACAAAGACTTACAAAGGTTCTTCAGGAACATAAGGTTAAAAACATGGTTCCATGATAATGTTTATACTGAGCCTGATACACGAAGTGTTGAAGTAGAATGGAAATTTAAAGAACTAGCATTGAAAAATAAAAGTATGTTTAATCCTGCATCCACTAATCATAGCGTAAACACTTTTATAAGTCTGGTATGTAATGATATAGGGAAATTGAAACAAAATAGTGAGAAGAGAAAACTAAAAGTGCCCTATAAGATTAAAAATGCAGAGGTAAATTTAACTAAGGATGAATTTGATGCAATAAAAACTTTGAAAAATAAATCTAGTGAGGTGACAATTAAAAAAGCAGATAAGGGCGGGGCTACTACATTAATGAAATAGTAAGTCAGCTTAAAGATTAGGATACTTATGTTAAGATCAATTATAATCCAGTCAGTAAAATACAGAAAGAGGTGGAAATAATTGTAAATAAAGCATTTGAAAATAAATTGATCGATAAAAAGTTGAAAGACTATTTATTTAATAAGGACCCTAAGAATCCTATCTTCTACACGGTACCCAAGGTACATAAAGACCTAGCTAGACCACCAGGGAGGCCCATAGTCTCGAGCGTCAACTCAGCTTTAACAAATATCTCAACATTTTTAGATAAGATTTTGCAGCCTGAGGTAAAGCAAATATCTTCATACCTCAAAGATACAGGAGATTTTCTAAATAAGGCCAAAGACCTATATTTTGAATCTGAAAAATTCCTTTTGTATACAATGGATGTAAAGAGCCTTTACACGGCCATTAAACATGAAACAGGGATAGGAATAATCAAAAAAGTGTGTAAATTAAATAAAAAATGCTCAGCACTACAGGTTGAATTCATAGAAGAATTACTGAGGCTTATCCTCTATTGGAATCACTTTATGTTCCAGGATGACTGGTATATTCAAATTAAAGGTACTGCAATGGGGACCAACGTTGCCCCATCATATGCCAATTTATTCATGAATGAAATAGAGGAGAGAATAATCTATGAAAATGATAAATTTAGAAAATATGGCGCCACCTGGTGGCGATTCATAGATGATTTATTTGGCATATGGTGGGGCAGCGTTGAGTCCCTATTGGAATTTGTGAAAGAAATTAATGGGGCAGTCCATGGACTAGAATTCACAGCAGAGTGGAGTGAGGAGACAGTAACCTTTTTAGATACTAGAGTAATCAAAGAAGGAAGAAAGCTAACCTTTGACATCTACAGCAAGGAGACAGACAGGAACACATTATTAGATTATAGAAGTTTCCACCCTAAAGGGTTACTGAACTCATTAAGAGTAGACAGAATAGTCACTAATCCAGAAATAAAAGAAATCAGACTAAGAGAGATGCAGCAAAAATTCCTAGATAGAGGATATCCTAAGAAAATTGTAGATAAACACATAGATAAAGTAAGGTATAAGGAACAAAGTTTGGTTGAAAGAAAAACAGATGATAAATTGGTTTTGGTCACCCAGTATAGCCCAGCAAGTGAAGAAGTAAAACGTATATTGTAAATAGACACTGGCATGTTTTGAGCGAATGCAATAAAGACATAGAAATATTTAAAAATCCGCCACTAATGGCTTATAAAAGAGTAAGAAATCTGAAAGATCAGTTAACTCACACAGATGTTGGCTCAAAGAAGCGTGAGAGACAGGCATTTATTGGTAACAAAAGTAGAGGATCTTTCCCATGCCTGGGCTGCATGAGCTGTCACTCTATTATAAAAGGTAAATATTTCTATCACCCAAGAAATGGGAAAAGATATGAGATAAGAGATTACTATACATGTGAGTCCAAGTATGTAATCTATCTCATAAAATGTTCCTGTTCTCTGATCTACATAGGGGAGACTACCCGTATGATCAGAGACAGGATATGTCAGCATCGCTCAAACATAAGGTGCAAGAATACTGAAGCTCCTGTGTCCCACCATTTCCTAAAATGTGGCCACCAGATAAGCCAATTAAGGTGGCAAGTGATCGATAGTGTGGGTTCACAGAGAAATGGGGGTGATAGAGAAAAGATATTAAAACAAAAGGAAATGTTTTGGATCTTTGAAATGGGAAGTATGGAGCCATATGGGCTTAATAGGGACTTTGATTGGTCTATTTTTCTGTAAAAATCACATCTTTTACCAATGAGAGTAGAAAAGTCTCTATTGTCTATATTATAATTCTTCACTTTGTATAGTGCAATTCTTCACTTATTATAGTGTAATTCTTTACTGTTTAGTATAATACTCTACTGTTTAAAGTATAACCTTGGGAAATTACTGCTTAAAGTATAATCTTGTGAGAAATCTGTGGAAAAACTTTATTGTATATAAATTAAAATATGATCCTACAAAAATGTGAAGAGTAAAAACAAAAGACATGAAAGAAATATCCTGTGTGTAAGCTAACATTGTATTTAAATTTTGGTTACATATTACCATGTAATTAGAAATGTTTTTAATGTATTATTACAAATGGACAGAAGAGGGCAGCAGATCCACCTAATGGAGTGGTTGGCGCCAAACTGAGGATTTTAAATTGCTGTAATTGATAGTTTGTAACTAGCATGAGTAAGAGTGGCAACACTCGAAACGTCGCTGTTTGTATACCTGTTATGTACAGAGAATAAAGTATTTTGAAAGATACAGTGCTGTGGACAAATATATATCTATCATTGGAATTGGGGGGACTTGGCAGGA
This sequence comes from Bombina bombina, assembly GCF_027579735.1. Taxonomy (NCBI): domain Eukaryota; kingdom Metazoa; phylum Chordata; class Amphibia; order Anura; family Bombinatoridae; genus Bombina; species Bombina bombina. The sequence continues at coordinate 33,860,545 of NC_069502.1, forward strand.
CCTTGTCTTCACATGCACTATACTAATCATTGTGTATACTCTAAGACAGCATGAAGGAGTAGCCCCCGATCCGGGATCGGATCTAGTGGGGGGCAGACTTTCTTCGCCCAGGCTTGGGCAAGAGACGTCCAGGATCCCTGGGCTCTGGAGATTATTTCCCAGGGATATCTTCTGGATTTCAAAGCTTCATCTCCAAAGGGGAGATTTCATCTCTCACAATTATCTGCAAACCAGATAAAGAGAGAGGCATTCTTACATTGCGTTCAAGACCTACTAGTTATGGGAGTGATCCACCCAGTTCCAAAGGAGGAACAGGGGCAGGGCTTCTATTCAAATCTGTTTATAGTTCCCAAGAAAGAGGGAACTTTCAGACCAATCTTGGATCTCAAGATCCTAAACAAATTTCTCAGGGTCCCATCCTTCAAGATGGAGACTATTCGAACCATCCTACCTATGATCCAGGAGGGTCAATATATGACTACCGTGGATTTAAAGGATGCTTATCTACATATTCCGATTCACAGGGATCATCATCAGTTTTTCAGGTTCGCCTTCCTAGACGGGCATTACCAGTTTGTGGCTCTTCCCTTCGGGTTAGCCACGGCACCAAGAATCTTTACAGGCGTCAACTTTTCATATCGCCAGGTCCCATACGGACATTGTTCTGGCATTCCTAAGGTCTCACGGGTGGAAGGTGAACGAAGGAAAGAGTTCTCTCTCACCTCTCACAAGAGTTTCCTTCCTAGGAACTCTGATAGATTCAGTAGAAATGAAGATTTATCTGACTATAGGTCAGGTTGTCAAAACTTCTAACTTCCTGCTGTGCTCTTTATTCCATTTCTCGTCTGTCAGTGGCTCAGTGTATGGAGGTAATCGGATTAATGGTAGCGGCAATGGACATAGTTCCGTTTGCCCGCCTACATCTCAGATCACTGCAACTTTGCATGCTCAATCAGTGGAATGGGGATTACACAGATTTGTCCCCTATACTAAATCTGGATCAAGAGACCAGGGATTCTCTTCTCTGGTGGCTATCTCGGGTCCATCTGTCCAAGGGAATGAGTTTCCGCAGGCCAGAATGGACTATAACAACGACAGATGCCAGGCTTCTGGGCTGGGGTGCAGTCTGGAACTCCCTGAAGGCTCAGGGTACGTGGACTCAGTAGGAGGCCCTCCTTCCGATAAACATTCTGGAACTAAGAGCAATATTCAATGCTTTTCAGGCTTGGCCTCAGCTAGCTGCGGTCAGGTTCATCAGATTTCAGTCAGACAACATCACGACTGTAGCCTATATCAACCATCACGGGGGAACAAGGAGCCCCCTGGCAATGTTGGAGGTTTCAAAGATAATTCTATGGGCAGAGGTTCACTCTTGCCATCTCTCAGCTATCCATATCCCAGGAGTAGAGAACTGGGAGGCGGATTTTCTAAGTCGGCAGACTTTTCATCCGGGGGAGTGGGAGCTCCATCCGGAGGTATTTGCCCAGTTGATCCAACTTTGGGGCAAGCCAGAACTGGATCTCATGGTGTCTCGTCAGAACGCCAAGCTTCCTTGTTACAGGTCCAGGGATCCCCAGGCAGCGCTGATAGATGCTCTAGCAGCGCCCTGGTCCTTCAGCCTGGCTTATATGTTTCCACTGTTTCCTCTGCTCCCTCGTCTGATTGCCAAGATCAAGCAGGAGAGAGCTTCGGTGATCTTGATAGCCCCTGCATGGCCACGCAGGACTTGGTATTCAGATCTGGTGGACATGTCATCCTTTCCACCATGGACTCTGCCGCTAAGGCAGGACCTTCTACTTCAAGGTTCCTTCAAACATCCAAATCTAATTTCTCTACGTCTGACTGCTTGGAGATTGAACGCTTGATTCTATCAAAGCGTGGTTTTTCCGAATCAGTCATTGATACCTTAATTCAGGCTCGAAAGCCTGTCACCAGGAAAATCTATCATAAGATATGGTGTAAATATCTTCATTGGTGTGAATCCAAGGGTTACTCATGGAGTAAGGTCAGGATTCCTAAATGTCTGGCTGAGGTTCCAGACGTTCAGGCGTTTTGTCAGGCTTTAGTTAGAATCAAGCCTGTGTTTAAACCTGTTGCTCCGCCATGGAGTTTAAATTTAGTTCTTAAAGTTCTTCAAGGGGTTCCGTTTGATCCTTTGCATTCCATAGATATTAAGCTTTTATCTTGGAAAGTTCTATTTTTAGTAGCTATCTCCTCGGCTCGAAGAGTTTCGGAGTTATCTGCTTTACAGTGTGATTTCCCTTATCTGATTTTCCATGCAGATAAGGTAGTGTTACGTACCAAACCTGGGTTTCTGCCTAAGGTGGTATCTAATAAGAATTTTAATCAGGAGATTGTTATTCCTTCCCTATGTCTTAATCCTTTTTCAAAGAAGGAACGTCTATTACACAATCTTGATTTGTTTCGTGCTTTAAAGTTTTATTTACAAGCTACGAAAGATTTTCGTCAAACATCTGCTTTGTTTGTTGTCTACTCTGGACAGAGGAGAGGCCAAAAGACTTCGGCAACTTCTCTTTCCTTTTGGCTAAGAAGCATAATTCGCTTAGCTTATGAGACTGCTGTCCAGCAGCCTCCTGAAATAATTACAGCTCATTCTACTAGAGCAGTAGCTTCCACATGGGCTTTTAAACATGAGGCCACTGTTGAACAGATTTGTAAGGCGGCGACTTGGTCTTCGCTTCATACCTTTTCTAAATTCTATAAATTTGATACTTTTGGTTCTTGGGAGGCTATTTTTAGGAGAAAGGTCTTACAGGCAGTGGTGCCTTCCGTTTAAGTGTCCTGCCTTGTCCCTCCCTTCATCCGTGTCCTAAAGCTTTGGTATTGGTATCCCACAAGTAATGGATGAACCCGTGGACTGGATACACCTTTACAAGAGAAAACAAAATTTATGCTTACCTGATAAATTTATTTCTCTTTTGGTGTATCCAGTCCATGGCCCGCCCTGTCATTTTAAGGCAGGTGTTCTTTATTTTTAAACTACAGTCACCACTCCACCCTATAGTGTCTCCTTTTTTTCTTGCTTGTCTTCGGTCGAATGACTGGGGGTGGCAGTTAGGGGAGGAGCTATATAGACAGCTCTGCTGTGGGTGTCCTCTTGCAGCTTTCTGTTGGGAAGGAGAATATCCCCACAAGTAATGGATGAACCCGTGTACTGGATACACCACAAGAGAAATAAAATCAGGTAAGCATAAATGTTGTTTTTGTAGTGGGGTAATGTACCTTTATTGTAAGGGTTCCCTATTTACTATGTACCACTCAGCTTTTACATAGCAGGTTATGGCTTTGTGGTGGGGTTACACGACTAGGAGCTATATTGTAAAACAGACTCCTACTGTGTCATGTTACCTTGTTCGATATATAGGAGACGGTAACACTGTGCGGATAATTAGAGGTTTTTCTGGCAGCACGTCTGGCTGCAGGCACTGGGGCTAAGGAGAGTGGCTTAGAGATATGTTAACCGGGCGGGATACCATGTGGGATATGCCCGATAACTGTGAGACACATAATCTTTGTTTTATGGTTGCTTTATTATTGTGGTAACCAGTAAAAGAGTATTTCTCTTGTAAAGGTGTATCCAGTCCACGGGTTCATCCATTACTTGTGGGATATTCTCCTTCCCAACAGTAAGTTGCAAGAGGACACCCACAGCAGAGCTGTCTATATAGCTCCTCCCCTAACTGCCACCCCCAGTCATTCTCTTGCAACTCTCGACAAGAAAGGAAGTATCAAGAGATATGTGATGACTTAGTGTAGTTTTTACCTTCAATCAAGAGTTTGTTATTTTTAAACGGTACCGGCGTTGTACTGTTTTACTCTCAGGCAGACATTGGAAGAAGAATCTGCCTGGAGGTTGATGATCTTAGCGGTTTGTAACTAAGGTCCATTGCTGTTCTCACACATAACTGAAGAGTATGGAAAGAAAACTTCAGTTGGGGGGACGGTTTTCAGATCACCTGCTTTGAGGTATGTTCAGTATATTTTTTTCTAGAGAGATGATAAGGTCTAGAAAATGCTGACAGTGCCTGGTATATTTGAGGTAAGCCTGATGCAGTGATTTAACAATGACTGGGATCATGCTTACAAGATAAGGGTAATATTCATGTTAACTCTCATATTACTTAGTGTAAAAACGTTTGCATAACTTACAGAAAAAACGTTTTTTCTCTGAGGGTGATAAATCTTTATTTGGGGCCTAGTTTTCCACATGGCTTGTTAGATTACTCCTAGGAGTACTTTTTTTAAGGCCCTCTGACATTGAGTGCATGGTGGGAGGGGCCTATTTTCGCACACTTTATGCGCAGTTGATATTCAGACTGAGACATCCAGCTTCCCTAAAGGAGTCCTCTGGCATCTAGGACCACTATAGAAGGTTTTTTTCCCTGCAAAAATCATGTTTAAGGGCAGGTAGGAGCCACAGCAGAGCTGTGGCAGTGTGTTTGACTGTTTTTTAACGGTTTTACCGTTTTTCTAATCCGGTTTGGGGCCTAAGGGGGTAATCATACATTTGCAAGTGGGTACAATGCTGCTTTAGTCTCTTATACACACTGTAAAAATTTCGTAGAGTTTACTACTTTTTAACACTGTTTTGCAGTTTATGTGGTAGTTTTTTTCTCTTAAAGGCACAGTACCGTTTTTGTTTAATTGCTTTTTCACATTTATTAAAGTGTTTTCCAAGCTTGCTGGTCTCATTACTAGTCTGTTAAACATGTCTGACATAGAGGAAACTCCTTGTTCATTATGTTTAGAAGCCATTGTGGAACCCCCTCTTAGAATGTGTACCAAATTCACTGACCTTTCTATAAGTTATAAAGACCATATTATGGGTTTTAAAGATTTATCACCAGAGGTTTCTCAGACTGACAAAAGAGAGGTTAAACCACCTAGCTCTCCCAATGTGTCAGAACCTATATCTCCCGCGCAAGTGACGCCAAGTACATCTGGCACGTCCAATGCGTTTACCTTACAAGACATGGTGGCAGTTATTTTATCATACCCTCACAGAGGTATTGTCCAAACTGCCAGGGCTACAAGGAAAGCGAGACAGCTCTAGGGCTAGAACAAATACAGAGCTTTCTGATGCTTTAGTAGCTATGTCTGATATACCCTCACAAAGTACAGACAGGGCCGCCATCAGGGGGTGACAGGGGTGACTGCTGTCAGGGGCCCAATGAGCCAGGGGGGCCCCATGAGACAAGAACTAAAAAAAAAAAAAAAAATTATTTTGGCAGCCACCAGTTGGTACTACAGCAGAGTGCTAATTGAGCATGGGAAATGTTATTACAAGGAGTAAAGTATTAGCATTTGAGAGGATTTCTGAGTGTGCACTAAATCACTATGCACAGTGTGAGACAGACTTGGCACTTTCTTTGTACAGTGTGTGCCTGAGTCAGACAGCAGATCACTTTCATTTGCAGAGAAGGTAGGACTTACTTAACAAATGTTTTTTTTTTCTTTGTGCAATTTTAGATTGTAACTTCAATGTGGTAGTAGTTGTATGGTGGGGCCAGGGGTCCATAAAAACACATTTTCTTTTAGCAGCAGTGTATTTATGATTATTTGACAATGCTGTAAAAATTCTATATTTAAAACCATGCAGAAATGTTTCCTCCTCAATACACAAATGGTAGGTGCCCTTTTGGCAGATATGTGTTTATGTGTATATATATATATATATATATATATATATATATATCATTCCTGTTTACTGCCCCTTTATGCAAGGACTTTCCAGATGCAAGGAGGCATTTTATCATTTATATTTTTACATCTGCATAAAATGTTATACTCTCAGACTAAGATTGCTCAGTGTTTAAATGAGCCAGGTTAACTTAAAACTGGTCAGTTTACACTACAGCTTACTTAATTTTGAAATGCATACCAACAAGCCTAAATCCTGCATTTAACCAGATCTAATGGTATGAGTATCACAGCTTATGGTTCCACCAAGACCATATAGAGTACAGCATTTTCAAAATCCATAAGTACAGCTGACAGATGGGAACATTTGTACACTATATTTGAAGTGGTGCTCTTTGTTTGAGGAAAATGGGGAAAAAAACAAACAAACATATGTCAATCTTTTAAAAGTACTTTTCTACATCTAGCAATCTACCCAGATCATTAATGTACAATTTTGAATTCACAGAATTATTTTTGTTTGCACATTTACAAATATGATTCTTTAAAAAGTGATCTCTTAATTGCTGCAATTTTTTATCATGCATGTTACACACTGTTGATTTAGGGGATGCAAGGTGCATAAATCTTTCCTCCTGTGAGTGTTTCTGTGGGGGTCTGTGTTTATGTCTTTGTGCTTTGGTTTGTGTCTCTATGAGTGTGTATGTATTTTTTTCTGTGAGGGTGGGTGTGTATGTCTTTGTGCATTTTCTGTGGATGTCTGTGAGGGTGTGTGCATATGTCTTTGAGATTTTTCTATGGGTGTCTCTGTGAGGGTGTGTGTATGTATTGTGTATGTGTGTGTATGTCTTTGTGCATTTTCTGTGGATGTCTGTGAGGGTGTGTGCATATGTCTTTGAGATTTTTCTATGGGTGTCTCTGTGAGGGTGTGTGTATGTATTGTGTATGTGTGTATGTCTTTGTGCATTTTCTGTGGATGTCTGTGAGGGTGTGTGCATATGTCTTTGAGATTTTTCTATGGGTGTCTCTGTGAGGGTGTGTGTATGTTTGTCTTTGTGTATTTTCTCTGGATGCCTCTGTGAGGGTGGGTGTGTATGTCTGTGTTTTCTGTGGATGTCTCTGTGAGGGTGTGTTTTCTGTGGGTATCTCTGTGAGGGTGTGTGTATGTCTGTGTGTTTTCTGTGGATTTCTCAGTGAGGGTGTTTGTATGTATGTCTTTGTGTGTTTTCTGTGGGTGTCTGTGTATGTCTTTGTGTGTTTTCTGAGGTTGGTGTTTCCTTGGGTCTATGTGCAAGTTTGTGTGTGTGTGTGTGTGTGTCCATTATCTGTTCCTTTTTAGGACATTTTGACCATTTTGATTATTCACATCTTTCTACAGACTTTGAGCTAACAAGACCTTTCCGGAAGTCACTAATTCACCATTTAACCTTTAAATTATTGTTTAGGCAGTTCAGGGCCCTTCCTTTCAGCTACTGCATGCTGTTGTCATCATTTAGTTGGCATCTTCCTTTACAAAAAGATAATCAGAACTCCATATTTTGTTTTCTAAATCTTTTTTTTTTTTTACAAAATTGTAGTTTACCTCATTACTTGTCAGGTCAATGTAAACAAGTGCTGAGTGTCTGTGTCTGAGTGTGTTTCTTTGAGTGTCTGCTAGAGTGCCTATATGTAAATCCTTATGTTTGAGTGTCTGTGTGTGTGTTTCAGTGTATGAGTGTGTTTGTGTATGTTACTACCTTTACAACATTTCCAAGTTTAAATAGACACTTAAGAATAAAGTGCATATACGTTTTAGTCACTTGGTAAAAAATTGCACATGTCAAAGGAGGGGGGGGGGGGGCCTGATCAATGGTTAAGTCAGGGGCCCCAAAATTTCTAGTGGCGGCCCTGTGTACAGAAGCCGAAGCAGGAGAGCTTCTATCTGTGGGTGACATTTCTGATTCAGGGAAGGCGTTACTTCAGTCTGACTCTGAAATGACAGCATTTAAATTTAAGCTTGAACACCTCCGCTTGTTGCTCAGGGAAGTTTTAGCAACTCTGGATGACTGTGACACCATTGTAGTCCCAGAGAAATTGCGTAAAATGGACAAATACTTTGCAGTGCCTGTTTACACTGATGTTTTTTCCAATCCCTAAGAGGTTTTCAGAAATTATTACGAAGGAATGGGATAGACCAGGTTTACTGTTCTCTCCCCCTCCTGCTTTTAAAAAGATGTTTCCCATAGATGCCGCTACACGGGACTCATGGCAGACGGTCCCTAAGGTGGAGGGAGTAGTCTCTACCCTAGCTAAGCGTACAACTATCCCCGTCGAGGACAGTTGTGCTTTCCTAGATCCTATGGATAAGAAATTAGAGGGTTTCCTTAAGAAAATCTTTATACAACAAGGTTTTATTCTCCAGCCTCTTGCATGCATTGCCCCAGTCACTGCTGCAGTAGCTTTCTGGTTCAAGTCTCTGGAAGAGGCTCTACAGGTGGAGACCCCGTTGGATGATATCCTAGACAGGCTTAAAGCTCTTAAGTTAGCCAATTCATTTATTTCTGACGCCGTTTTTCATTTAACAAAGCTAACGGCTAAGAATTCAGGTTTTGCCATTCAGGCGCTATGGCTTAAATCCTGGTCAGCTGACGTTACTTCAAAGTCTAAGCTTCTCAACATCCCCTTCAAAGGGCAGACCCTATTCGGGCCTGGACTGAAGGAGATCATTTCTGATATTACTGGAGGAAAAGGCCACACCCTTCCCCAGGATAGGTCCAACAAATTAAGGACCAAACAGACTAATTTTCGTTCCTTTCGTAACTTCCAAGAGTGGCGCAGCTTCAACTTCCTCTATTGCAAAACAAGAAGGAATTTTTGCCCAGTCCAAGCCAGTCTGGAGACCTAACCAGGTTTGGAACAAGGGAAAGCAGGCCAAAAAATCTGCTGCTGCCTCTAAGACAGCATGAAGGAGTAGCCCCCGATCCGGGACCGGATCTAGTAGGGTCAGACTTTCTCTCTTCGCCCAGGCTTGGGCAAGAGACGTCCAGGATCCCTGGGCTCTGGAGATTGTTTCCCAGGGATATCTTCTGGATTTCAAAGCCTCATCTCCAAAGGGGAGATTTCATCTCTCACAATTATCTGCAAACCAGATAAAGAGAGAGGCATTCTTACATTGCGTTCAAGACCTTCTGGTTATGGGAGTGATCCACCCAGTTGCAAGGGAGGAACAGGGGCAAGGATTCTATTCAAATCTGTTTATAGTTCCCAAAAAAGAGGGAACTTTCAGACCAATCTTGGATCTCAAGATCCTAAACAAATTTCTCAGGTTCCCATCCTTCAAGATGGAGACTATTCGAACCATCCTACCTATGATCCAGGAGGGTCAATATATGACTACCGTGGACTTAAAGGATGCTTATCTCCACATTCCGATACACAGAGATCATCATCGGTTTCTCAGGTTTGCCTTCCTAGACAGGCATTACCAGTTTGTGGCTCTTCCCTTCGGGTTAGCCATGGCACCAAGAATCTTTACGAAGGTTCTAGGGTCCCTACTGGCGGTTCTAAGGCCACGAGGCATAGCGGTGGCTCCTTACCTAGACGACATTCTGATACAGGCGTCAAATTTTCAAATCGCCAAGTCCCATACAGACATTGTTCTGGCATTCCTGAGGTCTCATGGGTGGAAGGTGAACGAAGAAAACAGTTCTCTCTCCCCTCTCACAAGAGTTTCCTTCCTAGGAACTCTGATAGATTCAGTAGAAATTAACTAACTAACTTCCTACCATGCTCTTTATTCTACTTCTCAGCCGTCAGTGGCTCAGTGTATGGAAGTAATCGGCTTAATGGTAGCAGCAATGGACATAGTTCCGTTTGCCCGCCTACATCTCAGACCACTGCAACTTTGCATGCTCAATCAGTGGAATGGGGATTACACAGATTTGTCCCCTCTGCTAAATCTGGATCAAGAGACCAGGGATTCTCTTCTCTGGTGGCTATCTCGGGTCCATCTGTGCAGGGGAATGAGCTTCCGCAGGCCAGAATGGACTATAGTGACGACAGATGCCAGCATTCTGGGCTGGGGCGCAGTCTGGAACTCCCTGAAGGCTCAGGGTTCGTGGACTCAGGAGGAATCCCTCCTTCCGATAAACATTCTGGAACTTAGAGCAATATTCAATGCTCTTCAGGCTTGGCCTCAGCTAGCTGCGGTCAGGTTCATCAGATTTCAGTCGGACAACATCACGACTGTAGCCTATATCAACCATCAGGGGGGTACAAGGAGCCCCCTGGCGATGTTGGAGGTTTCAAAGATAACTCTATGGGCAGAGGTTCACTCTTGCCATCTCTCAGCTATCCATATCCCAGGAGCAGACTTTTCATCCGGGGGAGTGGGAGCTCCATCCGGAGGTATTTGCCCAGTTGATTCAACTATGGGGCAAACCAGAACTGAATCTCCTGGCGTCTTGTCAGAACGCCAAGCTTCCTCGTTACGGGTCCAGGTCCAGGGATCCCAAGGGAATGCTGATAGATGCTCTAGCAGCGCCCTGGTCCTTCAGCCTGGCTTATGTGTTTCCACCGTTTCCTCTGCTCCCTCGTCTGATTGCCAAGATCAAGCAGGATAGAGCTTCTGTGATTTTGATAGCTCCTGCGTGGCCACGCAGGACTTGGTATGTAGATCTGATGGACATGTCATCCTTTCCACCATGGACTCTGCCGCTGAGGCAGGACCTTCTACTTCAAGGTCTTTTCAAACATCCAAATCTAATTTCTCTGCGTCTGACTGCTTGGAGATTGAACGCTTGATTCTATCAAAGCGTGGTTTTTCCGAGTCGGTCATTGATACCTTAATTCAGGCTCGAAAGCCTGTCACCAGGAAAATCTATCATAAGATATGGTGTAAATATCTTTATTGGTGTGAATCCAAGGGTTACTCATGGAGTAAAGTCAGGATTCCTAGAATCTTATCCTTTCTCCAAGAGGGATTGGATAAAGGATTGTCTGCTAGTTTCTTAAAGGGATAGATTTCTGCTCTGTCTATTCTTTTGCACAAATGTCTGGCTGAGGTTCCAGACGTTCAGGCGTTTTGTCAGGCTTTAGTTAGAATTAAGCCTGTGTTTAAACCTGTTGCTCCGCCATGGAGTTTAAATTTAGTTCTTAAAGTTCTTCAAGGGGTTCCGTTTGAACCTTTGCATTCCATAGATATTAAACTTTTATCTTGGAAAGTTCTGTTTCTAGTAGCTATCTCCTCGGCTCGAAGAGTTTCGGAGTTATCTGCTTTACAGTGTCATTCCCCTTATCTGATATTCCATGCAGATAAGGTAGTTTTGCGTACCAAACCTGGCTTTCTTCCTAAGGTAGTATCTAATAAGAACATCAATCAGGAGATTGTTGTTCCTTCATTATGTCCTAATCCTTCCTCAAAGAAGGAACGTCTTTTACACAATCTTGATGTGGTTTGTGCTTTAAAGTTTTATTTACAAGCTACGAAGGATTTTCGTCAAACATCTGCTTTGTTGGACAGAGGAGAGGCCAAAAGGCTTCGGCAACTTCTCTTTCTTTTTGGCTGAGAAGCATAATCCGCTTAGCTTATAAGTCTGCTGGCCAGCAGCCTCCTGAAAGAATTACAGCTCATTCCACTAGAGCGGTGGCTTCCACATGGGCTTTTAAAAATGAGGTCTCTGTTGAACAGATTTGTAAGGCGGCGACTTGGTCTTCGCTTCACACTTTTTCTAAATTCTATAAATTCGATACTTTTGCTTTTTCTGAGGCTCTTTTTGGGAGAAAGGTCTTACAGGCAGTGGTGCCTTCCGTTTAAGTGCCTGCCTTGTCCCTCCCTTCATCCTGTCCTATAGCTTTGGTATTGGTATCCCACAAGTAATGGTTGAACCCGTGGACTGGATACACCTTTACAAGAGAAAACAAAATTTATGCTTACCTGATAAATTTATTTCTCTTGTGGTGTATCCAGTCCACGGCCCGCCCTGTCATTTTAAGGCAGGTGTTTTTTATTTTTAAACTACAGTCACCACTGCACCCTATAGTTTCTCCTTTTTTTCTTGCTTATCTTCGGTCGAATGACTGGGGGTGGAAGTTAGGGGAGGAGCTATATAGACAGCTCTGCTGTGGGTGTCCTCTTGCAACTTCCTGTTGGGAAGGAGAATATCCCACAAGTAATGGATGAACCCGTGGACTGGATACACCACAAGAGAAATACATTTATCAGGTAACCATAAATTTTGTTTTTTGTCCGATCATGCACTTTTTATGCCTTGCTGGGTGCTATGTTAATGTTTCCTACTTAAAAGGTTCAGTGCGATCTTCCGGTCACCTTTTTTATTATAATGATGGCGGCCAGGAGAGTTTGTATTGTTCTGCCCACGGGGGGCGGGGTTATGTTTTGGCGCTTTTCTTCTGCTGAATGTCAATGCAGTCTTTAGATAGGAATATCACGCCCACGATGGGCGGGGCTTCGGGCCGACTGGGACCACTCTCGCTCTGTAGTACACAGGAGAAGCTGTCGCATAGAGCAGTTTGTGAGCGAGCTCTGTGTTTGGTCTTGAGTGGGTCCGGATAGCGCTGCAGGTGCGCTCCGGATCAGTTCACACATGTCACAATGTCTAACAGTTTGTGTCTCAGTCTTACTTATTTCTATGGCCAAGGATGTACTATCATGGCTACGTGTTGCATTATTCCTGTATAACATGATACACTTAGCGATGTAGAGCGGACTGTAGTAAACGTTACTGTTTTAATTTTAAAGTGATAGTAACGTTTTTTATTTGTTCATTTTATTTGCCATAATTTCTTTGTTTCTTATTTCAGGGACATGTAAGCAGTAAATTAGTTTATTTTAATATTTAAAGAGACAGGAAAAGAGCTCTGTTAGTCTTTCTTAAAGGGTTTTTACTGTTGTTGACTCCATCCTTTATGTCTTCGGATGGCATAAGTTTGCACAAAATATTAATTACTTTTTTAAATTAAAAAAAAGAACAAAGAGAGAATTTTTGTTTCTTTTCTGACCCCTACTACGATAGGAGTCTGTTGACTGTGGTCAACCTATGCCACGTAATTATCCTCTAGTGTTTCATAAATTATGGCCCACATACAATGTCCTGCGCTTACTCTAACACTTCACTCATCATAGTTTTTTCCTATGTAGAAGTAAACGTTTCTAGAAGAATTAATTTCAATCAGCATGATTGTTTAAGGATTGCTATCCCAGATATTTCTTCCCTGTTGACGAAGAGGAAGATACTTCGGGATTTTCTGTTAATTCAAACTGAGCCTGAGAATTCATTATCTCCTTATTTGGTCCTAATGTTGTTTTTCCTTTGTCTTAACTTGACTGCCTCTGTGTGTTACTTAGGAGGTTTTAGCTATCCTGGACGACTCCATCACTATGGGTGTTACCTACGGCGTCTGATGTGTTATTGGGATGGAGAACTGCATTCCTTTTCATCACAAGGATGTTTTCCCATGATCAACCTAGCTAAAAGTTCTACGATCCCCTTAGAGGACAGTAAGAACGTATAAAGGTTCATACAACTAGAGCTTGTAATGGCAACTATCTGTGCAACAGCGTATGGTTTGATGTGTTGTTCTGTTACTAGTAAATTGGCACTAGAATCCGGCCTTCTTCCCTGGATAAGGGACCAGGCTAGGACAAAAGCCTTTTGAGTTGGCTAACTTTTCTTTAAAGATTTTTCACACTGAATTATAGTTTTCAGGTTTCTCTGTTCCAGGTCACCGAGCCTTTTGGTTAGAGCCTGTTTCTATAGCTGCCGGCTCTAAGTCTTTGCTTTTTAGCGATTCCTGGTACGGGAATGCCCACTTCCTCTTCCGCTAAGCAGGAAGACTCACAAGCCAAGTCCACTTGGAGACCCAACCAGTCTTGGAACAAAGGTACACAATCCAAGAAGCCAGCTGCTGCTACCAAGACCGCATGAAGGGTCGGCCCCCGATCCGGGACTAGATCTGGTAGGGGGCAGACTTTCTCACTTTATCCAAGCTTGGATAAGAGACGTTCAGGATCCCTGGACACTAGAAATTGTGTCTCATGGGTATCAGTTGGAGTTAAAAAATTCCTTCCCCAGAGGAAGGTTTCTTCTTTCACGATTATCTGTGGACCAGATAAAAAGAGAGGCGTTCTTACGCTGTGTAAGAGATCTCTCCTCCATGAGAGTAATATGTCCCGTTCCAATACAGGGACAGGGGTTTTATTCAAATCTCTTTGTAGTTCCCAAAAAAGAGGGAACGTTCAACCTATTTTAGACCTCAAGAGTCTGAACAAGTTTCTCAGAGTTCCATCCTTCAAGATGGAAACTATTCGTACCATTCTTCCATTGATACAGGAGGGTCAATATATGACTACCGTGGATCTAAAGGATGCATTTCTTCATGTTCCTGTCCACAGAGATTATCACAAGTTCCTAAGGTTTGCCTTTCTGAACAAGCATTTTCAGTTTGTGGCCCTTCCTTTCGATTTGGCCACGGCACCCAGGATCTTCACAAAGGTTCTAGGGTCTCTACTGGCGGTTCTCAGGCCACGGGGCATTGCAGTGGCGCCTTATCTGGACGATATTCTGATCCAGGCGTCAACTTATCAGCTGACAAAGTCTCATACCAACATTGTTCTATCCTTTCTAAGGACTCACGGGTGGAAGGTGAATCTAGAAAAGAGTTCACTAATTCCACTGTCAAGGGTTCCTTTCCTGGGAACTCTAATAGACTCTATATCCATGAAAATCTTCTTGACGGAAGTCAGAAAGTTAAAGATTCTGAATACATGCCGATCCCTTCAGTCCAATCCTCGGCCGTCAGTGGCTCAGTGCATGGAGGTAATTGGATTGATGGTGGCAGCAATGGACATTATTCCGTTTGCTCGTTTTCATCTCAGACCTTTACAACTGAGCATGCTCAGACAGTGGAATGGAGATTATGCAAATTTGTCTCCTCAGATAGATCTGGATCGGGAGACAAGAGACTCTCTTCTTTGGTGGTTGTCGCAGGATCATCTGTCCCACCCTCATGGGTGATAGTGACAACGGACGCCAGTCTACTAGGATGGGGTGCAGGCTGGAATTCCCTGAAGGCTCAGGGTGTGTGGACTCGGTCGGAGTCTCTACTTCCAATCAATATTCTGGAGTTGAGAGCAATATTCAATGCGCTTCAGGCTTGGCCTCAGTTGGCTTCGACCAAATTCATCCGATTTCGGTCAGACAACATCACGACTGTGGCTTACATCAATCAGGGAGGAACAAGGAGTTCTTTAGCGATGACAGAAATATCCAAGATAATTCGGTGGGCAGAGGCTCACTCTTGTTATCTGTCAGCAATCTACATCCCAGGAGTGGACAACTGGGAAGCGTTTTTTTTTGAGCAGACAGTCGTTTCATCCGGGGGAATGGGAACTCCATCCAGAGGTCTTTGCCACCCTCTCAGATGGGGCAGACCGGAGCTGGATCTTATAACATCTCGTCAGAATGCCAAGCTCCCAAGATACGGATCCAGGTCCAGGGATCCTCAGGCTGAACGGATAGATGCCCTGGCAGTGCCTGGGTCGTTCAACCTAGCTTATGTGTTTCCACCGTTTGCTCTCCTTCCCCTGGTGATTCTCATCGCTCCTGCGTGGCCTCGCAGGACTTGGTATGCCGATCTGGTGAACATGTCTTCTCTGCCACCATGGAAGCTTCCATTGAGGCAGGACCTTCTCATTCAGGGACCCTTCCATCATTCGAATCTAGTTTCTCTGCAGCTGACTGCTTGGAGATTGAACGCTTGATTTTATCTAAGCGAGGGTTCTCTGATTCTGTCATTGATACCTTGATTCAGGTACGTAAGCCTGTTACTAGCATGATTTACCATAAGAAATAGCGTAAATATCTTTATTGGTGCGAATCCAAGGGCTACTCATGGAGTAAGATTAGGATTCCTAGGATTTTATCTTTTCTCCAAGAAGGATTGGAGAAAGGGTTATCAGCAAGTTCCTTAAAGGGACAGATTTCTGCTTTATCTATTTTGCTACACAAACGGCAGATATTCTGGATGTTCAATCTTTTTGTCAGCCTCTGACTAGAATCAGGCCTGTGTTTAGACCTATTGCTCCTCCTTGGAGTTTGAATTTAGTTCTTAAGGTTCTTCAAGGGGTTCCGTTTGAACCTATGCATTCCATAGATCTTAAATTGTTATCTTGGAAAGTTTTATTTTTGGTTGCTATTTCTTCTGCTCGCAGAGTTTCTGAGCTTTCAGCATTACAATGTGATTCTCCTTACCTTATTTTTCATTCCGATAAGGTAGTGTTACATACCACACCTGGTTTTCTTCCTAAGGTTGTTTCCAACAAAAATATTAATCGGGAAATTATTGTTAATTCATTGTTTCTTAATCCTTCTTCTAAGTAGGAGTGTCTGCTACATAACTTGGACGTGGTCTGTGCCCTGAAGTTTTACTTGCAGGCGACTAAAGAATTTTGTCAATCATCTTCATTGTTTGTTGTTTTTTCTGGAAGACATAGGGGCCAGAAAGCTATGGCCACCTTTCTTTCTTTTTGGCTGAAGAGTATCATCCGTTTTGCATATGAGACTGCTGGATAGCAGCCTCCTGAAAGACTTACGGCTCATTCTACTAGGGCTGTGGCTTCCTCATGGGCATTTAACAATGATGCTTACATTGAACAGATTTGCAAGGCTGCAACTTGGTCATCTCTTCACACTTTTTCCAAATTTTACAATTTTGATACTTTTGCCTCGTCCGAGGCTGTTTTGAGGGAGAAAAGTTCTTCAAGCAGTGGTGCCTTCTGTTTAGGTTCCTGTCTTGTCCCTCCCTTTCATCCGTGTCCTATAGCTTTGGTATTGTATCCCATAAGTAAGGATGAAATCCATGGACTCGTCATATCTTGTAAAAGAAAAGGAAATTTATGCTTACCTGATAAATTTATTTCTTTTACGATATGACAAGTCCACGGCCCACCCTGTCATTTTCTAAGACAGGTTTTTATTTTTGTTAAACTTCAGTCACCTCTGCACCTTGGCTTTTCCTTTCTCTTCCTAACTTCGGTCGAATGACTGGAGTGGGAGGGAAGGGAGGAGCTATATATACAGCTCTGCTGTGGTGCTCTTTGCCTCCTGCTGACCAGGAGGCAATATCACATAAGAAAGGATGAAATCCGTTGACTCGTCATATCGTAAAATAAATAAATTTATCAGGTAAGCATAAATTTCCTTTTTCTGCCTCCTTATCCATCTCAGAACGGAGAGGCGATGTCGGGCTCATGTTGAATTTATACTGGCAGAATTATGGCTTATCTTAAAGGTGCATTTCAGATTTAAGCTTGAATGGTTTAAAATTCTATAGACCCTAATAACATCACATTTATTAAAGTTCAACAGTTTTAATGTTTATCATTTTTGTCTCTCAGAGCAGTGCTTTATACTTCTAGCTGTAGGGCATTTATTATTGGCAAGTTAATAATAACTAATAGCACAGGGGGCCAATGAACTATATGTTGGTTTATGTTGTATGCCTGTGTTTATTGCTTATAGAACTTAAAGGGAACCACAACACCTGCTTGAAATATTTTAAACCAACATTTTCTCATTATGCAAAATATACTGACTTCAATTCTGTATGCAGTCTTCATCTTACTGCATCCTGTTGTAGATAAAAGTTTTATCATTTAAACATTGCTCTGCAGCCTTGTACCTGCAATGTAAGCTGCCATATTGCAACGCACGTTCCACAACAGTGGGTCACGTGATGCACACCGCACCTTCTATTTCTAAAGGAAGCAGATTGAGCCCTGCAGTGTCTAAGAAGAATAGCTTCAGGCAGACAGGCACTGTTATGTTTATAAATAGCACACGCAGGGAAGGAAGTGGGAGGGGGGAGGAGAGGAATGCACAGGGGGAGGAGAGGAATGCACTGGGGGAGGAGAGGAATGCACTGGGGGAGGAGAGGAATGCACTGGGGGAGGAGAGGAATGCACACGGGGAGGAGAGGAATGCACAGGGGGAGGAGAGGAATGCACAGGGGGAGGAGAGGAATGCACAGGGGGAGGAGAGGAATGCACAGGGGGAGGAGAGGAATGCACAGGGGGAGGAGAGGAATGCACAGGGGGAGGAGAGGAATGCACAGGGGGAGGAGAGGAATGCACAGGGGGAGGAGAGGAATGCACTGGGGGAGGAGAGGAATGCACACGGGGAGGAGAGGAATGCACAGGGGGAGGAGAGGAATGCACTGGGGGAGGAGAGGAATGCACACGGGGAGGAGAGGAATGCACAGGGGGAGGAGAGGAATGCACTGGGGGAGGAGAGGAATGCACACGGGGAGGAGAGGAATGCACAGGGGGAGGAGAGGAATGCACAGGGGGAACTTGGAAGAAAGGCTCCGGAGTAAATATGTTATGTAGATGAATGCAAATGTCTCATTACAATTTTATATGCAGAGTGTATGCTTTCTTTCTAACCCCCCCCCCCTGTGCCTCCCTCTCCTCCCCCTCACAATTGCTTCCCTGCTCGTGCTATTTTTAAACATAACAGTGCCTGTCTGCCTGAAGCCGTTCTTCTTAGACACTGCAGGGCTCAATCTGCTTCCTCAACTTTAGAAATAGAAGGTGCCGTGTGCATCACGTGACCCACTGTTGTGGAACCAACTTTGCAATATGGCAGCATACTTTGCAGGTACAAGGCTGAAGAGTAACGTTTAAATGATAAAGCTTTTATCTACAACAGAATGCAGTAAGATGAAAATACTGCATACAGAATAGTTTGTTAGTTTATTTTGCACAATTAGAAAAAGTTAGTTTAGAACATGTCAAGCAGGTGTTGTGGTTCCCTTTAATATTTTCGTTTAGGTCTGAGCAAGTCTCATGTTTTTTAGTTTTGTTGCCTAGTACATATCTAGATAATTTAGGATCACTTAAATTGACAGCACGATTTTAATTTTTGGTGCTTATCTATGTGAGCCTGTTCATGGGGTTAGAGGTGCTCCCATGTTATGTCAGCTATTGTCTCATATTATATCTCTCAGGATTATACTGTTAGGCAATGTCACAGTTTCTCCATAAATGTCCCTAGCCTTATGGCATCACATACAGTGCCCTGCATTTTCCTCTCAGTCTCCTGGAGGAGCTTATTTGCTTGCAGAATTATTTTTGCTCAGGTATCTTCTGCGATCTCTGCCTTCCCTATGATAATGGGAAATAGCAAGAGGAATATTAGAGATTCAGATAATCAGGGTTCTGTACCTCCTACTGCTACGCTTTTTGCCTTCCTCATAGATCTGATGAGGAGAATACGTCAGTAACCTCTGAGGGTGAAATCTCAGATTCGGTCAGTATAATTCCTTCATCTGATGCTGAAGTATTATCCTTCAGATTTAAGCTTGTACACCTTCATGTATGGTTAAATGAGGTTTTGGCTACCTTGGAGCGACTCTGATACGTATGTTGTTGTCAACCCTAAGAATCTAGTAAACATTTTTAAGTACTAGGATTCCTCTGTGGAAGTTTTTCCTGTTCCAGACTGTGCTAGGAGATTTTTCACAGGAATGGGAGAAGTTAGGGATTCCTTTTTCCCCATCTCCTGTCTTTAAAAATATTTTTCATTTCACTGTCTCTGTTAAATATCAGGGCGCACAGTGCCTAAAGTAGTAGGGTATTTCTACTCTGGCTAAGAGAACTACGATTCCTAGAGAGGATAGCTGTTCTTTTCAGGATCAATGGATTAGGCTGGAGTCCAAGTTTCTGGTGCTTCCGTACAAGACCTTGTTGGGTCCTGATCTGACAGGAATAGTTCTGATATTATGGGTGGAAAAGGGTAATTTCTACCACAAGACAAGATGAATAGACCTAAAGGAGTTTGCCCCCAATACGGGATCGGCCAAATGGGGGGTTGAAGCTCTCTGTCTTCAAACATGGATACAAGATGTCCCAGATAGGCAGTGGACATAGTGTCTCAGGGTTACTACATAGTAGTCATTCCTTCCCCCCTGAGGCAGGTTCCACCTCTCAATTTTATCTGCAGGCCAGATAACAGTGAGCCATATTTGTAGTGCGTTTGGGACTTCTCTTCCCTGTGAGTGATAGTTTCCGTTCCTGTAAGGGAACAGGGTCTAGAATTTTTTTCATTCCTGTTTGTGGTTCCCGAAAAAGAGGGAATGTTTCGTCCTATGGTAGACCTACAGTGTCTCAACAAGTTGTATCAGGGAACTTATAGTAGAGAGAAACTCTAACTAGACAGACTACATGTTTAGCACTCAAAGGGTTAATATAGAGTACATCAATAAGTAGTAAAAAGACTCTATTACATAAGGCAAATCAGAGTTGCTGATGGTCGAGTGAGCATACGTGCTCTACGTTAAAACATAACTTTTATTCATATCAAAATTAAATATAAAATGCTGGAAAGTTACTTTAAAAACACTCTCAGATGCTGAGAATTTATTGAATAGCCTGATCACGATGAGTTAAATATAGTAAAGTAGGTAGTATATTGTGCTTATAGACTACTTGGGTTTGATTGTATCAAATTATTCCATATTGATACAGTCTCATAGCAAAAAGTCTTTACTCAAATAGTTGGTTATAAATAAAAAGATACTTTATTATATTTATTAATTGTATTATTAGTAAAGCATCTAATATTTAGTATTATACACAAAAGTCACTGAATAATGAGGATTTGCAATATATCAGTGCAGCTTTAATATTCAAGTTTAACCGAATAATAGCTTGTATGGGTGTTGTGCCCTTTGTATTTTGAGTAAGGTAATAAGTATACAGTGCACCGTGTTGGAGACCAATAGTCACTTAATGTTAGTACATGGGGAATTAACCCCTGGTTTAAATATTTGGATATAAGTCTGGTGCTCCAAATTCACTTATTTTCCGTATAGTATTAAAATGCACTGACCCACAAAAAACAAATGTTTTCACTCAAGTAGTACAATCTAGTACAACAATGTGGATTCCCATTGTTATTATGTAATTATTGCTATAAAAGATTGACAATACTTCATATGGGATTGTGTTGCCGTTGTAACACTTTAGCAAAGAAACATCACTCTGTCTATTATATAGTGTATTGTATATTCAGCCCAAACTAATTGGTAACTTCTGTGCTTTCACATAGAATAGTCCTGTGTTGTAGTACACATAAATTAATTGCAGGCTATTCCAGTTCAGCTGGACACCTTGGGTTGTGTGTAATTTAACAACACCACAGGCTTATTGTAAACTCATATGTTTGGCGCATCAACTATACACTGTATATTGGAGCAATGCCCACTGGTTTTAGTAAAGCTCAACACATATACAAATTGCAGACTATTCCAGTTCAGCTGGAGACTGGGTTTATGTGTGATATAAAACATTAACAGTACCACAGGCTTATCATAAACTCTTGTGTTTGGCGTAATAGTTGTACACAAATATATGGGAACAATACCCGTTAGTTTTATTGAAAGCTCAACACAGCTGATTAGATCTTTCTCATACGTTGTGAGTGTATTGACACGCTGTGCGTGTGGATAGATTGTAGCTGTTAAATGTATCAGCCTTAACCATCACTCACTGAAGCTATACACATGTGGTTTCACTGTTATTAAACAGAGAGCTATAAACAGTGGTTGCTAGTTGTATAGCGATATCGGTTAAAAGTTAGCCCCACTGCCCAATGTTTTAGCTCTAATATCGATGGCATGTAAATCCCACTGTTTTGTGGATAGACGGTCGCCGGTAAGTATGTTAGCATAGGGCATTCTGAAGCTAATCTAAAAATACAGGAGCTCCAGGACTCCTCACCAATTCCCTAACGTCCCTAAACGTCTGATTTGCCTTATGTAATAGTCTTTTTACTACTTATTGATGTACTCTATATTAACCCTTTGAGTGCTAAACATGTAGTCTGTCTAGTTAGAGTTTATCTCTACTATGTTTCATATGTTGAATACTACATAGCACCTATTCCAGTCAATAAAATTTGAATGGGAATAGCTCCCACACATACTAAATAGTGATAAGGGGTTATTAAGTAATACAGAGTATTAAAGTAATACTTGTATAGCAGTGCTGTTGATACCCCCCTCTCTCCAGAAGTTGTCTCAGGGTACTGTTCTTCAAATGCAAACCAGTGGTTCCATTCTTCCTTTGGTCTAGGAGGGTCAGTTCATGGTGACCATAGACCTGGAGGACGCATATTCTCAAGTTCCTGAGTTTTGCCTCTCTGTCAAAACAGTTTCAGTTTGTGGCTCTTCCTTTAGGCCTTGCCATGGCTCTCAGAGGGGGCTAGATTAGCAGTGATCAGGTGGTGCCCTTCCTGGACGTCATAATGATTCAGGCAACATCTTTTTTTGTTGTCTTTCTTCATTCCCAGAGATGGAAGTGAATCTGAAAATGAGTTCCCTTGTTCCAGCTACAGGGGTAGTTTCATAGGGACCATATAAGTTTCCCTATCTCTGAAAATAATTTTGACAGAGGTCAGAAATAGAGGATACTTTCCTCTTGCCTCTTTCAGCACTATGTTTGGTCCTTCAGTGGCTCAATGTAAGGAGGTAATTGGTCTGATGGTTGCTTCATTGGACATCATCCCTTTGCTCGATTCCATCTGAGAGTCTTCTGTTATGCATGTTCAAATAGTGGGCCGAGGATCTTGTGGCTCTGTCTCGGAGGATAAATCTGTCGACATGTGATTCTTCCCTGTGGATCAGAGATGGGAATTAGTGGTAGAGCGCTCGCTTAGCTTGCGAGAGGTAGCGGGATTGTTGCCCGCATTCTCCAGTATCTTTTGGTTGTCTCTGGTGCATCTGTCTCGGAGTACATGCTTCTGGAGACCTTCCTGAGTAGGAGTCTGCTCTCCCCTTAACCATTTTGGAGTTGAAAGTGATCTACAATGCTCTGATGGCTTGGCCTCAGTTGTCTTATCCATTTTTTTCAGGTTCTAGTTGAACAATTTAATCTCAGTGGTTTACATTAACCACCTGGGAGGAACCTGGAGTTCCTTTGCTATGATTGGCGTGGATTGTTCATTGGGCGGACGCTCATATTCGTTGTTTATCAACTATTCACATTTCAGGAGTGAATACCGGGAGCAGACTTCTTGAGCAGTCAGATTTTTCATCCCGGGAAGTGGGTGCTTCTCCCGACTGGGTAGCGCCGTCGACCGGGTCCTTCCTCTGCCTGGAACAAGTGGCTATGTAGCTCAGGAAAGTGATTCTAGCAGGAGCCCACCCAAATAACTAGACATATTAGCATTCAGGTGAAAATAGAACTGATTTTATTGAAAACACACACTCCTTTTATATATACAGCTCATCTTGATAAGACAGGGAGACAATGCCACAGTTTTTCCGCCATTCCCGCCCCTCCAGACTGACCGGCGTTTCCATAGCAACCATAGTCCCACAGAATCCCAGGACACATTGGTGACGGTTTTGGGGTGATCCCTGGGGAGCGGCGGCACTTCCAGTGTCATTTGAAAGCTCTCGGTCCCCAGATGCCGCAGTCCAAAAAGTGGCGTGATTCGTTATTGGGGACCGGAGATACAGCCCGTTGAAGTTATGCGGGTAGGGGTGTCCAAAACCCCGGTTCCCAAAGCAGCTCCCCTCCGGTAATTCCCCCACCTCTTGTCCTCCCTAGGGGCTACTAATCCCCAAAAGAGCGGAGCTCTGGGGCACATGGTTGCTGGAGCGACCAGGGGTAAAGTTAGCTGGTGTCCTGTGGCCAACTGGGAGTTCCAGGAGCCCGGACAGCCTGAGAGGGGTTAGGCGGGGTTCCAGGGGCCCGGCCAGCCTAGGAGGGTTTTCCTGGTCATACACCAGCTTTTAACAAGACAAGCAAACCAAAGCTTCCAGGGATTGTGGTTGCTCTGAGGAGCCCAAAAACACTGAGAAACAACTGGGGTAAAGTCTATAGGGGGGCAAGGGTTCAGCCCCTGCAGCCCATTATCCATTACAACTCCCCCCTCCAGTTCGGCAGACCCAGCTAGATCCACACACGGGTCCGCCTGGGGATGTCCAAGGAGTGTATGCCACTTCAGTCCGCCGGGAAAGTCCGTCAGCATTCCCATTTCTCTTTCCCGGTCGGTACTGGATGTCAAAGTTAAATGGCTGCAGGGCTAGGCTCCATCTCAACAGTCTCCCGTTGTCCCCGGTTGAGCCATACTAGGGGGTTGTGGTCAGTAAGGACGGTGAAGGGTCTCCCATATAGGTAGGGCTGCAACTTCTTCAAAGCCCATACCAGTGCCAGACACTCCTCAACAGCCGCATAGCCTACTTCTCTGGGTAGCAATTTGCGATTGATGTAGGCAACTGGGTGGTCCTGTCCTTTCTCGTCCGCCTGGCTTAGTATGGCCCCCAGCCCGAACATGGAGGCATCTGTGTGGACAGAAAAATGTTTGGCTGGGTTAGGAGCGGCCAGTACTGGGGCAGAGATTAAGGCAGACTTAAAACTTTTGAAGACTTTTTAACACTCGGGGGACCACAGGACCTGTCGGGTAAGTCATTTACGGGTCAGGTCAGTCAGGGGTTTGGCAAGGGTGCTGTAATTAGGGACTAACCTCCGGTAGTAGCCTGCAGTACCCAGAAAGGCAAGGACTTGGGTTTTGGTCCTGGGGGGTGGGCCAGTTAGCCACTGCCTCGACTTTGGCCGGCTCTGGTCGCTGCTTACCACAGCTGGCTCGGTGGCCTAAGTACTGAACTTCTGAGCGCCCAATAGTACACTTATCTGGCTTCAAGGTTAGGCCGGCGGCTCGAAGATGATCTAAGACGCCACCTAGGTGGACCAGATGGTCCTCCCAGGTCTCGCTATAGATGGCGATATCATCCAGGTATGCACAGGCATAGTCCTGGAGGTCATCCAACAGGCGGTCTACCATTCTTTGGAAAGTAGCTGGGGTGTTCTTCATTCCAAATGGCATGACCTTAAACTGGTATAAGCCGAAGGGAGTGATGAAGGCAGACTTGGGGACGGACTCAGAGTTGAGGGGGATTTGCCAATAACCCTTGCATAGGTCGAGGGTACTCGGCGAAACATGTCAGGGAGGGAGTGAGCTAATGGAGAGCTCAATAGTGTTTTTTAGAAACTTGTTAGCGGGAAAATTGTGGGCAACATAAGTGCCTGGTATTAGTCCATTTTAGACCCCAATAGGGGCTAGTGGTTAAACTCAATTTGCAAGCTACCTGATTAGCAGTTGTGTACCGAAGTAACGCTTTATTAACATGGTCTCTTGCTGTTAAATAACGGACAAGCAATATCGCATTACTTATTATAAAGACATTGATGCCGAGTCAAATGACTCTTAAATTGATATTACAATTTACTGGCTTTACTAAATAATAAGAGCGAAAATGCTATATATACATTAAGATGCTAAATTATTATCAAGCGTATGCTTATTATCCAGCTAGTAACAGTTGGTAACATCAACTAGTATAATAACTTTATTACAAGTGGACTGACATGCTCTAGCATTCTATTTATCAAGAGTGACAATTTGACATTGTAAAGATAAATTCTTAAATCTTATATTTATCGAGTGTCACTTATATAATTAATGTGACAATGTGTATTGTTTTTTCACCTGATATATAATAGGCTGTTACACAACAACAGGCTTGCTTTTAGCAGAGACGCTCAGCAGGATTTGTGCAGAGATACACAATCCAGCCCATTAACCCTCAATAATTTAATAGCAAATCGGTATAATATACCAACATACACTATGATATGAACCTAACATATGGTTTACTATTCAGCTGGTAATTATTACTAATATCAGTTAAAACAAAAAATTTATATATATTTTTTATTTATTTTTCTCATAAGTGGACCGGCACTTTTGTCTATAATACTAAATAAAAGTGATTCACTAACACAGCCTGCCATTTCTGAATCCTGAGTGAGGAGACAGCAACTAATACTACCTTATTTTAGGTGGTTCAATATTTGAACCCAAGCACAATAATTAGTGGCTCACCTAGATAAACACTCAGAGATTCAGTGACAAGAGGATCATTGTGAAAATATAATAAAGTGTATACTCAACGTGTTACAATACACTAAAACTGCTAATAAATCTGGATTTCATTCATTATCCTTATAGTTTAAAAATAATTGGTGGCAAGTTGTTATTTCATCCAGATAACATAATACTTGTATATATTGTTCAACAATTGATAATAAAGAACAAGTAAATTTAATTTTGACAATTTCGTGTTATATATTAGAACTGACATCACTCAGGTCCCATATTAAGAGTGAAAATTGGAGAGTGACAATACCTCTAATGTAACCTAGATATAATACTGAATTAGTGTATAGAGTGTTACTTTAGTGTCCTCTTTTGACCCATAAGTTCTAATACCCTGCCACCTACTAGGAATTAGCATTTATACTCAATTTGAGTTCATGGTAATTCTACTACCAGCACCAACCCAATAACAATTAGATGTAAAATCATCACTATTTTTCTGCTAACATTTTAGTTTTAACTACACCCATTATTTTAAATATGTTCTAATAAAGATTAATATGTTTTAACCTAGTGAATTTTCAAGTTCTCCGTTCTAATTTGTTCACAGAGTCTTAGGAGTGCTAACATAGTATCCTTGTATTCAATTGAATTTAAGTTAATGTAACTTTGATACTAAGCACCACACCTCAGCTAAATAATATAGTTTTAGGCCAATTTGTCCTGACTCATGACGGTGATAAGACTCTAAGTATTTATTTATAGTGGTGCCATCATTTATTTCTCTCTAGTAACATAGGTCGAGGGTGGTCAGGAAGTGGCCCTGGGTGATTCGATCTAACAGGTCATCTACTTGGGGCATGGGCTAGGCGTCAGTGGTGGTTCTGTCATTGAGTCTACGGTAGTCAACGCAGAACCGGGTAGTTCCGTTCTTCTTGGGTACTAACACTACCGGGGAGGCCCAGGGACTGTTGGATGGTTCAATGACACCGAGGTCCAACATTCCCTGGAGCTACCGGTGCACTACCTGTCCCTGACAGCCTCTGGGACCCAGTAGGCAGCCTGCCGCAGGCGGATCTATGACGTGGTCTCCACCCGGTGGATGGCTGTGGTGGTAAACCCAGGGACAGTAGAGAACATGTCACTTCTTTGTTCCAAGAGTCGCCGGACCTGCCTTTTCTGTCCGGGCTCTAACCTATCGTCTAGGGATATGACATCTACCCCCTGGGGGGTGTCAGTAGGTCCGGCATTGGAAGCTTTTCAGAGTCCTCCTCCACTACAGGCGCACAGATAGCAGCCACATCTCTGGGTCTCTCTATGTATGCCTTTAACATGTTCACATGAAAGGTCCGACGGATCCTTTCATCTGAACACTTCGCTACCAGGTATGTGGTGTTGTTATGTGCTTATGTGGTATGTGGCCAGTAGCTTGTCGGTTTTGACAGGCTTCAGAGCGAGGACTTTCTGTCCCACGATCAGGGTTCGGGTATGGCTATTGCGATCGTACCATCGCTTCTGCCTGTGCTGAGAGGCTTAAAGGTTCTCGCGTACCTGTGCAGCCAGGTACTTCAGCCGGTCACTGAGTTGGAGTACGTACTCCACAATAGAGTGCTCTCCCCCCCCCCCCCCCCGGTGGCTCGCTCCCAGTGGGCTTGTACCAAATCTAGCGGGCCCCTAACCTTTCAACCATATAGAAGTTCAAAGGGGGAAAAAACGGTGGATTCCTGAGGCACCTCTCGATATGCAAAGAGGAGGTGCGGCAGGAATCTCTCCCAGTCTTGTGAGTGGCCAAGAACGTCCGAAGCAGTTGCTTTAGGGTACCGTTAAACTTCTCACACAGCCCATTCATCTGGGATGGTAGGGGGCGCTGTGCAGGGGTTTAATCCCGCACAACTCCCAGAGTTGTTGAGTGATTTCCGCAGTGAACTGCATTCCCTGATCGGAAACCACTTCCCGAGGGAAGCCTACCCTGGTGAATATCCGGAGCATCGCATCTGCTATGGTCTCTGCCTTGATATTGGCCAAGGAGATTGCCTCTGGGTATCGGGTGGCATAGTCCACCACTGTAAGGATGTATTTCTTCCCTGAGGGGCTGGGCCAGGCTAATGGCTCCACAATCTCTACTGCCACTCGGCTAAAGGGTTCCTCAATAATGGGCAGGGGATGGAGGGGGGCTTTCATATGGTCACCCATCTTTCCTACCTTCTGGCAAACCTCACAGGATTTACAGTATTCCTTAATATCGGCTGTAATGCCTGGCCAGAAGAAGGTTTGAGTCAAGCGGTGTTGGGTCCTTTGCTTTCCTAAGTGGCCGGCTAAGGGGATGTCATGCCCTATGTTCAGTAGGTTTGACCGAAACTTCTTTGGTATGACCAGCTGGCGTTTGGGCACCGGTCCCTTTCTCCTCTTGGAGATCCGGTACAGGAGCTCTCCCTCCCACTGGAACCGTTCATCTCCGGGGCCCTGGACGTCAGCACCTACTCGGTCTCGGTAAGGGGCTAGGGTCAGGTCGCTCAAGGTTTCTTTGGCGAAGTCAGAGGGGGTCGCCCAGGAGGGGGTGTCAGTAAGTTCGGGGTTAGTGAGGACGGGCAGTCGGGGAAAGGTAGGAGTCGGGTTGGTAGGTCTTACCTGGGTCCCCAGAGTTGGTGAGATGGCTTGGCATCTGGCCTGCTGGCGGGTAGTCACTGGGCAGGTATCCGGAGAGGCATCCCCCACAAAGGCGGACACAAGGTGTCCAAGGTCATTTCCCAACAGGACCTCGGCAGGGATGTGGTGCATAACCCCCACTTCTACATTGCGAGAGTCGGTTTTCCAGTCCAAATGGACCCAGGCTGTAGGAATCCTGAGGACCTCACCTCCCGCTACCCCCACAGCAAGGGTGCACCCAGTGCAGCCTGAGGGGGGGAACGAGATGAGGTTGTATCAAAGAAATGGTGGCCCCCGTATCTCCCATTCCTTGAGCCGCAACTTGCTGGTGTTGTTGTCTTGGTCCATTGAGCTGACATGATGCAAGACACCCACTTCTTCTCCTGTCCACTCAGCATAGGGGTCGGATTTCACTGTATGGGCACAATGGGCAGCGGCCTGATAGGTGTTTGCTTGAGGAGACCCCCACGAGGTTTAAGCAGGGTTCCTTGGCGGCTGGGCTGGGGGGTTTCGTTGTCTGGCTGGGCAGTTCCGTATAACATGTCCGGGGTGTCCACACCCATAACACCCCCGGGGGATTGCTGCTCCCGGCCGGGTAAATGGGACGGCTGGGTCTGTGGCTGTCGAAAGACCGCTGGGGTTCGAGCTGGGGCTGGAGCGGAGTGGGTTGCTGGCCGGGGGTCTGTGGCCGCCTGACACCGGGCATCCACATACTGATCGGCAGGGTGGTGGCTTGGTCAGCTGTTCTGGGTCCCTTGTCTTTTACCCAGTGCCTTATTTCTGCTGCGGTGCGGTTGTCTAACTCCTCCAGGATAATGAGTTGAAACAGCTTTGGTCTAGGGTGGTGATGTGGCACCCAGTAACCCAGGAGTTCAAGGATCTAGCTAAGCGGTGGCAAACTTGGTATACGGCTGCTCCTCTGTCTTTGTAGTCCCCTGAATTTTAGCCGGTGAGCCTCCAGAGTGAGTCCATACCGAGCAAGGATGCGCTCCTTCACCCAGTCATAGTTGCCTTGATCTTCTGAGGGGACAGTGTGGAAAGCCTCCAGGGCCCTACCGGATAGTTTCCCAATTAAGATAGTAACCCTATCGGCATTAGTGACCCCATGCATCCGGCACTGGACCTCGAACAGCTGTAGGTAGCAGTCGCTATCCTCGCTTCCATCATCCTGGAAGGTTTGGAAAGCCCCGTTAGGTAGTTTCTTGGGCCGTGAAGGGGGTCCAGGGGATCCGGTATGACACCCCCTATAGAATTATGAAGCTCCAACATGTGTATCTTGTTGGCATCAGTCACTATCCGAGTAATGATCTCCTCGGGGGGGGTTTAGAGCCAGTTGCCACTGTACCTGCCACTGCTTGTTGGATGTCGTAGTCCCTTGAGTGGAGGCTGTACTGGGCTGTCCTCCACTTTGGTCGCTGTCCGACCCACCAGCCTGTTCGCTAGCCCGATCATCCTCCATCAGTTCGGCTACGAGCACTGCCTTTTGTCTTGTTGCCGGTGACTTTCCCTCTAGTCTGCAGCAACGTTCTCAATTCTTCCTTCCGGAGCCCATGGTACTGCTCCATCCGGCAAGATCTTCAGTTGGTGGTTTGGACGTTCCAGGTAGACAGAAGCATCCCACCGCTGCCAACCAATGTGACGGACTCCCCGCTACCCCGACTGGGTAGCGCCATCAACCGGGTCCTTCCTCTGCCTGGAACAAGTGGCTATGTAGCTCAGGAAAGGGATTCTAGCAGGAGCCCACCCAAATAACTAGACAGACTAGCATTCAGGTGAAAATAGAACTGATTTTATTGAAAACATACACTCCTTTTATACAGACAGCTTATCTTGATAAGACAGGGAGACCAATGCCACAGTTTTCCTGCCATTCCCGTCCCTCCAGACTGACCGGCGCAACCATAGTCCCACAGAATCCCAGGACACAGTGGTGACGGCTTTGGGGTGATCCCAGGGGAGGCAGTACTTCCATGGTGTCATTTGAAAGCTCTCTGTCCCAGATGCCCGCAGTCCAAAAAGCGGCATGATTCATTATTGGGGACCGGAGATACAGCCCGTTGAAGTAATGGGGTAGGGGTGTCCAAAACCCCCAGTTCCCAAAGCAGCTCCCCTCCGGTAATTCCCCCACCTTTTGTCTCCCTAGGGGCTACTAATCCCCAAAGAGCGGAGCTCTGGGGCACATGGTTGCTGGTGCGACCAGGGGTAAAGTTAGTGGGTGTCCTGCTGTCCTGTGGCTGACCGGGAGTTCCAGAAGCCCGGACAGCCTGAGAGGGGGTTAGGCGGGTGTCCGTGGTGAGGCGGCCGACCGGGAGTTCCGGGGGCCCGGTCAAGCCTAGGAGGGTTTTCCTGTTCATACACCAGCTTTTCACAAGACAAGCAAACCAAAGCTTCCAGGGATTGTGGTTGCGCTGAGGAGCCCAAAACCACTGAGAAACAACTGGGGTGAAGTATATAGGGGGGCAAGGGTTCAGCCCCTGCAGCCCTGTATCCGTGACAACCTTCATATGGGGGGTGCTGAAGTTGGAGATGACAGTACACCAAGCTTCCAAGTTATGTTAAAGGTCAAAAGATCAGCAGGCTGCTCCGTTAAATACCCTGGCATTTCCTTGAAATTTCAGTCTGACATCCCTGTTCCTCAGTTTGCTCTTCTTCCACAAGTCATTGCTCATATCAAATGGGAGTAAGCATCAGCATTTTTATAGTTCCTGCATAGTTTCGCAGGATCTGGTATTCAGAACTAGCGGAGATGTATTTCTTCCACCTTAGTGGCTGTTCCTGAGGAGAGACCTTCTAATTCAGGGTCCATTCTCTCATCCAACTTTCATTTTCTCTGAAGCTTTCTGCTTGGAGATAGGATGCTTAGTTCTGTCTAAGCGTGGTTTTTCTGAATCGGTCATTGAGACCATGATTCAGGCTCGCAAGCCTGTTACTGGTAACTTTTACCATAAGGTATGGCGTAAATTCCCTGATTGGTGTGCATCCCAGGACTACTCTTAGAAGTAGGGTCAGGACTCCCTAGGGGTTTTGCCCTTTCTCCACGAAGGTCTGGAGGTCAGTCTGTCAGTCAGTTCTCTGAGGGGTCAGATTTCTGCATTATCCTTTTTAACACAAATGTCTGGCAGATGTGCTAGACGTGTAATCTTTTTGTCAGACCCTGTTTAGTACCAGGCCTTTGTTTAAGGCTGTTGCTCCTCTTGGAGCTTTAACCTTGGTTTTAAGGTTTTGCAGCAGACTCTGTTTGAGCCATAGCATTCCATAGATTTTAAATTTTTTATCTTGGAAGTTTTCTTTTTTTTTGCTATATCTTCTGCTCGGATAGTTTAGGTACACTTAGCTTTGCAGTGTGATTCGCTTTATCTTATTTTCGGATAAGGTGGTTATCTATCCTAAGTGGAAATATTGTTGGGGAAATTGTTTGTTCCCTCTCTGTGTCCTCATTCTTATCTCTTGAGGAACGTGTGTGCACAATTTGGATGTTGTACATGCTTAATATTTTTTTCTTCCATTTCTGTATGTTTTCTCTACTTCTCTTATCTCTGGTTGAGAAATTTAATTTGTTTGCTTTTCAGACTGTGGGGCTGCAGTCTCCTGAGAATGTTTTGGCTCTTTACACGAGGACTGTCTCTTCTTCTTGGGCTTACACAGATGAAACTTCTGTGTATCGGTTTTGCAAGGCTGCAACTTGGTCTTCTTTGCATACTTTTTTCCAAAATTTTATCAATTTGATTTTTATGCCTCGGACGAGGTGTCTTTTGGAGGAAAAGTTCTTCAAACGCAGGTGGCTTCTGTTTAGGGTCTGCCTGTCTTGTCCCTCCCTAGTCATCTGTGTACTCTAGCTTGGGTATTGGTTTCCCTACAGTAATTGATGACATTGTAAACTCACCATATCTTAGGAAAGGCCCTTTATTTTTAGACCGTTGTTTTTTGACTAAACCTCAGGCACCTCTACATCTTGGTGTTACTCCTTTTTTCTCCATTACCTTCGGTCAAATGACTGGGGTTTGTGGGAAGGGAAGTGATACTTAACAGTTTGGCTGTGGTGCTCTTTTCCTCCTCCTGCTGGCTAGGAGTGATATTCCCAACAGCAATTGATGATGTTGTGGACTCACCATATCCGGAAATAAAAAAAATTAATTTGTTAAGCATACATTTTTTTTCCCCAGAAGGTCTATCATCTGAGGCGTTTTTAAGATGGGAGAATAAAGGTCTAATTTCTCTTCGCCAAATGATTAATATTGAAAACTAACTTAATAAAATCATACG
Source organism: Bombina bombina (assembly GCF_027579735.1). Taxonomy (NCBI): domain Eukaryota; kingdom Metazoa; phylum Chordata; class Amphibia; order Anura; family Bombinatoridae; genus Bombina; species Bombina bombina. Next base: position 33,893,058 of record NC_069502.1, read on the forward strand.
AAGATTTGAGGAGGTGAATATGATTTGGAGAATCGAGACTTCTTTACTTTTGTACAAGCTAGACATTATATAATATAAACAGGCAAGAAAGAAGGTACGCTTGCTCAAAGTGGGAATGCTGGAAATCACAAGTTTATTTTCAGACCAAACAGTAACAAGTATGTAGGGTCACAGTTAGGAACGCCTGACGCGTTTTGCGCATGCGTAGATGCGCTTCATCGGAGGCTAATGGATTATGACTGTGTGAGCCTTTTAAACATGATTTTCACCAATCCTGAAGGGACTGAGGTCTAAACCAATCAGTGTTACTTCAATGAGTCATAGCCTTACAATATTGACTATTATGTCCATCTTGTGGCTGGGGCTGTTATTGACTCAGCGGTAACACTGGTTGGTACACATAAGTAAATAAATAAAATACTGTGAATCATTAAACATTGACATGATATATCAGAAAAATAGAAATGAGGATTGCTGATACGGAATACCGTTGCAGGAAACTTTTCTGGTATCTAGGACTGCGGACATTACTTTAAACTAACTGTTTGTTTCCCTTACACTATTTGCATTGGGACTATTTATTCCCCAATTTTGAAGGATTCTTTTGTACACTTTCAAGAAGAAACCGAGGGGGATCCTAACCTGAACACATACTCCCTTGTTGCATTTTGTCATTATCTAATATAGCCTCCTTTGGATTCCGAGTACCACTTATGTGCTGATGATACCCAAATCTATCTTTCCTCTCCTGATATCTCTCCCTCTTTACTCAACCAGATTTCAACTGCCTCTCAGCAATTTACTCTTGGATGTCTTGACACTACCTCCAACTCAATCTGTCCAAAGCTGAGCTGCTTCTTATTCCCCCCTCTTCGAGACATCCAACACCTGACATTTCTCTGACGGTTGAAGACTATTCTCAACACCTCACCCCCAGGTCCGCTGTCTTGGTGTCACACTAGACTCAGCTCACATTCAACCTGCATATACAAGCGCTTACCAAATCCTGCCGTTCACACCTACGAAACATTTCCAGAATTTGTCCCTTCCTTACTCAAAAAACTACCAAAATACTTATTCATTCCCTCATTTTGTCACGTATTGATTATCTACTCCTAAATGGCCTTCCAAAACACTGCCTCTCCTCCCTCCAATCTATTATAAATGCTTCTGCTAGACTCATCCACCTAAGTCACCGATCTACATCAGCTGCTCCGCCCTGCCAGTCTCTACACTAGGTCCCCATACACTCCAAAATACAATTTAAAGTATTAACCCTAACTTACAAAGCACTAAACAGTCTAGCTCCCAACTATATTTCCTCTCTCATCGTGAAATATTCCCCACCCCGTCCTCTTCGATCAACCTCTGACCTACGTCTCTCCACTCCTGTTATCTTCATGTCCCACTCCCACCTCCAAGACTTTGCACATGCTGCTCCTGTCCTCTGGAACTCTTTACCCCGCTCCATAAGACTGTCTCCAACCTTGTATAGCTTCAAACACTCCTTAAAAACCAACCTATTCAGAGAGGCGTACTATCTCTCCTCCATCCCTCATCCGAACCAAACTAATACATGAACTGCCTGACTCACAGCTGCAACTACAACTGATGTAACAAGCTACCCCAACCTTATGTCTCTGCACCCCAAACCTGTAGACTGGTGATCTCTCCGGTAGCAGGGCCCTCTTCCTCCTGTACTAGATATATTTAGTTTTGTTATGTTTTGTATTTTATAAAAATCTTTGTCATTGTATACCCCTATCATTGTACCCAGCGCAACGGAATTCGGCAGTGCTATACATGTTCATAGAAAAGTGAATGGACCAAAATAAGGGACATCCAAAAGACCAGGGGTATAGCACACCAACTATCTAAAATTATTCACAGGGACAGTTTGATAAATGCAAAAAAATATACTTTATGTAATCATGAATATAAAAATTGGAGCATGCATGTATACAAAAACATAAAGACAAACAGACAAACAAATCACATGGGCCCCTCACAAAAGAGCAAAACAAGCCGGCTTAGAGAGTTTCATATGGTGCACCCATAGTAGAAAGTTCAGCAAAGCAAGCTGGATGTTAGTAGCATTTAGCACTCAAAGCAAGTAAGTACTTTAACCTCTTAAGGACATATGACTGAATTTTTCCATCATAAAACAATTGAGCAAACTGAAAGCTGTTGTCCTTAAGGGTTAAATGTAAGCTCCGTTTGTACAGACCAGACAGAAAGTGTACACACGAGCACCAAGGGAGATCAACAGAATAATGTCAGGCAGACCGCTGTTAGCAACGCCAACTACACCGGTCAGACCGCCGTCAGCACATAGCCAACTCCACCGGTCTAGGATGAAATACCTGTTCCTTCACTTATATCTGGTGTCCTAAGGTATCACGGCTCCACTCCACTTCAACACTTCTGTCTTGATGTTTTTTGTATATATGCATGTTCCAATTTTTATATTCATGATTTCATAGAGAATATATTTCTTTTTAAAGACATGATGAGTCCACGGATTTCATCCTTACTTGTGGATTACGCCTCCTGGTCAGCAGGAGAGGTAAAGAGCACCACAGCAGAGCTGTATATATATAGCTCCTCCCTTCCCTCCCACTCTAGTCATTCTCTTTGCCTACGTTAGTGATAGGAAGAGGTTAAAGTGAGGTGTTAGTATAGATTCCTTCAATCAAGAATTTATTATTTTTAATGTAGTGCCAGAGTGTGCTGCTTTGTTCTAGGGTGTATCCGTAGTCCATATATGCTCTACAGTAGAGCAGTTGGTGGCTTTAAAGCAATAGGAACTGGTGGGACATAATTCTCACTGCGCCTCCTATACATATTTGCTGCCCTAATTCAGATAGCCTAAGCACATTTAACTCAGGTTTATCTTATTCCACAGGGCTATGGGAGGGAGAGGACCTCTTACACCTGCTGGACTACCATGCTGTCGCACAGCATTCAAGGTAAGTGCTAACTTTATTATTTCCGGGGACATCATTCTCTCAGAAGAAAGTGAGCACTTCATTACATACAATCACATGTCAAGGGCTAAGATAAAGATTGGGCTCTTTATTGTGATGGGACTGTGGTCTCTTCTTGAGGAAAGCTATGTTATACAGACACTGGGGCTGGATGGAATTAGTGTTATTTTACTCCTGGCGGTTTTAACATAAAATATGCCGACCGGGAGACGGCTAACTTTTATTTTCTGGGTGACAACAGAAAAAGTGGCTCTAATTATTTATGGGGATTTCGCCATGATAAATTTTAGAGCACAGGTCTTAGGAGATAGCTACCTCTGACATGCGGTAGCATGACTCGGCTAAACTTTTATACATTGGGCTTAGTTGTTATATCCCCCGGTGTCAGATCTATAAGATCTTAATGGCGACTGGGAGATTGAGAACGGTGACGCCCACAATGGGCGGAGTTATCTTCCCGCCATTTTGAGCTCATTCCTCCATCTCTGGACGCAGTACAGTCAGAAGTGCAGGGGAAATGAGTACTGTCACGCCCACAAGGGGAGGAGCTATACGAGAATTTGTTAGTTGCGCTCCCTCTATCTCCATTATGATAACCGAGGGTAGATCGTTTTAACACAGCGATGGTAGTACTCAGTGCTAGACCTAAAAACATCATGGGTCAGACGGTTAAAAGGTTTCTTTGATGGTTTATACTGTTAACTTGGGCACCTTCAGCACAATAGCTGAGTTCAGTAGTTCCAGAATTGTTTGCTTTCTAATTAAGTGGTCAGTTTGCAAAGCACACAATAAACACAATGTGGTTTTTAAACTTTAAAAGACAGTTTTTTATCTGTTATCTTATTATATAGATTTCAGTTGTTTGGGTTAGTTCATCCTTTGTATTAGGATGATACAAAGGCACACAAAAGAAGTTATTTTAACATTTAAAGTACTGTTTTTCATGTGGTCAATTTATATATACTTCCTTCTAAGCTATTGCTGTTAAGAGTCTGGTGACTCGGTCAATCCATGCCACAATTTTCTACTATAATGTCCAGAATAATTTTATGAACCACAGGCAGTGCTTTGCGGTTCCTTGCAAAGACATGCTTTTTTGATGTACATAGCGATGTCTATTTACAGCAATATTAATATTCTTATTGGATTGTTCTGCACAACAGAAATAAGGACGTTCTTTTAAAATTTAAAGAGACAGTAACATTTTTTCTGTGTAAATTTTTATTAATAGGAAATTGCGGCTGTTGTTAATTCATCCTTTGTGACGTAGGATGGTACAAAAAACACACAAAAAATGAGTTACTTTAAGATTTAAAGAGACAGTAACGTTTTGTTCTGTGTACATTATAATAAATGAATTTCAGCTGTTTATTTGTTAATTCATCTTCTTGTGACTGAGGATGAAACAAACGCACTACAAGATTAGAGTTACTTTTCAGATTGTAAAGGCACAGTATCGTTCTATGTGAAAAATGTATTAAATTTGTATTCAAATTTTTTTTTCTCTTTTTGAATCTACTCCCTCTAAGGCGATTGCTGGTTTGGGAGTCTGTTAACAACGCCACAAATTTCTCCTATAGTTTCCGTCGAAATTTTATAGCCCACATGCAATGCCCTGCGTTCCTTCACACTCCACTCGGGTTATGATGCATTCTATATTTTATCCACGAGGTAAAAGCATTGCTAGAGGAATAGCCATTCTAAAAGGTTCATCCATGTTACTGAGAATCTCAGTTTCAGATGGAATGGTACCTTAGGCATTCCCTATATTACAAGACTGTTTCCCATAGCCGACTCAGCTAAGGAGGCTGGACGACATTCCTTAAGAGGGAAGGAGTAGTTTCAACTTCACTACGAGAACTTCTATACCCATAGAGGATAGTCCTATGGAATGGGACACACACCAGGGTTTACAATGGCATCCATCTGTGTACTTTGCTACCGTCGCTAGTGTGACAGCATATTGGTATGATGCATTGTCTGATGCTATTAGTCAGTAGCTTTTCCTGAATAAAATCCAGGACTGGATAAAGCTTTCACATTGGCTAAATCTTTATTTCAATTTCTTCCCTTCCAGTTATCAAACTGGGAGCATAGGTGGCTCTGTTCCAGCTCTTGGGACCTTATGGTCAGAGCCTTGTTATTACGGATATATGTTTCTAAAACTAAGATTTAAAAAAAACAAAACAAAAAGAAAAACACAAAGCCTGGTGTTGAATCAAAGACAGCATGGAGAACATGCTCCGGTCCGGGATTGGATCTTGTAGGGGGCTGACTTTTCCGTTTTTCGCTCAAGTTTGTTTCGAGCTCACATGTTTTCCTCTCAGAGGCAGTTTCTGCTTTCAAGATTGTCTGAAGATCAGACAAAAGGAGAGACGTCCTTACACTGCGTAGGAGACCTCTCAGACCTGGGAGTGATTGTTCAAGTTCTAATACTGATACAGGATCTGGGTTACCGATCGGGTTGTGCTTCTCGAAAAAGGGGGAATCTTCAGACCATTTTTTAAGAAGGGTACTGTCCTTCAGGATGGAAACTATTAATTGGTTCCATTTCTCCCTTGATCCTAGAGGGTCAATTTAGTGGATTAAAGGACAAGTGCCTTCATGTGCCGTTCACAAGAATCGTCTCAAGTTCTAGGGTTTGCCTTCTGGATAAACACTTCCTGTTCGTGGTCCTTCCTTTCGGTCTTGCGACAGTTCTGAGTTCTTACGGAGGCTCTGGGATCGCTGTTGGCGTTGCTTCAGTTACGGGGCATTGCAATGCTGCCCTATCTGTCTGATATCCTAGTCCAAGTGTCATCCTTGCAGCAAGCAAGATGTACACGGACATGGTGTTATACTTCCCGTGATCTCATGGGTGGAAGGTTTCTTTGGAACATTGTTCCTTAGTCCCAAGCACAAGGGTAGCTTTCTTGGGAATCATGACAAATTCCATTTCAATGAAGATTTTTCTGACTGAGGTCAGGAAATAAAGTTCTATCATTACTGGTCTAGTCCTTAAGTCCACTTCTCGGCCTTCAGTGGCTCAGTACATAGAAGTAATCGGGCTGATGGTGACGGTAATGGACAATAGCAGGACAGATAGCTCAGCATGCTAAGGCACTGTAGCTGAGCTCTGTAACAACCCAAGGGTTGCAGGTTCAATCCCCGGTGATGTCCACTCAACCTTTCATCCTTTCAAGGTTGTTAAAATGAACAGCTCTTTGTGACCCATAAAATCCCGTTTGTTCGTTCCACTTCAGTACTATGCAGTTAAGCATACTTAGGCAATGGAACGGAGACTATGCAGACTTGTCTCCTCAAATAATTCTGGGTCAGGAGACAAGGGACTCTCTTCTATGGTGGTTGTCTCTGGATCACCTATTCCAGGGAACTGATTTAGCAGAGTTTGACTCTGGCAATGTCTGTTCTTTTTATAGACTTCCTGGATCTGAGAGCGAGCTTCAAGGCTCTTCTGGTCTGGCCTCAGTTGGCTTCAGTCCAGTTTCATCTGTTTTCAGACGGACAATATGACGACGGTCTTACATAAGTCATCAGGGAGGAACGAGGTGTTCCTTGACGATGGCTGAGGTAGCCAAGATTATCCAGTGGGCGGAGTCTCATTCTTGCTATCTCTCAGCGGTCCATATCCCAGTGGGGGACACTTGGGAAACAGATTTTCTGAGTAGACAGACTTTTCATCCGGGAGAGTGGGAACTCCATCAATGAGTATTCTCTAACCTGATTTTTGAAGGGGGTCGGCTGGAGTTGGATCTCATGACATCTTGTCAGAATGCCAGGCTTCTGAGATACGGGTCCAGGTCTATGGACCCCCAGTTCGAGCTGATAGCTGCCTTGACAGTTCTTTGGTCCTTCAGCCTAGAATATCTATTTCCGGTGGACAGGTCATCTCTGCAACCTGGACACTTTTGTTGAGGAAGGACCTCTTATTCAGGGTCCCTTCTTCCACCCAAATCTAGTTTCTCTGAAGCCGATTGCTTGGAGATTGGACGCTTGGATCCTATACAAGCGAGGTTTCTCTGATTCTTGTCATAGATACCTTAATTCAGGCATGTAAGCCTGTAACTAGGAAGATTTACCATAAGATAGGGCATACATATCTTTACTCCATGAGTAACCCTTGGATTCACACAGTAGAGTTAGGATTCCCAGGATTTTGTCTTTTCTCCAAGAAGGATTGGAGAAGGGTTTATCAATGAGTTCCTAAAGGGTCAGATCTCTGCCTTGTCTATTTGTTGCACAAGCGTCTGACAGATGTACCAGATATTCAATCTTTTTGTCAGGCTTTGATTAGAATCAGGCCTGTGTTTAAACCAATTGCTTCTCCATGGAGTTTGAATTTGGTTCTTAAAGTTCTTCAAGGGGTTCAGTTTGAACCTAGGCATTCATAGATATTAAGTTATTATCTTGGAAAGTTTTGTTTCTTGTTGCCGTTTCTTCTGCTAGAAGAGTGTCTGCGCTTTCGGCATTACAATATAATTCACCTTACCTTCCTTTTTCATTCGGATAAGGTGGTTTTCCGTACTAAACTTGGTTTTCTCCTAATGTTGTTTCAGATGGGAACATTGATCTGGAGATTGTTTGTTCCTTCCTTGTGTCCTAATCCTTCTCAGAAGGAACGTCTTCTGCACAATTTGGACGTAGTCCGTGCTTTAACATTTTACTTGCAGGCGACTAAGGACTTTTGTCATTCGTCTTCTCTATTTGTCCATTTTTTCTGGAAATCATAAGGGTCAGAAAGCTACGGCTACCTCTCTTTCTTTTTGGCTGAAGAGTATTCTTCCGTTTTGCATATGAGACTGATGGACAGCAGCCTCCTGAGAGAGTTACGGCTCATTCCACGAGGGCTGTTGCTTCCTCATGGGCTTTCAAGAATGATGCATCTGTTGGACAGATTTGCAAGGCTGCAACTTGGTCCTCTTTTTCACATTTTTTCTAAATTTTACAAATTTGATTACCTTTGCTTCGGCTGAGGCTGTTTTTGGGAGAAAGGTTCTTCAGGCAGTGGTGCCCTTCTGTTTTGGGTTCTCTGTCTTGTCCCTCCCTTATCATCCGTGTACTCTAGCTTTGGTATTGTACAGCTACCTCTCTTTCTTTTTGGCTGAAGAGTATCATCCGTTTTGCATATGAGACTGCTGGACAGCAGCCCTCCCGAGAGAGTTACGGCTCATTCCACGAGGGCTGTTGCTTCCTCATGGGCTTTCAAGAATGATGCATCTGTTGGACAGATTTGCAAGGCTGCAACTTGGTCCTCTCTTGACTTTTTTCTAAATTTTACAAATTTGATACCTTTGCTTCGGCTGAGGCTGTTTTGGGGAGAAAGGTTCTTCAGGCAGGGGTGCCTTCTGTTTGGGTTCCCTGTCTTGTCCCTCCCTTTTTCATCCGTGTACTCTAGCTTTGGTATTGTATCCCACAAGTAAGGATGAAATCCGTGGGCTCATTGTGTCTTTAAAAGAAAAGAAAATTTATGCTTACCTGATAAATTTGTTTCTTTTTAGACACGATGAGTCCACGGCTCGCCCTGTTCTATGAGACAGGTTATTATTATTTGTAAGACTTCAGACACCTCTTCACCTTGGCTTTTCCTTTCTCTTCCTAACTTCGGTCGAATGACGGGAGTGGGAGGGAAGGGAGGAGCTATATATACAGCTCTGCTGTGGTGCTCTTTGCCTCCTCCTGCTGACCAGAGGCGTTAATCCCACAAGTAAGGGATGAAATCCGTGGACTCATCGTGTCTAAAAAGAAACAAATTTATCAGGTAAGCATAAATTTTCTTTTTTGCATTTATCAAACTGTCCCCTGTGAATAATTTTAAATAGTTGGTGTGCTATACCCCTGGTCTTTTGGATGTCCCTTATTTTGGTCCATCCACTTTTCTATATACAATCTCTATATAAAAAATCTTTTCCATGCAGCACCTTACTAGTATTTTGTAAATTATTGAATAGAATTAATAGATGAGCAAACTTTCCCCTTTTTTTTGTTCTTTGTAAATTATATAATGCGTCTTTCTCTCAGAGGTACATGGCAAGAAGAGGGATGGTCTGCTCTAAATTCTTATCTAAATATATACACAAATGGAAATCATCATCATCTATCATATTGGTACAACACTTTAATACAAAATGAAGGAGTAGGAAATAGTTCTCTCTAAATGGAATGCTGGAACTGTGGTCTTCCATAAGCCGATATTATACACTACTTTTGGTTATGCCCTAAGGATAATTCTTTTGGCATAAGGTGGCCTTTTGGCTCTCCAAAATTTGAAACACTAGGATAGAATTTGATCTATTTAAAGTACTATTTCTCGTAGACAATCAGTTTTTCAAAAGAAATTCACAGCTTATTAATACCGTATCTTTCTAGGTAAACAACAAATTTCTTAAGAACTGGAAGTCAAAGAAATCGCTAAGGCTGAAGTAATTTAAAGATAAATTATACCGTCAAATTATCCTAGAACAAAATATAGTAGACATTCAGTCAAAACTAAATATTAAAAAACTTTATTACCGGAAAAGATAATTAAAATCTTTCCAATCAATATCCAAAAACAAATAGTTTATCCTTTTTAGGTATGTATATTCTCTCAATTGATTCTGGTACTTTTCCCCCTATTTGAAAGAAAAGGAACTAATGCCGGGAGAGGAATCAGTGTTTAGTTACCAGCTTGACTGGGGATTATCCCCTTTTTTTGTTTTCCCTTCCCTTTTATTTTTTTTTTCTTGTTTTGTGATTCTAAAACATTGTTAAAATTGTATATGCTAGCATTGACTGCAAAGTCTCGCACACATTGCTTGTGTGAGCATGTTTACATATTACATTGATGACTGCTGGGCAGATGTGAGGCATTCGCTTTAGTGATGGTCTGAGGCTGCTGGACAGATGTGAGGCATTAGCTCTACTGATGATCTGAGGCTGCTGGACAGATGTGAGGCATTAGCTCTAGTGATGGTCTGAGGCTGCTGGACAGATGTGAGGCATTAGCTCTAGTGATGGTCTGAGGCTGCTGGACAGATGTGAGGCATTAGCGCTAGTGATGATCTGAGGCTGCTGGACAGAAGTGATGCATTAGCGCTAGTGATGATCTGAGGCTGCTGGACAGATGTGAGGCATTAGCTCTAGTGATGATCTGAGGGCTGCTTGGACAGATGTACGGCATTAGATCTAGTGATGATCTGAGGCTGCTGGACAGATGTACGGCATTAGCTCTAGTGATTGTCTGAGACTGCTGGACAGATGTGAAGCATTCATACTAGTGATGCTCTGAGGCTGCTGGACAGATGTGAGGCATCAGTACTAGTGATGGTCTGAGGCTGCTGGACTGACGTGAGGCTTTAGCTCTAGTGATGGTCTGAGGCTGCTGGACTGACGTGAGGCTTTAGCTCTAGTGATGATCTGAGGCTGCTGGACAGAAGTGAGGCATTAGCGCTAGTGATGATCTGAGGCTGCTGGGCAGATGTGAGGCATTAGCTCTAGTGATGATCTGAGGCTGCTGGACAGAAGTGAGGCATTAGCTTTAGTGATGATCTGAAGCTGCTGGACAGATGTACGGCATTAGATCTAGTGATGATCTGAGCCTGCTGGACAGATGTACGGCATTAGCTCTAGTGATTGTCTGAGACTGTTGGACAGATGTGAGGCATTAGCTCTAGTGATGATCTGAGGCTGCTGGACAGATATGAGGCATTAGCGCTAGTGATGATCTGAGGCTGCTGGACAGCTATGAGGCATTAGCTCTAGTGATGATCTAAGGCTGCTGGACAGATATGAGGCATTAGCTCTAGTGATGGTCTGAGGCCTGCTGGACAAATGTAAGGCTATTAGCGCTAGTGATGGTCTGAGGCTGCTAGACAGATGTGAGGCATTAGTGCTAGTGATGATCTGAGGCTGCTGGACAGATGTGAGGCATTAGCTCTAGTGATGGTCTGAGGCTGCTGACAGATGTGAGGGCATTAGCTTCTACTGATGATCTGAGGCTGCTGGACAGATGTGAGGCATTAGCTCTAGTGATGGTCTGAGGCTGCTGGACAGATGTGAGGCATTAGCTCTAGTGATGGTCTGAGGCTGCTGGGACAGATGGAGACATTAGCCGCTAGTGATGATCTGAGGCTGCTGGACAGATGTGAGGCATTAGCGCTAGTGATGATCTGAGGCTGCTGGACAGATGTGAGGCATTAGTGCTAGTGATGATCTGAGGCTGCTGGACAGATGTGAGGCATTAGCTCTAGTGATGGTCTGAGGCTGCTGGACAGATGGGAGACATTAGCGCTAGTGATGATCTGAGGCTGCTGGACAGATGTGAGGCATTAGCGCTAGTGATGATCTGAGGCTGCTGGACAGATATGAGGCATTAGCTCTAGTGATGATCTGAGGCTGCTGGACAGATGTGAGGCATTAGCTCTAGTGATGGTCTGAGGCTGCTGGACAGATATGAGGCATTAGCTCTAGTGATGATCTGAGGCTGCTGGACAGATGTGAGGCATTAGCTCTAGTGATGGTCTGAGGCTGCTGGACAGATATGAGGCATTAGCTCTAGTGATGATCTGAGGCTGCTGGACCAGATGTGAGGCATTAGCGCTAGTGATGATCTGAGGCTGCTGGACAGATGTGAGGCATTAGTGCTAGTGATGATCTGAGGCTGCTGGACAGATGTGAGGCATTAGCGCTAGTGATGATCTGAGGCTGCTGGACAGATATGAGGCATTAGCTCTAGTGATGATCTGAGGCTGCTGGACAGATATGAGGCATTAGCTCTAGTGATGATCTGAGGCTGCTGGACAGATGTGAGGCATTAGCGCTAGTGATGATCGGAGGCTGCTGGACAGATATGAGGCATTAGCTCTAATGATTATCTGAGGCAAAAGACAAAATCGAAATAAGTTCTACACACAAATCGAAATGATAGAGAATATGAAGACATGTTCATATTATTATAGAATTATTAACACATCAGGTAAATTCTTAGCACATATAGTGAAAAATCAAAAATCACCTACATTTATAACTAAAATAGAAGAAAAGGGGTCACGATGGTCTAATCCTGGTGATATTCGAAGGTATTCTTTGATCACTTCTCAGACTTATATTTGTCACAGTTAGTTGATGAGGTTAAGAAAGAAAAATTCTGGAAATCTGTCGAATTTCCAAAAATAGATAAAATGCAAATAGATAAAATTAATGAACCTATCTTGGAAAAGAAGTACATAAGACAATCCGGTGCCTTGCTAATAATAAAGCTGCGGGACCAGACGGCCTTCCATCAGAATTCTATAACATACTGTATAGAAGAAATTACTCCTACTCTTACCTTGCTTTTAAATAAATACTGGTCCGGCCAACTTAAACCCTTGGATGATTTCAACAAATCCACTATTATTGTTATTCCTAAACCTGGGAAGGACCCTAACAAAATTGGCTCATACAGACCTATCTCACTCTTAAACATTGATTATAAGTATTTTGGCAAAAAGATTTCAGGCTTCCCTAGCTAGGTACAATTATTCATTCTGACCAAACAGGTTTTATGAAAGGACGCTCTTCTAATATTAATCTAAGAAAGTTATTTTTTTTTAACAATTAAAGACTATTGGTATAATAAAAATATAATAAGAGAGAAGTTCAAGAAGATCTATCTATAATATCTTTGGATGCATGCAAGGCGTTTGACTCTGTTACATAAGTGAGCACCCAGGGCTGAGCATGTACAGGGTCATGGGATGTGTACCCGATCTGGTATGAGAGTGCAATCCTCTATCCGTGTTTTTGTATATGTTTAGGGTGATTGCATAAGCCTGTGCACCCCTTGTTCCCAGTTTGTTTGGATTTGAGAGGCTTGCATTGTGTGGCTGTTTTAGGGTCCCAGGTTTTGGAAAGGACCATGATGTGGTACCTGGGCTTGTCCCATTTGGCCAAATGCGGTAACTAACCTTTCCATTTTTTATTTTAAATCTTAGCTGAGAGCTTGTAAGTGAGTGCTGGGTTTTCTCTGTGTGTTGTATTAATTTGTTTTGTAATTTCCCTATGGTTCTTGCACCCAGACCTGTCTGGGGTTAACTGCCTGTGACTCTGGGGACAGCACAGCTTCCTGTGAGTGCCCGTGAGCACCCAGGGCTGAGCATGTTGCAGGGTCATGGGATGTGTACCCGGTCCGGTATGAGAGTGCAGTCCTCTTCCGTGTTATATATATATATATATATATATATATATATATATATATATATATATATATATATATGTGTGTGTGTCTGTAATCAGGAATATATATATATATAAAATAGGCGATAAGTCTGCCCTGAGGGCAAACTAATTATTTTTTAAACTACAGATGTAGAAACAACGTATTTTGCAACTCCTCTTTTATATAAAAATTTAAGCTATTAAAACTAAAATAAATAGCCCCTTAACCGTCAACCACCCACATAGCAATAAACCTATTTACCCTATTAACCCCTAAGCCGCAAAACCCCCACATTGCAATAAACCTATTTACCCTATTAAACCCTAAATCGCAAAACCCCTACATCGCAATAAACCTATTTACCCTATTAACCCCTAAACCGCAAAACCCCTACATCGCAATAAACCTATTTACCCTATTAACCCCTAAACCGCAAAAACCCCTACATCGCAATAAACCTATTTAACCCTATTAACCCCCTAAACCCCTTCATGGCAATAAAGCTATTTACCCTATTAACCCCTAAACCGCAAAAACCCCTACATCTGCAATAAACCTATTTACCCTATTAACCCCTAAACCGCAAAACCCCTACATCACAATAAACCTATTTACCCTATTAACCCCTAAACCGCAAAACCCCCACATCGCAAAAAAAACAATTTACCCTATTAACCCCTAAACAGCAAAACCCCTACTTCACAACAAACCTAGTAACCCTAATAACCCCTAAACCCCCACATCGCAATAAACCTATTTACCCTATTAACCCCTAAACCACAAAACACCCACATCGCAATAAACCTATTAACCTATTAACCCCTAAACAGCAAAACCCCCTACATCGCAATAAACCTATTTACCCTATTAACCCCTAAACCCCTACATGGCAATAAACCTATTTACCCTATTAACCCCTAAACCGCAAAACCCCAACATCGCAATAAACCTATTTACCCTATTAACCCTAAACCGCAAAACCCCTACATGGCAATAAACCTATTTACCCTATTAACCCCTAAACCGCAAAACCCCTACATCGCAATAAACCTATTTACCCTATTAACCCTAAACCGCAAAACCCCTACATCGCAATAAACCTATTTACCCTATTAACCCTAAACCGCAAAACCCCTACATCGCAATAAACCTATTTACCCTAGTAAACCCTAAACCGCAAAACCCCTACATCGCAATTAACTTATTTAACTTATTAACCCTTTAAACCGCCTAAACGCAAATAACTATTTAAATAACTAAGTACAGTACACTAACCTAACACCCCCTAACCTAACAACCCCTAACCTAATACCTCCTAACATAACAACCCCTAACCTAACACCCCATTAAATAAACCCAAATTACCTAAACTAATATATTCTAGAGTTACAAAATATAAAAAAGCTAACATTACAGAAAATAAAAAATCTAATTACCAAATTTAACCACATTTAACCAAATTAAACCTAATCCCTATGAAAATAAAAAAGACCCCACATTGCCCCAAGATAATCAGCTCTTTTTCAAGAAAATACACAAAGCCCCCCCCTAACAGTAAATTTGCTTTCATGCTATTGGCTAATTTAAATAGCCCATAGGATTTGAGTAGCTTTCATCCTATTGGCTGATTTGAATTGGAAGAATCAAATCAACCAATAGGAATTTGCGTACCTTGAATTCACTATTCGCACCATGACTCCGCGGTCGCCTGTCTTCAGTTCCAGAGTCGCCGGCTTTCAGCTCTGCGGTCTTCAGCTCCGTTCCGCGCAGGATGTTCCTGGAAGAAGAAGAGGTTGCACTTGGAAGAAGACTTCACCGCCTGGAACAGGACCTTCTCCGCCGGACTTTAGGAACCGTGAGTACCAACCTGGGGGTTAGACTTAGGATTTTTTAAGGGTTTTTGGGGGGGATTTGTTTATTTAGATTAGGGATGGGCAGAAAAATAGCTAAATGCCCTTTTAACGGCAGTGCCCAAACAAATGCCTTTTCAGGGCAATGGGCAGTTAAGGTTTTTTTAGTGTTAGGTTATTTTATTTCGGGGGATTTGGTGGGTGGGGGGGTTTTACTGTTAGGGGGGCTTTGTGTATTTTCTTTAAAAAGAGCTGATTATCTTGGGGCAATGCCCTGCAAAAAGCCCTTTTAAGGGCTACTGGTAGTTTATTCTTAGAGTAGAGGGTGTTTTTATTTTGGGGGGTCTTTTTTATTTTCATAGGGATTAGGTTTAATTTTGTTAAATTTGGTAATTTGATTTTTTATTTTCTGTAATGTTAGCCTTTCTTTCATGTAATTAGCAAGAGTCCATGAGCTAGTGACGTATGGGATATACATTCCTACCAGGAGGGGCAAAGTTTCCCAAACCTTAAAATGCCTATAAATACACCCCTCACCACACCCACAATTCAGTTTTACAAACTTTGCCTCCTGTGGAGGGTGGTGAAGTAAGTTTGTGCTAGATTCTACGTTGATATGCGCTTCGCAGCAGGCTGAAGCCCGATTTTCCTCTCAGAGTGCAGTGAATGTCAGAGGGATGTGAGAGAGTATTGGCTATTTAAATACAATGGTCTTCCTCTAGGGGATCTATTTCATAGGTTCTCTGTTATCGGTCGTAGAGATTTCTTCTCCTACCTCCCTTTTCAGATCGACGATATACTCTTATATACCATTACCTCTACTGATTCTCGTTTCAGTACTGGTTTGGCTATCTACTTTATGTAGATGAGTGTCTAGGGTAAGTAAGTCTTATTTCTTTTTATGACACTCAAGCTATGGTTGGTCACTTTATATGTAAAGTTCTAAATATATGTGTTTAAACTTATATTTGTCATGATTCAGGATAATCAGTATTCCTTTATTCAGACTGTCAGTTTTAATTTTTGAGGAAAATGCATATCAATTTCTTTTTTCTTACCTTAAAATTTAAATTTTCAATTGACTTTTTTTCAAAAAATTGCGGGCTGTTAGGCTCGCGGGTGCAGAAAATGCTTCAATTTATTGCGTCATTTTTGGAGCGAGACTTTTTGGCGCAAAAATGTTGTCATTTCCGGCGTCATAGTTGGCGCCGGAAGTTTTTACGTAATTGCATCATTTTTGACGTATGTGTATTGCGGGCGTTTTTTGGGCGCCAAAATGTGTGGGCGTTATACTTGGCGCCAAAAATATGGGCGTCATTCCTGGCACCAGTTTTTTTCACACTATTTCAGTCTGACTATTCAGTTGCTTCTGGTTTTCTAGAAGCTTGTTTCATTTTGCATTTTTTTCCCATTCCTGAAACTGCCATTTAAGGAATTTGATAATTTTGCTTTATATGTTGTTTTTTCTTTTACATATTGCAAGATGTCACTACCTGACCCTGGATCAGAATCTACTTCTGGAAAGACGCTGCATGATGTCGGTTCTACCAAAGCTAAGTGCATTTGTTGTAAACTTTTGGTAACTGTTCCTCCGGCTGTTGTTTGTGATACTTGTCATGATAAACTATAAAACGCAGATAGCATTTCCATTAGTAATAATCCATTACCTGTTGTTGTTCCTTCAACATCTAATGTTCAGGATGTTCCTGTTAATGTTAAAGAATTTGTTTCTAAATCTATTCGGAAGGCTCTGTCTGTTATTCCTCCTTCTGCTAAACGTAAGAGGTCTTTTAAAACTTCACATATTTCAGATGAATTTTTAAATGACCGCCATCATTCTGACTTATCTATTTCTGATGTGGATCTATCTGATTCAGAAGATTCTACCTCAGATATTGACACTGATAAATCTTCATATTTATTTAAGATGGAGTTTATTCGTTCTTTACTTAAGGAAGTGTTGATTGCTTTAGATATGGAGGAGTCTAGTCCTCTTGATATTAAAACTACTAAGCGTTTAAATGCAGTTTTTAAACCTCCTGTGGTTATTCCAGAAGTTTTTCCAGTTCCTGATGCTATTTCAGAAGTAATTTCTAGGGAATGGAATAGTCTGGGTACTTCTTTTACTCCTTCTCCAAGGTTTAAGAAATTGTACCCTTTGCCATCTGACAGATTAGAGTTTTGGGATAAAATCCCCAAAGTTGATGGGGCTATTTCTACTCTTGCTAAACGTACTACTATTCCTACGGCAGATAGTACTTTGTTTAAAGATCCTTTAGATAGGAAGCTTGAATCCTTTCTAAGGAAGGCTTATTTATGTTCAGGTAATCTTCTTAGACCTGCTATTTCTTTGGCTGATGTTGCTGCAGCTTCAACTTTCTGGTTGGAGGCTTTAGCGCAACAAGTGTCAGACCATAATGTTTATAGCATTATTAAACTCCTTCAACATGCTAATAACTTTATGTGTGATGCCATTTTCGACATCATTAGGATTGATGTCAGGTACATGTCTTTAGCTATTTTAGCTAGAAGAACTTTATGGCTTAAGTCTTGGAATGCAGATATGACTTCTAAGTCAACATTGCTTTCTCTTTCTTTCCAAGGTAATAAATTGTTTGGTTCTCAGTTAGACTCAATAATTTCAACGGTTACTGGGGGGAAGGGAGCCTTTTTACCTCAGGATAAAAAATCTAAAGGTAAATATAGGGCTGCTAATCATTTCGTTCCTTTCATCAGAATAAGGAACCCTTCCTCTAAAGGAACAGTTTCCGTTTGGAAACCTTCTCCAGTCTGGAATAAATCCAAGCCTTTTAGAAAGTCAAAACCAGCTCCCAAATCCGCATGAAGGTGCGGCCCTCATTCCAGCTCAGCTGGTAGGGGGCAGGTTACGATTTTTCAAAGATGTTGGATCAATTCGATTCAAAATCTTTGGATTCAGCACATTGTTTCACAAGAGTACAGAATATGTTTCAAGGCCTGTGAGAAGATTTTTTTCTTTCACGCATTCCAGTAAACCCAGTGAAGGCTCAAGCATTTCTGAAATGTGTTTCAGATCTGGAGTCAGCTGGGGTAATTATGCCAGTTCCAGTTCTGGAACGGGGCCTGGGGTTTTATTCAAATCTGTTCATTGTTCCAAAGAAAGAGAATTCTTTCAGACCGGTTCTGGATCTAAAAATATTGAATCGTTATGTAAGGATACCAACATCAAAATGGTGACTATAAGGACTATTCTGCCTTTTATTCAGCAAGGGCATTATATGTCCACAATAGACTTACAGGATGCATATCTTCATATTCCAATTCATCTGGATCACTATCAGTTCCTGAGATTCTCTTTTCTAGACAAGTATTACCAGTTTGTTGCTCTTCCTTTTGGTCTAGCTACAGCCCCAAGGATCTTTTCAAAGGTTCTCGGTGCCCTTCTCTCTGTAATCAGGGAGCAGGGTATTGCGGTATTTCCTTATTTGGACGATATCTTGGTACTTGCTCAGTCTTTACATTCTGCAGAATCTCACACAAATCAACTTGTGTTGTTTCTTCAAAGACATGGTTGGAGGATCAATTTACCAAAGAGTTCCTTGATTCCTCAGACAAGGGTAACCTTTTTAGGTTTCCAAATAGATTCAGTGTCCATGACTTTGTCTCTTACAGAAAAGAGACGTCTGAAATTGGTTTCAGCTTGTCAAAACCTTCAGTCTCAATCTTTCCCTTCGGTAGCTTTATGCATGGAAATTTTAGGTCTCATGACTGCTGCATCGGACGCAATCCCTTTTGCTCGTTTTCACATGAGACCTCTCCAGCTTTGTATGCTGAATCAATAGTGCAGGGATTATACAAAGATATCACAATTAATATCCTTAAATCCCAATGTTCGTTCTTCTCTGACTTGGTGGTTGGATCACCATCGTTTTGTTCAAGGGGCCTCTTTTGTTCGTTCAACCTGGACTGTGATCTCAACAGATGCGAGTCTTTTAGGTTGGGGAGCTGTATGGGGATATCTGACAGCGCAGGGGGTTTGGGAATCTCAGGAGGCGAGATTACCAATAAATATTTTGGAACTCCGTGCGATTTTCAAAGCTCTTCAGTTCTGGCCTCTTCTGAAGAGAGAATCGTTTATTTGTTTTCAGACAGACAATGTCACAACTGTGGCATATGTCAATCATCAAGGGGGGACTCACAGTCCTCAGGCTGTGAAAGAAGTATCTCGGATACTTGTATGGGCGGAACCCAGCTCCTGTCTAATTTCTGTGGTTCACATCCCAGGTATAGACAATTGGGAAGCGGATTATCTCAGTCGCCAGACGTTACATCCGGGCTAATGGTCTCTTCACCCAGAGGTATTTCTTCAGCTTGTACAAATCTGGGGGCTTCCAGAAATAGATCTGATGGCCTCTCATCTAAACAAGAAACTTCCCAGGTATCTGTCCAGATCCAGGGATCTTCAGGCGGAAGCGGTGGCCGCATTGTCACTTCCTTGGAATTATCAACCTGCTTATATCTTTCCACCTCTAGTTCTTCTTCCAAGAGTGATTTCCAAAATCCTAATGGAGCGTTCGTTTGTACTGCTGGTGGCTCCAGCATGGCCGCACAGGTTTTGGTATGCGGATCTCGTTCAGATGGCAAGTTGCCAACCTTGGACACTTCCGTTAAGGCCAGACCTTCTATCTCAAGGCCCATTTTTCCATCAGGATCTCAAATCATTAAATTTGAAAGTATGGAGATTGAACGCTTAATTCTTAGTCATAGAGGTTTCTCTGATTCAGTGATTAATACTATGTTACAGGCTCGTAAATCTGTGTCTAGGAAGATCTATTACCGAGTCTGGAGGACTTACATTTCTTGGTGTTCTTCACATAAATTCTCTTGGCATTCTTTTAGAATTCCTAGAATTTTACAATTTCTTCAACATGGTTTGGATAAGGGTTTGTCTGCAAGTTCCTTGAAAGGACAAATCTCTGCTCTTTCGGTTCTTTTTCACAGAAAGATTGCTAATCATCCTGATATTCATTGTTTTGTACAGGCTTTAGTTCGAATCAAGCCTGTCATTAAGTCAATTTCTCCTCCTTGGAGTCTCAATTTGGTTCTGAGGGCTTTACAGGCTCCTCCGTTTGAACCTATGCATTCTCAGGGTATTAAATTACTTTCCTGGAAAGTTTTGTTCCTTTTGGTCATCTCTTCTGCTAGAAGAGTTTCTGAATTATCTGCTCTTTCTTGTGAATCTCCTTTTCTGATTTTTCATCAGGATAAGGCGGTGTTGCGGACTTCATTTAAATTTTTACCTAAAGTTATGAATTCTAACAACATTAGTAGAGAAATTGTTGTCCATTCATTGTGTCCTAATCCTAAGAATTCTCTGGAGAGATCTTTACATTCTTTGGATGTAGTTAGAGCTTTGAAATATTATGTTGAAGCAACTAAAGATTTCAGGAAGACTTCTAGTCTATTTGTTATCTTTTCTGGTTCTAGGAAAGGTCAGAAGGCTTCTGCCATTTCTTTGGCGTCTTGGTTAAAGTCTTTGATTTATCATGCTTATGTGGAGTCGGGTAAATCCCCGCCTCAAAGGATTACGGCTCATTCTACTTCCTGGGCTTTTAGGAATGAAGCTTCTGTTGATCAGATTTGCAAAGCAGCAACTTGGTCTTCTTTGCATACTTTTACTAAATTCTACCATTTTGATGTTTTCTCTTCTTCTGAAGCAGTTTTTGGTAGAAAAGTACTTCAGGCAGCCGTTTCAGTTTAATTCTTCTGCTTATAATTTCAGTTTTTTTCATAATCATTATAAGATTAAAACTTTTTTGATTTGGGTTGTGGATTATTTTTTCAGCGAAATTGGCTGTCTTTATTTTATCCCTCCCTCTCTAGTGACTCTTGCGTGGAAGTTCCACATCTTGGGTATCTGCTATCCCATACGTCACTAGCTCATGGACTCTTGCTAATTACATGATAGAAAACATAATTTATGTAAGAACTTACCTGATAAATTCATTTCTTTCATATTAGCAAGAGTCCATGAGGCCCACCCTTTTTGTGGTGGTTATGATTTTTTGTATAAAGCACAATTATTCCAATTCCTTATTTTTTTGATGCTTTCGCTCCTTTCTTATCACCAAACTTCTTGGCTATTTGTTAAACTGAATTGTGGGTGTGGTGAGGGGTGTATTTATAAGCATTTTAAGGTTTGGGAAACTTTGCCCCTCCTGGTAGGATTGTATATCCCATATGTCACTTAGCTCATGGACTCTTGCTAATATGAAAGAAATGAATTTATCAGGTAAGTTCTTACATAAATTATGTTTTTTATTTTTTGTAAACTTACACCTAGATTTAGAGTTTTGCAGCCAAAGGGGTGCGTTAGCTACACGTCTTTTTTTCCAGCGCTGCTTCTAAACAACGCTGGTATTAAGAGTTCTCTGAAGGGCTGCATTAGGCTCCAAAAAGGGAGCGTACAGGCATATTTACCGCTACTTCAACTCTCAATACCAGCGTTGCTTACGGTAGCGGCTAGCTGGAAAAACGTGCTCGTGCACGATTCCCCCTTAGGAAACAATGGGGCATTTTGGGCTGAAAAAAAAACCTAACACCTGCAAAAAAGCAGCGTTAAGCTCCTAACGCAGCCCCATTGTTTCCTATGGGGAAACAGTTTCTAAGTCTGCACCTAACACCCTAACATGTACCCCGAGTCTAAACACCCCTAACCTTACACTTATTAACCCTAATCTGCCGCCCCCGCTATCACTGACCCCTGCATTATACTATTAACCCCTAATCTGCCGCTCCGGACACCGCCGCAACCTACATTATACCTATGTACCCCTAATCTGCTGCCCCTAACTTCGCCGACACCTACATAATATTTATTAACCCCTAATCTGCCCCCCCAACGTCGCTGCTACCATACCTACACTTATTAACCCCTAATCTGGGTAATCTGACCGGACCTCGCCGCCACTCTAATAAAGTTATTAACCCCTAAACCGCCGCACTCCCGCCTCGCAAACCCTATATTAAATAGTATTAACCCCTAATCTGCCCTCCCTAACATCGCCGCCACCTAACTTTAAGTATTAACCCCTTATCCGCCGACCGGACTTCGCCGCTACTCTAATAAATGTATTAACCCCTAAAGCTAAGTCTAACCCTAACCCTTACACCCCCCTAAGTTAAATATAATTTTATTCTAACTAAATAAATTAACTCTTATTAAATAAATTAATCCTATTTAAAGCTAAATACTTACCTGCAACTTTGTATTTATTTTAACTAGGTACAATAGCTATTAAATAGTTATTTACTATTTAATAGCTACCTAGTTAAAATAATTACAAAATTACCTGTAAAATAAATCCTAACCTAAGTTACAATTAAACCTAACACTACACTATCAATAAATTAATTAAATAAATTAACTACAATTACATACAATTAAATAAGCTAAACTAAATTACCAACAAAAAAAAAACACTAAATTACAAAAAAATAAAAAAGATTACAAGAATTTTAAGCTAATTACACCTACTCTAAGCCCCCTAATAAAATAACAAAGCCCCCCAAAATAAAAAAAATGTCTCTACCCTAATCTAAATTAGTTAACAGCTCTATTACCTTACCAGTCCTTAAAAGGGCTTTTTGCAGGGCATGCCCCAAAGAAATCAGCTCTTTTGCCTGTAAAAAAAAACCCACAATACCACCCCCAAACATTACAACCCACCACCCACATACCCCTACTCTAACCCAAACCCCCCTTAAATAAACCTAACACTACCGCCCTGAAGATCTCCCTACCTTGAGTCGTCTTCACCCAACCCGGGCACCGATGGACCAAAAGAAGACATCCGGAGCGGCAGAAGTCTTCATCCTATCCGGGCAGAAGAGGACATCCGGACCGGCAGACATCTTCATCCAAGCGGGCATCTTCTATCTTCATCCATCCGACGAGGAGCGGCTCCATCTTCAAGACCTCCGGCGCGGAACATCCTTCTTGACCAACGACTAGACGACGAATGAAGGTTCCTTTAAGTGACGTCATCCAAGATGGCGTCCCTCGAATTCCGATTGGCTGATAGGATTCTATCAGCCAATCGGAATTAAGGTAGGAAAAATCTTATTGGCTGATTGAATCAGCCAATCAGATTCAAGTTCAATCGGATTGACTGATCCAATCAGCCAATCAGATTGAGCTTGCATTCTAATGGCTGATCGGAACAGCCGTTCGGATGTCCTCTTCTGCCCAGATGTCCGGATGTCCGCTTCTGCAGCTGGAGTCTTGTCGGTAGAGGGTCTACTGCTCACTTCAGCCAAGACTCTCAATATCGGCGTTAGGAAGATCCCATTGAAAAGATAGGATACGCAATTGGCGTAAGGGGATCTGCGGTATGGAAAAGTCGTGGCTTGGAAGTGAGCGTTAGACCCTTTCCTGACTGACTCTAAATACCAGCAGGCGGTAAAAAGCAGCGTTAGGACCCCTTAACGCTGCTTTTGACGGCTAACGCAGAACTCTAAATCTAGGCATTAGTTTTTTTTTAATTTTTTGTAATTTAAGAATAGATTAGTTTAGGTAATTTGGGTTTATTTAATGGGGTGTTAGGTTAGGGGTTGTTAGGCCAGGGGGTGTTAGGTTAGGGGGTATTAGGTTAGTGTACTGTACTAAGTTATTTAAATAGTTATTTGTGTTGTGGGTTTTGGCGGTTTAAAGGGTTTATAGGGTAAATAGGTTTATTGCGATGTAGGGGTTTTGCGGTTTGGGGTTAATACGGTAAATAGGTTTATTGCGATGAAGGGGTTTAGGGGTTAATAGAATAAATAGGTTTATTGCGATGTAGGGGTTTTGCGGTTTATTATTTTTTAAATAATTTTTGTTAGACAGTGTTATTATAAGTATAACTGTACTTTGTAATGTATTTTTGAAGTGTTTTTTTTGCAACTTTTTACTTGGACCAGGCACCCTTAAAGAAAGCTTTGGAGCCCTCATCACAAGTGATCTTCCTCCAGCAGGTCGTTGCTCCAGTGCGCATGATATCATCTCCTTACCTTGTTGATTGCATCATCATAAAACGATGGACAGTGTGAAATGGATGGATACAAAGCCATCTACAACTACTAACATCTGAGCAATAATCCAGCTGATGATACTGTGAGTGTTTTTTGGGTCTGGAAACATGGCTTTAGCCGAGCCATAGTGCTGCTCTGTAAACAATGATGCCCTGAAGCCTTGGTAGAGATCCACTTAAAGTCTCCAAAGCCTAGGCAGAGTTCCTTTTAAAGTCTCCTAAACCTTGATAGAGATTCATTTAAAGCCTCCAAAGCCTAGGAAGAGATCCACTTAAAGTCTCCTTAGCCTTGGTAGAGATCCACTTAAAGTATCTTAAGCCTTGGTAGAGATTCACTTAACGTCTCCTAAGCCTTGGTAGAGATCTTCTTAAAGTCTCCAAAGCCTTGGTAGAGATCCACTTAAAGTCTCCTGTGCCTTGGTAGATATTCACTTACAGTCTCCTATGCCTTGGTAGAGATCCACTTAAAGTCTCCAAAGCCTTGGTAGAAATCCACTTAAAGTCTCCTAAGCCTTGATAGAGATCCACTTAAAGTCTGCAAAGCCTTTGTAGAGATCGTCTTAAAGTCTTCAAAGCCTTGGTAGAGATCCACTTAAAGTCTTCAAAGCCTTGGTAGAGATCCACTTAAAGTCTGCAAAGCCTTGGTAGAGATCCATTTAAAGTCTCCTAAGCCTTGGTAGAGATCCACTTAAAGTCTGCAAAGCCTTTGTAGAGATTGTCTTAAAGTCTTCAAAGCCTTGGTATAGATCCACTTAAAGTCTCCTAAGCCTTGGTAGAGATCCACTTAAAGTCTGGAAAGCCTTGGTAGAGATCCACTTAAAGTCTGGAAAGCCTTGGTAGAGATCCAGTTAAAGTCTCCTATGCCTTGGTAGAGATCCAGTTAAAGTCTCCTATGCCTTGGTAGAGATCCAGTTAAAGTCTCCTATGCCTTGGTAGAGATCCACTTAAAGTTTCCTAAGCCTTGGTAGAGATCCACTTAAAGTCTGTAAAGCCTTTGTAGAGATTGTCTTAAAGTCTTCAAAGCCTTAGTATAGATCCACTTAAAAGTCTTCTAAGCCGTGGTAGAGATCCACTTAAAGTCTCCAAAGGCTTGGAACTCTTGCTCAGCTACATCATTTCCAACATCAGCCGCACTCCCGCCTCGCAAACCCTATATTAAATAGTATTAACCCCTAATCTGCCCTCCCTAACATCGCCGCCACCTAACTTTAAGTATTAACCCCTAATCTGCCGACTGGACTCCGCCGCTACTCTAATAAATGTATTAACCCCTAAAGCTAAGTCTAACCCTAACCCTAACACCCCCCTAAGTTAAATATAATTTTATTCTAACTAAATAAATTAACTCTTATTAAATACATTAATCCTATTTAAAGCTAAATACTTACCTGTAAAATAAACCCTAATATAGCTACAATATAACGAATAATTATATTGTAGCTATTTTAGGATTTATATTTATTTTACAGGCAACTTTGTATTTATTTTAACTAGGTACAATAGCTATTAAATAGTTATTTACTATTTAATAGCTACCTAGTTAAAATAATTACAAAATTACCTGTAAAAAAAATCCTAACCTAAGTTACAATTAAACCTAACACTACACTATCAATAAATTAATTAAATAAATTAACTACAATTACATACAATTAAATAAACTAAACTAAATTACCAAAAAAAAAAAACACTAAATTACAAAAAAATAAAAAGATTACAAGAATTTTAAGCTAATTACACCTACTCTAAGCCCCCTAATAAAATAACAAAGCCCCCCAAAATAAAAAAATGTCCCTACCCTAATCTAAATTAAAAAAAGTTAACAGCTCTATTACTTTACCAGCCCTTAAATGGCTTTTTTGTGGGGCATGCCCCAAAGAAATCAGCTCTTTTGCCTGTAAAAAAAAAAAAAACACAATACCACCCCCAAACATTACAACCCACCACCCACATACCTCTACTCTAACCCAAACCCCCCTTAAATAAACCTAACACTACCACCCTGAAGATCTCCCTACCTTGAGTCGTCTTCACCCAACCCGGGCACCGATGGACCAAAAGAAGACATCCGGAGCGGCAGAAGTCTTCATCCTATCCGGGCAGAAGAGGACATCCGGACCGGCAGACATCTTCATCCAAGCGGCATCTTCTATCTTCATCCATTCGACGAGGAGCGGCTCCATCTTCAAGACCTCCAGCGCGGAACATCCTTCTTGACCAACGACTAGACGACGAATGAAGGTTCCTTTAAGTGACGTCATCCAAGATGGCGTCCCTCGAATTCCGATTGGCTGATAGGATTCTATCAGCCAATCGGAATTAAGGTAGGAAAAATCTGATTGGCTGATTGAATCAGTTTTTTTTAATTTGTTGTAATTTAAGAATAGATTAGTTTAGGGTAATTTGGGTTTATTTAATGGGGTGTTAGGTTAGGGGTTGTTAGGTCAGGGGGTGTTAGGTTAGGGGGTGTTAGGTTAGTGTACTGTACTAAGTTATTTAAGAAGTTATTTGTGTTGTGGGTTTTGGCGGTTTAAAGGGTTTATAGGGTAAATAGGTTTATTGCGATGTAGGGGTTTTGCGGTTTGGGGTTAATACGGTAAATAGGTTTATTGCGATGAAGGGGTTTTGCGGTTTAGGGGTTAATAGAATAAATAGGTTTATTGCGATGTAGGGGTTTTGCGGTTTGGGGTTAATATGGTAAATAGGTTTATTGTGATGAAGGGGTTTTGCGGTTTAGGGGTTAATAGAATAAATAGGTTTATTGCGATGTAGGGGTTTTGCGGTTTATTATTTTTTAAATAATTTTTGTTAGACAGTGTTATTATAAGTATAACTGTACTTTGTAATGTATTTTTGAAGTGTTTTTTTTGCAACTTTTTACTTGGACCAGGCACCCTTAAAGAAAGCTTTGGAGCCCTCATCACAAGTGATCTTCCTCCAGCAGGTCGTTGCTCCAGTGCGCATGATATCATCTCCTTACCTTGTTGATTGCATCATCATAAAACGATGGACAGTGTGAAATGGATGGATACAAAGCCATCTACAACTACTAACATCTGAGCAATAATCCAGCTGATGATACTGTGAGTGTTCTTTGGGTCTGGAAACATGGCTTTAGCCGAGCCATAGTGCTGCTCTGTAAACAATGATGCCCTGAAGCCTTGGTAGAGATCCACTTAAAGTCTCCAAAGCCTAGGCAGAGTTCCTTTTAAAGTCTCCTAAACCTTGATAGAAATTCACTTAAAGCCTCCAAAGCCTAGGAAGAGATCCACTTAAAGTCTCCTTAGCCTTGGTAGAGATCCACTTAAAGTCTCCTTAGCCTTGGTAGAGATTCACTTAAAGTCTCCTAAGTCTTGGTAGAGATCGACTTAAAGTCTCCTAAACCTTAGTAGAGATCCTCTTAAAGTATCTTAAGCCTTGGTAGAGATTCACTTAAAGTCTCCTAAGCCTTGGTAGAGATCTTCTTAAAGTCTCCAAAGCCTTGGTAGAGATCCACTTAAAATCTCCTGTGCCTTGGTAGAGATTCACTTACAGTCTCCTATGCCTTGGTAGAGATCCACTTAAAGTCTCCAAAGCCTTGGTAGAAATCACTTAAAGTCTCCTAAGCCTTGATAGAGATACACTTAAAGTCTGCAAAGCCTTTGTAGAGATTGTCTTAAATTCTTCAAAGCCTTGGTATAGATCCACTTAAAGTCTCCTAAGCCTTGGTAGAGATCCACTTAAAGTCTGGAAAGCCTTGGTAGAGATCCACTTAAAGTCTGGAAAGCCTTGGTAGAGATCCAGTTAAAGTCTCCTATGCCTTGGTAGAGATCCACTTAAAGTCTCCTAAGCCTTGGTAGAGATCCACTTAAAGTCTGCAAAGCCTTTGTAGAGATTGTCTTAAAGTCTTCAAAGCCTTGGTATAGATCCACTTAAAAGTCTTCTAAGCCTTGGTAGAGATCCACTTAAAGTCTCCAAAGGCTTGGAACTCTTGCTCAGCTGCATCATTTCCAACATCAGTGGCTAGATGGGTTTTTGCAAAGTAGCACCAGGAGCTCCACCAGGCATATATCACTGGTTGGCAGGGAGTCCAGAGAGAGAGAGAGGATGGCAGGGAGCCCTGAGAGAGAGAGGCTGGCAGGGAGCCCTGAGAGAGAGGCTGGCAGGGATTCCTGAGAGAAAGAGAGGCTGTCAGGGAGTCCGGAGAGAGAGAGGCTGGCAGGGAGTCCTGAGAGAGAGAGGCTGGCAAAGAGCCCTCGGAGAGAGAGACTGGCAGGGAGCCCTGAGAGAGTGAGGCTGGCAGGGAGCCCTGAGAGAGTGAGGCTGGCAGAGAGCCATGAGAGAGAGAGGCTGTCAGGGAGCCATGAGAGAGAGAGGCTATCAGGGAGCCATGAGAGAGAGAGGCTGTCAGGGAGCCCTGAGAGAGAGAGAGGCTGGCAGGGTGACATGAGAGAGAGAGAGAGAGGCTGGCAGGGAGCCCTGAGAGAGAGAGGCTGGCAGGGAGCCCTGAGAAAGAGAAGCCCTGAGAGAGAGTAAGAGCAGCTGGCAGGGAGCCATGAGAGAGAGAGAGGCTGAGAAAGAGGCTTGTATGGAGTGAATGGGGCCCTGAGAGAGAGGCTAATATGGAGTGCAGGGAGCCCAGGGAGAGATGGTAGAGTGTGCATTAAGCTTTGGCAGAGAGTGACTGGCAGGGGGATCTGAGAGAGAGGCTGGTAGAGAGTGCTAGGAGCCTGGCATAGAGTAGGTTTGCCAGAGAGTTTGTAAAATCCTGGCATAGAGAGAGGCTGATAGAGAGAGTGCAGAGAGAGGCTTATATAGAGAGTGCCGGGATCTCTGGCAAAGAGAGAGACTGGCAGAGAGAGTGCAGGGATCCCTGGCAAAGAGCCCTGAGAGAGAGAGCCTGGCAGGGAGCCCGGAGAGAGGCTGACATGGAGTCCGGAGAGAGAGAGGCTCGTAGGGAGTCCTGAGAGAGAGAGGCTGACAGGGAGTCCGGAGAGAGGCTGACAGGGAGTCCGGAGAGAGAGGCTGACAGGGAGTCCTGAGAGAGGCTGGCAGGGAGCCATGAGAGAGAGGCTGGCAGGGAGCCCTAAGAAAGAGAGGCTGTCAGGGAGCCCTGAGAGAGGCTGGCAGGGAGCCCTGAGAGAGGCTGGCAGGGAGCCATGAGAGAGGCTGGCAGGGAGCCCTAAGAAAGAGAGGCTGGCAGGGAGCCCTAAGAGAGATAGACGCTGACAGGGAGCCCTGAGAGAGAGAGAGGCTGGCAGGGAGCCATGCGAGAGAGAAAGAGCGGCTGGCAGGGAGCCATGCGAGAGAGAAAGAGCGGCTGGCAGGGAGCCATGCGAGAGAGAAAGAGCGGCTGGCAGGGAGCTATGCGAGAGAGAAAGAGAAGCTGGCAGGGAGTCCTGAGAGAGAGCGGCTGGCAGGGAGCCCTAAGAGAGATAGAAGCTGACAGGGAGCCATGCGAGAGAGAGAGGCTGGCAGGGAGCCCTAAGAGAGATAGAAGCTGACAGGGAGCCATGCGAGAGAGAAAGAGCGGCTGGCAGGGGAGCCATGCGAGAGAGAAAGAGCGGCTGGCAGGGAGCCATGCGAGAGAGAAAGAGCGGCTGGCAGGGAGCTATGCGAGAGAGAAAGAGAAGCTGGCAGGGAGTCCTGAGAGAGAGAGGCTGGCAGGGAGCCCTAAGAGAGATAGAAGCTGACAGGGAGCCATGCGAGAGAGAGAGGCTGGCAGGGAGTCCTGAGAAAGAGAGGCTGGCAGGGAGTCCTGAGAGAGAGAGGCTGGCAGGGAGTCCTGAGAAAGAGAAGCTGGCAGGGAGTCCTGAGAGAGAGAGGCTGGCAGGGAGTCCTGAGAGAGAGAGGCTGGCAGGGAGTCCTGAGAGAGAGAGGCTGGCAGGGAGTCCTGAGAGAGAGAGGCTGGCAGGGAGTCCTGAGAGAGAGAGGCTGGCAGGGAGTCTGGAGAGAGAGAGGCTGGCAGGGAGTCCTGAGAAAGAGAGGCTGGCAGGGAGTCCTGAGAGAGAGAGGCTGGCAGGGAGTCCGGAGAGAGAGGCTGGCAGGGAGCCCTGGCAGAGAGAGAAGCTGAGAAAGAGGCTTGTATGGAGTGAATGGGGCCCTGAGAGAGGCTAATATGGAGTGCAGGGAGCCCAGGGAGAGATGGTAGAGTGTGCAGTAAGTTTTAGCAGAGAGTGACTGGCAGGGGGATCTGAGAGAGAGGCTGGTAGAGAGTGCTAGCATAGAGTAGGTTTGCCAGAGAGTTTGTAAAATCCTGGCATAGAGAGAGGCTGATAGAGATTGCAGAGAGAGGCTTATAGAGAGAGTGCAGGGATCCCTGGCAGAGAGAGTGGAAGGTGCCCTGGTATAAAGAGAGACTGGTCGAGAGTGCAGGGTTCCCTGGCATAGAGGTAGGCAGAGAGTGCAGGGAGCCCTGGCAAAGAGCCCTGAGAGAGAGAGGCTGGCAGGGTGCCTGGAGAGAGGCTGAGAGGGAGTCTGGAGAGAGAGAGGCTGGCAGGGAGCCCTGAGAGAGAGAGGCTGGCAGGGAGCCCTGAGAGAGAGAGGCTGGAAGGGAGCCCTGAGAGAGAGAGGCTGGAAGGGAGTCCGGAGAGAGAGGCTGGCAGGGAGTCCTGAGAGAGAGAGAGAGAGAGAGAGAAAGAGAAGCTGGCAGGGAGCCCTGAGAGAGAGAGGCTGGCAGGGAGTCCGGAGAGAGAGAGGCTGGCAGGGAGTCCTGAGTGAGAGAGGCTGGCAGGGAGTCCTGAGTGAGAGAGGCTGGCAGGGAGTCCTGAGAGAGAGAGAGAGAGAGAGAGAGAGAGAGAGAGGCTGGCAGGGATCCATGAGAGAGAGAGAAGCTGAGAAAGAGGCTTGTATGGAGTGAATGGGACCCTGAGAGAGAGGCTAATATGGAGTGCAGGGAGCCCAGGGAGAGATGGTAGAGTGTGCATTAAGCTTTGGCAGAGAGTGACTGGCAGGGGGATCTGAGAGAGAGGCTGGTAGAGAGTGCTAGGAGCCTGGCATAGAGTAGGTTTGCCAGAGAGTTTGTAAAATCCTGGCATAGAGAGAGGCTTATATAGAGAGTGCCGGGATCTCTGGCAAAGAGAGAGACTGGCAGAGAGAGTGCAGGGATCCCTGGCAAAGAGCCCTGAGAGAGAGAGCCTGGCAGGGAGCCCGGAGAGAGGCTGACAGGGAGTCCGGAGAGAGAGAGAGAGAGAGAGGCTGACAGGGAGTCCGGAGAGAGAGAGAGGCTGACAGGGAGTCCGGAGAGAGAGAGAGAGAGGCTGACAGGGAGTCCGGAGAGAGAGAGGATCGTAGGGAGTCCTGAGAGAGAGAGGCTGACAGGGAGTCCGGAGAGAGGCTGACAGGGAGTCCGGAGAGAGAGAGAGGCTGACAGGGAGTCCTGAGAGAGAGAGGCTGACAGGGAGTCCGGAGAGAGGCTGACAGGGAGTCCGGAGAGAGAGAGAGGCTGACAGGGAGTCCTGAGAGAGGCTGGCAGGGAGCCCTGAGAGAGGCTGGCAGGGAGCCATGAGAGAGAGGCTGGCAGGGAGCCCTAAGAAAGAGAGGCTGGCAGGGAGCCCTAAGAAAGAGAGGCTGGCAGGGAGCCCTAAGAAAGAGAGGCTGGCAGGGAGCCCTAAGAAAGAGAGGCTGGCAGGGAGCCCTAAGAAAGAGAGGCTGGCAGGGAGCCCTAAGAGAGATAGAAGCTGACAGGGAGCCCTGAGAGAGAGAGAGGCTGGCAGGGAGCCATGCGAGAGAGAAAGAGCGGCTGGCAGGGAGCCATGCGAGAGAGAAAGAGAAGCTGGCAGGGAGTCCTGAGAGAGAGAGGCTGGCAGGGAGCCCTAAGAGAGATAGAAGCTGACAGGGAGCCATGCGAGAGAGAAAGAGCGGCTGGCAGGGATCCATGCGAGAGAGAAAGAGCGGCTGGCAGGGAGCCATGCGAGAGAGAAAGAGTGGCTGGCAGGGAGCCATGCGAGAGAGAAAGAGCGGCTGGCAGGGAGCCATGCGAGAGAGAAAGAGAAGCTGGCAGGGAGTCCTGAGAGAGAGCGGCTGGCAGGGAGCTATGCGAGAGAGAAAGAGAAGCTGGCAGGGAGTCCTGAGAGAGAGAGGCTGGCAGGGAGCCATGCGAGAGAGAAAGAGCGGCTGGCAGGGAGCCATGCGAGAGAGAAAGAGAAGCTGGCAGGGAGTCCTGAGAGAGAGAGGCTGGCAGGGAGTCCTGAGAAAGAGAGGCTGGCAGGGAGTCCTGAGAGAGAGAGGCTGGCAGGGAGTCCTGAGAAAGAGAGGCTGGCAGGGAGTCCTGAGAGAGAGAGGCTGGCAGGGAGTCCTGAGAAAGAGAGGCTGGCAGGGAGTCCTGAGAAAGAGAGGCTGGCAGGGAGTCCTGAGAGAGAGAGGCTGGCAGGGAGTCCGGAGAGAGAGGCTGGCAGGGAGCCCTGGCAGAGAGAGAAGCTGAGAAAGAGGCTTGTATGGAGTGAATGGGGCCCTGAGAGAGGCTAATATGGAGTGCAGGGAGCCCAGGGAGAGATGGTAGAGTGTGCAGTAAGTTTTAGCAGAGAGTGACTGGCAGGGGGATCTGAGAGAGAGGCTGGTAGAGAGTGCTAGCATAGAGTAGGTTTGCCAGAGAGTTTGTAAAATCCTGGCATAGAGAGAGGCTGATAGAGATTGCAGAGAGAGGCTTATAGAGAGAGTGCAGGGATCCCTGGCAGAGAGAGTAGAAGGTGCCCTGGTATAAAGAGAGACTGGTCGAGAGTGCAGGGTTCCCTGGCATAGAGGTAGGCAGAGAGTGCAGGGAGCCCTGGCAAAGAGCCCTGAGAGAGAGAGGCTGGCAGGGAGCCTGGAGAGAGGCTGAGAGGGAGTCTGGAGAGAGAGAGAGACTGGCAGGGAGTCCTGAGAGAAAGAGGCTGTCAGGGAGCCATGAGAGAGAGAGAGAGACTGGCAGGGAGCCATGAGAGAGAGAGAGACTGGCAGGGAGCCCGGAGAGAGGCTGACAGGGAGTCCTGGGAGAGAGAGAGGCTGGCAGGGAGCCCTGAGAGAGGCTGGCAGGGAGCCCTGAGAAAGAGAGAGGCTGGCAGGGAGCCCTGAGAAAGAGAGAGGCTGAGAGGGAGCCCTGAGAAAGAGAGAGGCTGACAGGGAGTCCGGAGAGAGGCTGATAGGGAGTCTGTAGAGAGAGAGCGGCTGGCAGGGAGCCCTAAGACAGATAGAGGCTTTCAGGGAGCCCTGAGAGAGAGAGGCTGGCAGGGAGCCATGAGAGAGAGAGAGAGGCTGGCAGGGAGCCATGAGAGAGAGAGAGAGAGAGAGGCTGGCAGGGAGCCATGAGAGAGAGAGAGAGAGAGAGAGAGGCTGGCAGGGAGCCATGAGAGAGAGAGAGAGAGGCTGGCAGGGAGCCATGAGAGAGAGAGAGAGAGGCTAGCAGGCAGGGAGCCCTGAGAGAGAGAGAGAGAGAGAGAGAGAGAGAGAGAGAGGCTGGTATGGAGCCCTTAAAGAGAGAGAGAGGCTGGCAGAGTGACATGAGAGAGAGAGAGGCTGACAGAGTGACATGAGAGAGAGAGAGGCTGACAGGGAGTCTGTAGAGAGAGAGCGGCTGGCAGGGAGCCCTGAGAGAGAGAGAGGCTGGCAGGGAGCCTTGAGAGAGAGAGAGGCTGGCAGGGAGCCCTGAGAGAGAGAGAGAGAGAGAGGCTGGCAGGGAGCCCTGAGAGAGAGAGGCTGGCAGGGAGTCCTGAGAGAGAGCGGTTGGCAGGGAGCCATGCGAGAGAGAGGCTGGAAGGGAGTCCGGAGAGAGAGGCTGGCAGGGAGTCCAGAGAGAGAGAGGCTGGCAGGGAGCCCGGAGAGAGGCTGACAGGGAGTCCTGGGAGAGAGAGAGGCTGGCAGGGAGCCCTGAGAAAGAGAGAGGCTGGCAGGGAGCCCTGAGAAAGAGAGAGGCTGGCAGGGAGCCCTGAGAAAGAGAGAGGCTGGCAGGGAGCCTTGAGAAAGAGAGAGGCTGACAGGGAGTCCGGAGAGAGGCTGACAGAGTGACATGAGAGAGAGAGCGGCTGGCAGGGAGCCCTAAGACAGATAGAGGCTGGCAGGGAGCCATGAGAGAGAGAGGCTGACAGGGAGCCATGAGAGAGAGAGAGAGGCTGGCAGGGAGCCATGAGAGAGAGAGGCTGGCAGGGAGCCATGAGAGAGAGAGAGAGGCTGGCAGGGAGCCATGAGAGAGAGAGAGAGGCTGGCAGGGAGCCATGAGAGAGAGAGAGAGAGGCTGGCAGGGAGCCATGAGAGAGAGAGAGAGGCTGGCAGGGAGTCTGTAGAGAGAGAGCGGCTGGCAGGGAGCCCTGAGAGAGAGAGGCTGGCAGGGAGCCATGAGAGAGAGAGAGGCTGGCAGGGAGCCCTGAGAGAGAAAGAGAGGCTGGCAGGGAGCCATGAGAGAGAGAGAGAGAGAGGCTGGCAGGGAGTCTGTAGAGAGAGAGAGAGGCTGGCAGGGAGCCCTGAGAGAGAGAGGCTGGCAGGGAGCCATGAGAGAGAAAGAGAAGCTGGCAGGGAGCCCTGAGAGAGAGAGAGAGGCTGGCAGGGAGCCCTGAGAGAGAGAGGCTGGCAGGGAGCCATGAGAGAGAGAGAGAGAGAGAGGCTGGCAGGGAGCCATGAGAGAGAGAGGCTGGCAGGGAGCCATGAGAGAGAGAGAGAGAGAGAGGCTGGCAGGGAGCCATGAGAGAGAGAGGCTGGCAGGGAGCCATGAGAGAGAGAGAGAGAGGCTGGCAGGGAGCCATGAGAGAGAGAGAGAGAGAGGCTGGCAGGGAGCCATGAGAGAGAGAGAGAGAGAGAGAGAGAGAGGCTGGTATGGAGCCCTTAAAGAGAGAGAGAGGCTGGCAGGGAGCCATGAGAGAGAGAGAGAGAGAGAGAGAGAGAGGCTGACAGGGAGTCTGTAGAGAGAGAGCGGCTGGCAGGGAGCCCTGAGAGAGAGAGAGGCTGGCAGGGAGCCTTGAGAGAGAGAGAGGCTGGCAGGGAGCCCTGAGAGAGAGAGAGGCTGGCAGGGAGTCCTGAGAAAGAGAGGCTGGCAGGGAGTCCTGAGAGAGAGAGGCTGGCAGGGAGTCCGGAGAGAGAGGCTGGCAGGGAGCCCTGGCAGAGAGAGAAGCTGAGAAAGAGGCTTGTATGGAGTGAATGGGGCCCTGAGAGAGGCTAATATGGAGTGCAGGGAGCCCAGGGAGAGATGGTAGAGTGTGCAGTAAGTTTTAGCAGAGAGTGACTGGCAGGGGGATCTGAGAGAGAGGCTGGTAGAGAGTGCTAGCATAGAGTAGGTTTGCCAGAGAGTTTGTAAAATCCTGGCATAGAGAGAGGCTGATAGAGATTGCAGAGAGAGGCTTATAGAGAGAGTGCAGGGATCCCTGGCAGAGAGAGTAGAAGGTGCCCTGGTATAAAGAGAGACTGGTCGAGAGTGCAGGGTTCCCTGGCATAGAGGTAGGCAGAGAGTGCAGGGAGCCCTGGCAAAGAGCCCTGAGAGAGAGAGGCTGGCAGGGAGCCTGGAGAGAGGCTGAGAGGGAGTCTGGAGAGAGAGAGAGACTGGCAGGGAGTCCTGAGAGAGAGAGGCTGGCAGGGAGTCCTGAGAAAGAGAGGCTGGCAGGGAGTCCTGAGAGAGAGAGGCTGGCAGGGAGTCCTGAGAAAGAGAGGCTGGCAGGGAGCCCTGAGAAAGAGAGAGGCTGACAGGGAGTCCGGAGAGAGGCTGACAGAGTGACATGAGAGAGAGAGAGGCTGACAGGGAGTCTGTAGAGAGAGAGCGGCTGGCAGGGAGCCCTGAGAGAGAGAGGCTGGCAGGGAGCCATGAGAGAGAGAGAGGCTGGCAGGGAGCCCTGAGAGAGAGAGAGAGGCTGGCAGGGAGCCCTGAGAGAGAGAGAGAGGCTGGCAGGGAGCCCTGAGAGAGAGAGGCTGGCAGAGTGACATGAGAGAGAGAGAGGCTGGCAGGGAGCCATGAGAGAGAGAGGCTGGCAGGGAGCCATGAGAGAGAGAGAGAGAGAGGCTGGCAGGGAGCCATGAGAGAGAGAGAGAGAGAGGCTGGCAGGGAGCCATGAGAGAGAGAGAGAGAGAGAGAGAGAGAGAGGCTGGCAGGGAGCCATGAGAGAGAGAGAGAGGCTGGCAGGGAGCCATGAGAGAGAGAGAGAGGCTGGCAGGGAGCCATGAGAGAGAGAGAGAGAGAGAGAGGCTGGCAGGGAGCCATGAGAGAGAGAGAGAGGCTGGCAGGGAGCCATGAGAGAGAGAGAGAGGCTGGCAGGGAGCCATGAGAGAGAGAGAGAGGCTGGCAGGGAGCCATGAGAGAGAGAGAGAGAGAGAGAGAGAGGCTGGCAGGGAGCCATGAGAGAGAGAGAGAGGCTAGCAGGGAGCCCTGAGAGAGAGAGAGAGAGAGAGAGAGAGAGAGAGAGAGAGAGGCTGGCAGGGAGCCATGAGAGAGAGAGAGAGAGAGGCTGGCAGGGAGCCATGAGAGAGAGAGAGAGGCTAGCAGGGAGCCCTGAGAGAGAGAGAGAGAGAGAGAGGCTGGTATGGAGCCCTTAAAGAGAGAGAGAGGCTGGCAGAGTGACATGAGAGAGAGAGAGGCTGACAGAGTGACATGAGAGAGAGAGCGGCTGGCAGGGAGCCCTGAGAGAGAGAGGCTGGCAGGGAGCCATGAGAGAGAGAGAGAGGCTGGCAGGGAGCCATGAGAGAGAGAGAGAGAGAGGCTGGCAGGGAGCCATGAGAGAGAGAGGCTGGCAGGGAGTCCTAAGAGAGAGAAAGAGAGGCTGGCAGGGAGCCCTGAGAGAGAGAGAGAGAGAGAGAGGCTGGCAGGGAGCCCTGAAAGAGAGAGAGAGGCTGGTATGGATCCCTGAGAGAGAGAGGCTGGCAGAGTGACATGAGAGAGAGAGAGGCTGGCAGGGAGCCATGAGAGAGAGAGAGGCTGGCAGGGAGCCATGAGAGAGAGAGAGAGAGAGAGAGAGGCTGGCAGGGAGCCATGAGAGAGAGAGGCTGGCAGGGAGCCAAGAGAGAGAGAGAGAGAGGCTGGCAGGGAGCCATGAGAGAGAGAGGCTGGCAGGGAGCCATGAGAGAGAGAGAGAGAGAGAGAGAGAGAGAGAGAGGCTGGCAGGGAGCCATGAGAGAGAGAGAGAGGCTGGCAGGGAGCCATGAGAGAGAGAGGCTGGCAGGGAGCCATGAGAGAGAGAGAGAGAGAGGCTGGCAGGGAGCCATGAGAGAGAGAGGCTGGCAGGGAGTCCTAAGAGAGATAGAGGCTAGCATGGAGCCCTGAGAGAGAGAGAGGCTGGCAGAGTGACATGAGAGAGAGAGAGGCTGGCAGGGAGCCCTGAGAGAGAAAGAGAGGCTGGCAGGGAGCCCTGAGAGAGAGAGAGAGAGAGAGAGGCTGGCAGGGAGCCCTGAGAGAGAGAGAGAGAGAGAGAGAGGCTGGTATGGAGCCCTGAGAGAGAGAGAGAGGCTGGTATGGATCCCTGAGAGAGAGAGAGAGAGAGAGGCTGGTATGGATCCCTGAGAGAGAGAGGCTGGCAGAGTGACATGAGAGAGAGAGAAGCTGGCAGGGAGCCTTGAGAGAGAGAGGCTGGCAGGGAGTCCTGAGAGAGAGCGGTTGGCAGGGAGCCATGCGAGAGAGAAAGATAAGCTGGCAGGGAGCCCTGAGAGAGAGAGGCTGGCAGGGAGCCCTGAGAGAGAGAGGCTGGCAGGGAGTCCGGAGAGAGAGAGGCTGGCAGGGAGTCCTGTGTGAGAGAGGCTGGCAGGGAGTCCTGAGAGAGAGAGAGAGAGAGAGAGAGAGAAGCTGGCAGGGAGTCTGGAGAGAGAGGCTGGCAGGGAGTCTGGAGAGAGAGGCTGGCAGGGAGTCCGGAGAGAGAGAGGCTGGCAGGGAGCCCTGAGAGAGAGAGGCTAGAAGGGAGTCCGGAGAGAGAGGCTGGCAGGGAGTCCGGAGAGAGAGAGGCTGGAAGGGAGTCCGGAGAGAGAGAGGCTGGCAGGGAGTCCGGAGAGAGAGAGGCTGGCAGGGAGCCCTGAGAGAGAGAGGCTGGCAGGGAGTCCTGTGTGAGAGAGGCTGGCAGGGAGTCCTGAGAGAGAGAGAGAGAGAGAGAGAAAGAGAAGCTGGCAGGGAGCCCTGAGAGAGAGGCTGGCAGGGAGTCCGGAGAGAGAGGCTGGCAGGGAGTCCGGAGAGAGAGAGGCTGGCAGGGAGTCCTGTGTGAGAGAGGCTGGCAGGGAGTCCTGAGAGAGAGAGAGAGAGAGAGAGAGAGAGAGAAAGAGAAGCTGGCAGGGAGCCCTGAGAGTGAGGCTGGCAGGGAGTCCGGAGAGAGAGGCTGGCAGGGAGTCCGGAGAGAGAGAGGCTGGCAGGGAGTCCTGAGTGAGAGAGAGAGAGAGAGAGAGAGAGAGAGAGAGGCTGGCAGGGAGTCCTGAGAGAGAGAGAGAGAGAGAGAGAGAGAGAGAGGCTGGCAGGGAGTCTGGAGAGAGAGAGGCTGGCAGGGAGTCCTGAGTGAGAGAGAGAGAGAGAGAGAGAGAGAGGCTGGCAGGGAGTCTGGAGAGAGAGAAAGAGCAGCTGGCAGGGATCCATGAGAGAGAGAGAAGCTGAGAAAGAGGCTTGTATGGAGTGAATGGGACCCTGAGAGAGAGGCTAATATGGAGTGCAGGGAGCCCAGGGAGAGATGGTAGAGTGTGCATTAAGCTTTGGCAGAGAGTGACTGGCAGGGGGATCTGAGAGAGAGGCTGGTAGAGAGTGCTAGGAGCCTGGCATAGAGTAGGTTTGCCAGAGAGTTTGTAAAACCCTGGCATAGAGAGAGGCTGATAGAGAGAGTGCAGGGATCCCTGGCAAAGAGAGAGTGGAAGGAGCCCTGGCATAAAGAGAGACTGGTAGAGAGTGCAGGGTTCCCTGGCATAGAGGTAGGCAGAGAGTGCAGGGAGCCCTGGCATAGAGAGAGACTGGCAGAGAGTGCAGGGAGCGTTGGCATAGAGAGAGACTGGCAGAGAGTGCAGGGAGCCCTGGCATAGAGAGAGGCTGGTAGGGAGTGCAGGGATCCCTGGCATAGAGAGAGGCGGGCAGAGAGAGCAGGGAATCTTGGCAGAGAGTGCAGGGAGCCCTGGCATAGAGAGAGACTGGCAGAGAGTGCAGGGAGCCCTGGCATAGAGAGAGACTGGCAGAGAGTGCAGGAAGCCCTGGCATAGAGGTAGGCAGAGAGAGCAGGGAACCTTGGCATAGAGAGGTGGGCAGAGAGTGTAGGGAGCCCTAGCATAGAGAGAGGCAGGCAGAGAGTGTAGGGAGCCCTGGCATAGAGAGAGGCAGGCAGAGAGTGCAGGGAGCCCTGGCATAGAGAGAGGTGGGCAGAGAGCACAGGGAGCCCTGGCATAGAGAGAGGCAGGCAGAGAGTGTAGGGAGCCCTGGCATAGAGAGAGGCAGGCAGAGAGTGTAGGGAGCCCTGGCATAGAGAGAGGCGGGCAGAGAGTGTAGGGAGCCCTGGCATAGAGAGACTGGCAAAGAGTGCAGAGAGCCCTGGCTTAAAGAGAGAAGCTGAGAAAGAGGCTTGTATGGAGTGAATGGGGCCCTGAGAGAGACGCTAATATGGAGTGCAGGGAGCCCAGGGAGAGATGGTAGAGTGTGCAGTAAGCTTTGGCAGAGAGCGACTGGCAGGGGGATCTGAGAGAGAGGCTGGTAGAGAGTGCTGGGAGCCTGGCATAGAGAGATAGTGGTAGAGAGTGCTGGGAGCCTGGCATAGAGAGATAGTGGTAGAGAGTGCTGGGAGCCTGGCATAGAGAGATAGTGGTAGAGAGTGCAGGGAGCCTGGCATAGAGAGATAGTGGTAGAGAGTGCAGGGAGCCTGGCATAGAGAGATAGTGGTAGAGAGTGCTGGGAGCCTGGCATAGAGAGATAGTGGTAGAGAGTGCTGGGAGCCTGGCATAGAGAGATAGTGGTAGAGAGTGCAGGGAGCCTGGCATAGAGAGATAGTGGTAGAGAGTGCAGGGAGCCTGGCATAGAGAGATAGTGGTAGAGAGTGCAGGGAGCCTGGCATAGAGAGATAGTGGTAGAGAGTGCAGGGAGCCTGGCATAGAGAGATAGTGGTAGAGAGTGCTGGGAGCCTGGCATAGAGAGATAGTGGTAGAGAGTGCTGGGAGCCTGGCATAGAGATATAGTGGTAGAGAGTGCAGGGAGCCTGGCATAGAGAGATAGTGGTAGAGAGTGCAGGGAGCCTGGCAAAGAGAGATAGTGGTAGAGAGTGCAGGGAAACCCTGGCAGAGACCCATTGCTGAGTGGGTGACAGAGTGCATGTTGTTTTGGCAGTGGCTGGGCGCGCTTGCAGGAGGAGGCTGGCAGGGAATACTTACACGAGTCCTGAGGTCCTTGGGGAGGTTGGCTGTGAGCAGATGGGTGAGGAGACAGAGTTAATACAGAGTAAACCGGCTATGAAGTGATACGGGAGGCAATTGTGCAGCATTTACTGGTAAATACCATAAAGTACAAGCAGGAGGCAAGGTGAGGCTGGCACTGTGCTGGGAGGTGGGTAACTGTAAGTGCCTGCAGAGAGGAGGATTTTAAGGTGGTCCTGGGGAGGCAGAGAGGGGGGCTCACAGAGGAA
Source organism: Bombina bombina (assembly GCF_027579735.1). Lineage (NCBI taxonomy): Eukaryota > Metazoa > Chordata > Amphibia > Anura > Bombinatoridae > Bombina > Bombina bombina. The sequence continues at coordinate 33,933,609 of NC_069502.1, forward strand.
CCGTGCTAGAGGAGCAGAGTAGGAGGTGGGGGTGCTGTGACTGCTGCAGAGGGTGCCGTGTTGTAGGCTGGATAATGGTAACAGAGAGCGGTGTTGGGTGTAATAAAAACAGATCCTGTTTGGTGCTGCACAGTAAGAGGATGCAGTGTTTTATGCAGCAGGTGCAGTGAAGGGGACAGCGGGCACAGTGCTAGAGGGGGAGGAACCTCAGGGCGCTCCTCTGGAATTAACAGAGCGAGGAGCAGGACGCTGTGCCAAGGCAAGAGGCGCACCGCGGGGCTGTAGGGTTTTGGGAAGGCGCGGTGCCAGGAGCGCATTGCTGGGGGCAGTTTGTGCCGGACGTGCCTGGTACCCACCGGCAGCTGCCGCCCAGAGGGAGCAGTATGGAGCCCGGTGCCCAATCGGAGACTCAACGGTTGGTGGAGCAGAATAGGACCGGGAGTGGTCTCCGGATCAAGAGGTGAGAGCTGGGGCATAAGGGGCAGCAAACACCGACCATCTACCCCAGGGGCTACTACTCACATTGTGATCACTTACCTGGTGCTACTCATAGGCGACTCACAGTATGTCCACACTGGCAGTTTACACCCCAACCTACACTGGGGCGACTCACACTGCTGACCACTAGTGCAGGCTGTATAGGGTCACCTAACCCTGAGGTCACACCCCAGCTATGTAACGCTGGAGCAGCAACAAAACTGCTATCAAATTAGTGAGCAAACACCACACTGACCAACTAACAATGAGAAAACCCCACAAATACAGATCCCATTAATGAAGTGCAAACCTATGGCACAAGTACAAATTACTGTTTGCTTTAATGGGCTGTAATGGTATTTTTTTGTTTGTTATCTTATTAATATATATATTCTTATAAATCTTTAAGTGTTCGTATAAATTTATAATAACATTAACTTACATTCTTTTTATGTCTCTTTACATTTTATAAATTGTGCAATGTGCACTCAACAGATTTTTAGAGGGTTGTTTACAAACAGTTTAGATCATCTAGTAACTGTACACTAATACTAGAGCATCACACGCCCCATCTACATAACATTAGGGCCGTACATAACTGGACACCCGGCAACAAGTCAACTCACACTCCATCACTTGGCAGCTTGCACCCTTATACTTATTTCATGTCATTCTATCCGGCTAAGTTCCATTCCCCAGTATCCAATACCATAGTATTTAATGTCCCAGTATGCCATGCCCTAGTATGCATCCCCCAGTATCCAATACCATAGTATTCAATACCCCAGTATGCCATGCCCTAGTATGCCATCCCCCAGTATCCAATACCATAGTTTTCAATACCCCAGTATGCCATGCCCTAGTATGCCATCCCCCAGTATCCAATACCATAGTATTCAATACCCCAGTATGCCATGCCTCAGTATGCCATGCCCTAGTATCCAATACCATAGTTTTCAATATCCCAGTATGCCATGCCCTAGTATGCCATACCCCAGTATGCCATACCCCAGTATCCAATACCATAGTATTCAATACTCCAGTATGCCATGGCCCAGTATCCAATACCCAAGTATCTAATGCTCCAGTATACCATACCCCAGTAACCCATGCTCCAGTATCGAATACCCCAGTAATCCATGCTCCAGTATCCAAAACCCCAGTAACCCATGCTCCAATATCCAATACCCCAGTAACCCATGCTCCAATATCCAATACCCCAGTAACCCATGCTCCAATATCCAATACCCAAGTAACCCATGCTCCAATATCCAATACCCCAGTAACCCATGCTCCAGTATCGAATACCCCAGTAATCCATGCTCCAGTATCCAAAACCCCAGTAACCCATGCTCCAATATCCAATACCCCAGTAACCCATGCTCCAATATCCAATACCCCAGTAACCCATGCTCCAATATCCAATACCCAAGTAACCCATGCTCCAATATCCAATACCCCAGTAACCCATGCTCCAATATCCAATACCCCAGTAACCCATGCTCCAGTATCCAAAACCCCAGTAACCCATGCTCCAATATCCAATACCCCAGTAACCCATGCTCCAGTATCCAACACCCCAGTAACCCATGCTCCAATATCCAATACCCCAGTAACCCATGCTCCAGTATCCAATAACCCATGCTCAAGTATCCAAAACCCCAGTAAACCATGCTCCAGTATCCAATAACCCATGCTCCAGTATCCAATAACCCCAGTAACCCATGCTCCAGTATCCAATAACCCCAGTAACCCATGCTCCAGTATCCAATAACCCCAGTAACCCATGCTCCAGTATCCAAAACTCCAGTAACCCATGCTCCAGTATCCAAAACCCCAGTAACCCATGCTCCAGTATCCAATAACCCCAGTAACCCATGCTCCAGTATCCAATAACCCCAGTAACCCATGCTCCAGTATCCAATAACCCCAGTAACCCATGCTCCAGTATCCAATAACCCCAGTAACCCATGCTCCAGTATCCAATAACCCCAGTAACCCATGCTCCAGTATCCAATAACCCCAGTAACCCATGCTCCAGTATCCAATAACCCCAGTAACCCATGCTCCAGTATCCAATAACCCCAGTAACGCATGCTCCAGTATCCAATAACCCCAGTAACGCATGCTCCAGTATCCAATAACCCATGCTCCAGTATCCAAAACCCCAGTAACCCATGCTCCAGTATCCAAAACCCCAGTAACCCGTGCTCCAGTATCCAAAACCCCAGTAACCCATGCCCCAGTATCCAATAACCCCAGTAACGCATGCTCCAGTATCCAAAACCCCAGTAACCCATGCTCCAGTATCCAATAACCCCAGTAACCCATGCTCCAGTATCCAATAACCCCAGTAACCCATGCTCCAGTATCCATTAACCCATGCTCCAGTATCCAAAACCTCAGTAACCCATGCTCCAGTATCCAATAACCCCAGTAACCCATGCTCCAGTATCCAAAACCCCAGTAACCCATGCTCCAGTATCCAAAACCCCAGTAACCCATGCTCCAGTATCCAAAACCCCAGTAGCCCATGCTCCAGTATCCAAAACCCCAGTAGCCCATGCTCCAGTAACCAAAACCCCAGTAGCCCATGCTCCAGTATCCAAAACCCCAGTAGCCCATGCTCCAGTATCCAAAACCCCAGTAGCCCATGCTCCAGTATCCAAAACCCCAGTAACCCATACTCCAGTATCCAATAACCCATGCTCCAGTATCAAATAACCCATGCTCCAGTATCCAATAACCCATGCTCCAGTATCCAATAACCCATGCTCCAGTATCCAATAACCCATGCTCCAGTATCCAAAACCCCAGTAGCCCATGCTCCAGTATCTAATGCCCCAGTATCCAATAACCCATGCTCCAGTATCCAATACCCAAGTAACTTATGCCCCAGTATCCAATAACCCAGTAACTTATGCCCTAGTAACTTATGCCCCAGTATCCAATAACCCAGTAACTTATGCCCCAGTATCCAATAACCCAGTAACTTATGCCCCAGTATCCAGTACCCCAGTAATGTATGCCCTAGTAACTTATGCCCCAGTATCCAATACCCCAGTAACTTATGCCCCAGTATCCAATACCCCAGTAACTTATGCCCCAGTATCCAATAACCCAGTAACTTATGCCCCAGTATCCAATACCCCAGTAACTTATGCCCCAGTATCCAATACCCCAGTAACTTATGCCCCAGTATCCAATACCCCAGTAACTTATGCCCCAGTATCCAATAACCCAGTAACTTATGCCCCAGTATCCAATAACCCAGTAACTTATGCCCCAGTATCCAATACCCCAGTAACTTATGCCCCAGTATCCAGTACCCCAGTAACTTATGCCCCAGTATCCAATACCCCAGTAACTTATGCCCCAGTGTCCAATACCCCAGTAACTTATGCCCCAGTATCCAATAACCCAGTAACTTATGCCTCAGTATCCAATACCCCAGTAACTTATGCCCCAGTATCCAATACCCCAGTAACTTATGCCCCAGTATCCAATACCCCAGTAACTTATGCCCCAGTATCCAATACCCCAGTAACTTATGCCCCAGTATCCAATACCTCAGTAACTTATGCCCCAGTATCCAATACCCCAGTAACTTATGCCCCAGTATCCAATACCCCAGTAACTTATGCCCCAGTATCCAATACCCCAGTAATTTATGCCCCAGTATCCAATAATCCATGCTCCAGTATCCAACACCCCAGTATCCAATAACCCATGCTCCAGTATCCAATACCCCAGTGTCCAGTACCACATTATTCCATGTCCCGATATCCCACAGCCAGATTCAGACTGCAGTAGGGCCTTGGGTAATTCACTTTTCTGTGGGCTCCATAAACCAATAAAATCTGCTGCAATTCCTTATTAACCCGGCTGCACCACATCTAGACACCCCACACCTTATAGACAGAATGTTTGCAGTATTACACCTTATAGACAGAATGTTTGCAGTATTACACCTTATAGACAGAATGGTTGCAGTATCACACCTTATAGACAGAATGGTTGCAGTATTACACCTTATAGACAGAATGTTTGCAGTATTACACCTTATAGACAGAATGTTTGCAGTATTACACCTTATAGACAGAATGGTTGCAGTATCACACCTTATAGACAGAATGTTTGCAGTATTACACCTTATAGACAGAATGTTTGCAGTATTACACCTTATAGACAGAATGTTTGCAGTATTACACCTTATAGACAGAATGTTTGCAGTATTACACCTTATAGACAGAATGGTTGCAGTATTACACCTTATAGACCCAATGTTTGCAGTATTACACCTTATAGACAGAATGGTTGCAGTATCACACCTTATAGACAGAATGGTTGCAGTATTACACCTTATAGACAGAATGTTTGCAGTATTACACCTTATAGACAGAATGTTTGCAGTATTACACCTTATAGACAGAATGGTTGCAGTATTACACCTTATAGACAGAATGGTTGCAGTATTACACCTTATAGACAGAATGTTTGCAGTATTACACCTTATAGACAGAATGTTTGCAGTATTACACCTTATAGACAGAATGTTTGCAGTATTATACCTTATAGACAGAATGTTTGCAGTATTACACCTTATAGACCGAATGTTTGCAGTATTGCACCTTATAGACAGAATGTTTGCAGTATTACACCTTATAGACAGAATGTTTGCAGTATTGCACCTTATAGACAGAATGTTTGCAGTATTGCACCTTATAGACAGAATGTTTGCAGTATTGCACCTTATAGACATAATGTTTGCAGTATTGCACCTTATAGACATAATGTTTGCAGTATTACACCTTATAGACAGAATGTTTGCAGTATTACACCTTATAGACAGAATGTTTGCAGTATTGCACCTTATAGACAGAATGTTTGCAGTATTACACCTTATAGACAGAATGTTTGCAGTATTGCACCTTATATACAGAATGTTTGCAGTATTGCACCTTATAGACAGAATGTTTGCAGTATTACACCTTATAGACAGAATGTTTGCAGTATTACACCTTATAGACAGAATGTTTGCAGTATTACACCTTATAGACAGAATGTTTGCAGTATTACACCTTATAGACAGACTGTTAGCAGTATTACACCTTACAGACAGAATGTTAGCAGTATTACACCTTATAGACAGAATGTTAGCAGTATTACACCTTACAGACAGAATGTTAGCAGTATTACACCTTACAGACAGAATGTTAGCAGTATTACACCTTATAGACAGAATGTTTGCAGTATTACACCTTATAGACAGAATGTTTGCAGTATTACACCTTATAGACAGAATGTTTGCAGTATTACACCTTATATACAGAATGTTTGAAGTATTACACCTTATAGACAGAATGTTTGCAGTATTACACCTTATAGACAGAATGTTTGCAGTATTACACCTTATAGACAGAATGTTTGCAGTATTACACCTTACAGACAGAATGTTAGCAGTATTACACCTTATAGACAGAATGTTTGCAGTATTACACCTTATAGAGAGAATGTTTGCAGTATTACACCTTATAGACAGAATGTTTGCAGTATTACACCTTATAGACAGAATGTTTGCAGTATTGCACCTTATAGACAGAATGTTTGCAGTATTACACCTTATAGACAGAATGTTTGCAGTATTACACCTTATAGACAGAATGTTTGCAGTATTACACCTTATAGACAGAATGTTTGCAGTATTGCACCTTATAGACATAATGTTTGCAGTATTACACCTTACAGACAGAATGTTTGCAGTATTACACCTTACAGACAGAATGTTTGCAGTATTACACCTTATAGACAGAATGTTTGCAGTATTACACCTTACAGACAGAATGTTTGCAGTATTACACCTTATAGACAGAATGTTTGCAGTATTATACCTTATAGACAGAATGTTAGCAGTATTACACCTTATAGACAGAATGTTTGCAGTATTGCACCTTATAGACAGAATGTTTGCAGTATTGCACCTTATAGACAGAATGTTTGCAGTACTACATCTTATAGACAGACTGTTTGCAGTATTACACCTTATAGAGAGAATGTTTGCAGTATTACACCTTATAGACAGAATGGTTGCAGTATTACACCTTATAGACAGAATGGTTGCAGTATTACACCTTATAGACAGAATGTTTGCAGTATTACACCTTATAGACAGAATGGTTGCAGTATTAAACCTTATAGACAGAATGTTTGCAGTATTACACCTTATAGACAGAATGTTTGCAGTATTACACCTTATAGACAGAATGTTTGCAGTATTACACCTTATAGACAGAATGTTTGCAGTATTGCACCTTATATACAGAATGTTTGCAGTATTGCACCTTATAGACAGAATGTTTGCAGTATTACACCTTATAGACAGAATGTTTGCAGTATTACACCTTATAGACAGAATGTTTGCAGTATTACACCTTATAGACAGAATGTTTGCAGTATTACACCTTATAGACAGACTGTTAGCAGTATTACACCTTACAGACAGAATGTTAGCAGTATTACACCTTATAGACAGAATGTTAGCAGTATTACACCTTACAGACAGAATGTTAGCAGTATTACACCTTACAGACAGAATGTTAGCAGTATTACACCTTATAGACAGAATGTTTGCAGTATTACACCTTATAGACAGAATGTTTGCAGTATTACACCTTATAGACAGAATGTTTGCAGTATTACACCTTATATACAGAATGTTTGAAGTATTACACCTTATAGACAGGATGTTTGCAGTATTACACCTTATAGACATAATGTTTGCAGTATTACACCTTATAGACAGAATGTTTGCAGTATTACACCTTACAGACAGAATGTTAGCAGTATTACACCTTATAGACAGAATGTTTGCAGTATTACACCTTATAGACAGAATGTTAGCAGTATTACACCTTATAGACAGAATGTTTGCAGTATTGCACCTTATAGACAGAATGTTTGCAGTATTACACCTTACAGACAGAATGTTTGCAGTATTACACCTTATAGACAGAATGTTTGCAGTATTACACCTTATAGACAGAATGTTTGCAGTATTACACCTTACAGACAGAATGTTTGCAGTATTACATCTTATAGACAGAATGTTTGCAGTATTACACCTTATAGACAGAATGTTTGCAGTATTACACCTTATAGACAGAATGTTTGCAGTATTAAACTTTACAGACAGAATGTTTGCAGTATTACACCTTATAGACAGAATGTTTGCAGTATTACACCTTACAGACAGAATGTTTGCAGTACTGCACCTTATAGACAGAATGTTTGCAGTATTACACCTTACAGACAAAATGTTTGCAGTATTACACCTTACAGACAGAATGTTTGCAGTATTACACCTTATAGACAGAATGTTTGCAGTATTACACCTTATAGACATAATGTTTGCAGTATTACACCTTTTAGACAGACTGTTTGCAGTATTACACCTTACAGACAGAATGTTTGCAGTACTGCACCTTATAGACAGAATGTTTGCAGTATTACACCTTACAGACAAAATGTTTGCAGTATTACACCTTACAGACAGAATGTTTGCAGTATTACACCTTATAGACAGAATGTTTGCAGTATTACACCTTATAGACAGAATGTTTGCAGTATTACACCTTTTAGACAGACTGTTTGCAGTATTACACCTTATAGACAGAATGTTTGCAGTATTACACCTTACAGACAGAATGTTTGGAGTATTACACCTTATAGACAGAATGTTTGCAGTATTACATCTTACAGACAGAATGTTTGGAGTATTACACCTTATAGACAGAATGTTTGCAGTATTAAACTTTACAGACAGAATGTTTGCAGTATTACACCTTATAGACAGAATGTTTGCAGTATTACACCTTACAGACAGAATGTTTGCAGTACTGCACCTTATAGACAGAATGTTTGCAGTATTACACCTTACAGACAAAATGTTTGCAGTATTACACCTTACAGACAGAATGTTTGCAGTATTACACCTTATAGACAGAATGTTTGCAGTATTACACCTTAGACATAATGTTTGCAGTATTACACCTTTTAGACAGACTGTTTGCAGTATTACACCTTACAGACAGAATGTTTGCAGTACTGCACCTTATAGACAGAATGTTTGCAGTATTACACCTTACAGACAAAATGTTTGCAGTATTACACCTTACAGACAGAATGTTTGCAGTATTACACCTTATAGACAGAATGTTTGCAGTATTACACCTTATAGACAGAATGTTTGCAGTATTACACCTTTTAGACAGACTGTTTGCAGTATTACACCTTATAGACAGAATGTTTGCAGTATTACACCTTACAGACAGAATGTTTGGAGTATTACACCTTATAGACAGAATGTTTGCAGTATTACATCTTACAGACAGAATGTTTGGAGTATTACACCTTATAGACAGAATGTTTGCAGTATTACATCTTATAGAGAGAATGTTTGCAGTATTACATCTTATAGACAGAATGTTTGCAGTATTACACCTTACAGACAGAATGTTTGGAGTATTACACCTTATAGACAGAATGTTTGCAGTATTACATCTTATAGAGAGAATGTTTGCAGTATTACATCTTATAGACAGAATGTTTGCAGTATTACACCTTATAGACAGAATGTTTGCAGTATTACACCTTACAGACAGAATGTTTGCAGTATTACACCTTATAGACAGACTGTTTGCAGTATTACATCTTATAGACAGAATGTTTGCAGTATTACACCTTATAGACAGAATGTTTGCAGTATTACATCTTATAGACAGACTGTTTGCAGTATTACTGTTTGCAGTATTACACCTTATAGACAGAATGTTAGCAGTATTACAGAATGTTTGCAGTATTACACCTTATAGACAGACTGTTTGCAGTATTACACCTTATAGACAGACTGTTTGCAGTATTACACCTTATAGACAGACGGTTTGCAGTATTACACCTTATAGACAGAATGTTTGCAGTATTGCACCTTATAGACAGAATGTTTGCAGTATTACACCTTATAGACAGAATGTTTGCAGTATTACACCTTATAGACAGAATGTTTGCAGTATTACACCTTATAGACAGACTGTTTGCAGTATTACACCTTATAGACAGAATGTTTGCAGTATTGCACCTTATAGACAGAATGTTTGCAGTATTACACCTTATAGACAGAATGTTTGCAGTATTACACCTTATAGACAGAATGTTTGCAGTATTACACCTTATAGACAGAATGTTTGCAGTATTACACCTTACAGACAGAATGTTTGCAGTATTGCACCTTACAGACAGAATGTTTGCAGTATTACACCTTACAGACAGAATGTTTGCAGTATTACACCTTATAGACAGAATGTTTGCAGTATTACACCTTACAGACAGAATGTTTGCAGTATTGCACCTTACAGACAGAATGTTTGCAGTATTACACCTTACAGACAGAATGTTTGCAGTATTACACCTTCTGCTCTTTCCTGGGGAATATAGAATACCGACATAGGTGTAGAGGGCACTTGAGACCCTCTCTATTTGTTACAGGTTGTTAAAGGGACAGTCAACTCAATTTTTTTTATTGTAAACTATAGATAATCCCTTTATTACCCATTCCCCAGATTTGCACAGGAAACACGGTTATATTAAAACACTTTTTATCTCTGTGATTGCCTTGTTTGTAAGCATCTTCTGACTGACCCCTGATCACATGACTTTATCTATTGACTTGCATTTAAGCCAATTAGTGCTGTGTTGTTAGAATCCACAGGCTTGAGCACAATGGTATCTATATGGCTCACATGAACCAGCTTCCCCTGATGTGAAAACCAAATACAAAAGCATGTGTCCATGGGACTGTAGAGGTTTAAAGGTTATAAAGTACATTACTATAACCATGTGCAAATCTGTGGAATGGGTAGTAAAGGCATTATCTATCTTTTTAAACAATAACAATTTTTGTGTTGACTGTCCCTTTAATTCTGTCCTGTCTACAATCTAGCAGTACACACACACGGCCTAGCATTACACACACACAGCCTAGCATTACACACACACACACACACACACAACCTAGCATTACACACACACACACACACACAACCTAGCATTACACACACACACACTGCCTAGCATTACACACACACAGCCTAGCATTACACACACACACACAGCCTAGCATTACACACACACACACAGCCTAGCATTACACACACACACACACAGCCTAGCATTACACACACACAGCCTAGCATTACACACACACACACACACACAGCCTAGCATTACACACACACACAACCTAGCATTACACACAAGCACACAGCCTATCATTACACACACACAGCCTATCATTACACACACACAGCCTAGCATTAAACACACACAGCCTAGTATTACATTCGCACAGCCTAGCATTACACACACACAGCCTAGCATTACACACACACACACACACACACACAGCCAAGCATTACACACACACACACGGCCTAGCATTACACACACACAGCCTAGCATTATACACACACATGGCCTAGCATTATACACACACACGGCCTAGCATTACACACACACAGCCTAGCATTACACACACACAGCCTAGCA